>NC_056515.1:20231347-20259385 GCF_014905685.2 Nematolebias whitei
ATTTTTATTCCATGTGCTGTAAATATATCTTGTTACTTTTTATTTGATGCTGTGTATTTTTGTTAAGTACTTTGGTAACACTTTCTGTTTTAAATGTGCTCTATAACTTGACTTGACTTGATTACATGTAAAAACGTGTGCATTTTCTCACAATTTTTTGTCTCCAACTTGTCTCCAATATGATACTAGCTTTAGGCACAATTCAGTTGAGGTCCCTTCAAATCCTGGAATGTGTTATTGAGGGATCAGTTTCACTGCAGCAGGGAGCACAAGGCTGGCTGTTTGTCTTTTAAACTCCAGTATCATTGTGGCAGGGCAAGTATCAGATATAGCACAGACAATTGTCAGTGGTAAGATGTTGACAGGCTAGCGCAGGGGTCTGCAACCTTTACGATCAAAAGAGCCATTTTTGTGCTTTCGTTCACTAAATTAAATGTGTCCAGAGCCGTAACAACCTGCTACAGCTGTGGTTATCAATTGGTGGCAGGTGAACCACTTCAGGTTTGTTGGAGCGATTTTTTGTGACCAGTAGGAGTTGTACATTACAAAGCTACAAATATCTAATGATTTTAACATTTATTGATATTTTTACAATAATAATAAAAAAAAGTTTCTTATAAAGAAGGAAAATAAATAAATAAATTGTATTTGTTTCTGCCAATTTTTAAAATTTAAACAAACTATGCAAACTTGTGATTTTTTTTTTTTTTATTGTGGGAAAAAAATAATCAAGTATAGAAATAAAGTATGAAGTTAAAGTGAGTATTTTACTCCTTATATTAGTTCTAGTAGTAGTGGCATATTTACAAAATAAATGACCAAAGAACTGAAAAATGAAAACAGCTAAAACCAGCTATTTGTATAACAAACAATAAAATTCAGTTTTGTGTTAGTTTTGGTCAAAGATTGAAAGAGCCACTGCAGAAGGACCAAAGAGCCACAGGTTGCAGGCCCCTGGGCTAGCCAAAGTCAAAGCAGTTTTAATTTTTTTTACTTTAACTTTGAATATGAAAGACAAAAAAACTTTCACCAGCTTAAAACAAAAGTGCTCCGTGAAAGAGTCATTGGTGCATTCAGTAGTTTTAGTAAAAACAACAAACAGTCCAGTTCTGATTTATAAAGGGACTTTCTACCTGTGGTCTGCAAAGGTCTCAGCGTTCTCTCGGTTCAGAGTACCGGCAGTGGCAAACATGATGGTGGTGTCCAGGTCTGCGATGATTCCAGCCACAGCGCTGGCTGCTGTGATGCAGGCCTGAGTGCCACGGTTACCAGCCTGGAGGGATGCCAAAACATGGGAGACCTGCGGAAAAAATAAATTAATGAATTGACTTCATGTAGAAAAATGTCTAATCACTTTTTACTAGATAAGTGATTAATGTCTGACCTTCTCTGAGACTTTGCGGGCGCTTTCGATCAGTTCCTTTTTAGTAAAAGAGTCATCGGGGCTGCACTGCAGAGCTCCAGCCTTCGTCACCAAACCTGTGCAGCTGAAGCCCAACTCTCCCACCTGCTTCTTAATGTGAGAACCAATCTGCAACAAAGTAATATTGCACGAAAGAACTAGTTGACATTATGAAACGTATGGAAAATAAAGCGTTTGGAGATAAAATGGCTTTCCTTTGAAAAGAAAGCAAGCGAGTGACAGGAAACGATGACTCACTTCATCATTCTCTGCTGTAAGAGCTGCAAATTTGGCCTCGTCTGCAAGATTTCCAAAATTATTAGTCAGTTGGTTGGCCAATCCTCCAAGGTCATCTGGGTTGGTGTTCGACTTTGTCACCTAAACAAACAAGAAAACACAAGATCTGTTCTGTGGCTACACATGCATCTGTCACCAGCAGTCATGTTCTGGAGCACCGAGCACCTACTAACAGACCTCTGCAGAAGGTGAAGAAAAAATAAATCAAACTATTATTACAGCATCAAACCCTTAAGATGATCTCTTTCTTACCATCTCCTGCACAGTGACTGCAATGGCCTTGGCGGTCTTCACCATGGTAGTCTGGTAGTCCACAAAGGTGCCTTCAGGTTCATGTGTAGGTGCATCTTCCATTTTATTGATGGCATCGTTGATGGAGTCCACCATGCCACCCACAGCACCTGCTGCACTGGCCGCCTCGGCCAACGTGGCTCCCAGATCATCCACGGCCTCTTTCATCATCTGCACCGACTCCTCCAGGGCATCCTGCATGTGCGCTGCCTGAAGACAGGAAACACCCAGTGACTGCTTCAGAAACGCTTCATTACAATCCGACCAGTGGTTCATGAGACGTTAACGAAGAAGGTGGCAGGTCATAATCAGAACAGAGTGGTAAACAGTCCTCACATATGAGATGGTTTATTCACCAATTCAAAGCCAGAGCTCCATATTTTATAGATACTGCAGCTTTTCTGCACCACACACACACTCACACAGTTTGCAGTTCACTGTTTTGATCAGGGACACATCGACACGTGAAATATTGCATCTCGATGGGTGGTGGATGGAGCTCACTAATGCGCTTTGATTAAAAAATGTATTCTACAAATGAGTGAAATTTTAACCTCTCCATCTATAAAAGATAAATACTTTTAACTTTGCAGACAGCTGGAACACGTTGAAGGCTACTGTATTTTTATAACTAAATATATGCAAAGAGGCCCTCCTTATGTTACCTAAAGAATGCCCTGGTTTCAACAACTACCATTGCTGTTGTAATAATCGTTAATTTTATTTTAGGTTTGTGGATCAAAACTCTGGATCTTGAGAATTTTGTTACCAGTGCTGAGTTCAGTACCTTGGGGTTTCCTCCGGCCTCCTTGGCAGTGTAGAGCATCTGCAGGGCTGACTCTGCCAGGGTCTTGGTCTGGTCTAAGACAGCCATCTGCTGTTGGCTGCTGAGGATCTTGGATGCGGTACCGATGGCCGCCATGATCAAGGGCTCAAAGTAGCTCGCCATCTGAGACACCTGTCAAAACGTAGAGAATGAACGATGCGTGAAAAGTCAAAACAGATTCTGAACTACTCGCAGCAGATGTGCACAAGTGTAGCCTTTAATTAGACAACCAGTTTATCACTCCTTATGCACTGTGTAGATGTGTGTTCTACCTTGTGTCCCAGCTGGGAGGCTTCTGATCGAGCAGCCACAGCCACAGGATCAATCAAATGACTGATCTCATGAACAGAGGCGGCCATTTGCTCATGAAGAGTCTACAACACACAGACACAGACCGTAAGCAGGTTTAATTCACAGGAATATGATCACAGCTATACCTTTCTTTAATACATCTACCGTACGTATCCACCATAAACGTCACACCGCCCTATAAGTTGCATCAGTCCAAATATGTCTAATAAAGTGGAAAAAATGTAAATACGTCGCTTCGCCATATAAGTCGCATCTATTATGTGTCACTGCTGACAACCCAGAAACGTGGGCCGGTGTTGTGCCAAAAATCGATTGGCTGACAAATGGCGGCCGCAGGAGCGTGCATGGAAGGACTTTAACAAGAATTTAACAAGATTAACACTTAAAAACAATTATTTGTTTGCTCAAAATTATAGCAAAGGTGTGTCTCAGTGAACTTTTCCTTAGTAAATGCACTTTGATGATCAAATCAGCTGCATTTCACCTGGTGGCTTGGTATGGCAAGTTAAGTGTCTCATTAATAGCCACTTTTAGCTATTAATGAGACACTTGGCTTGCCATAACTCTCGATTGCCCTCTAGTGGCTGAAAATGGTAATGTTCAATATTTTCCATGTCAGAATGAATGAAATCGTCAGATCTCAGCCAAAAATTGGGTTATAAATATGGGGGGGGGACTAAATATGTCACTTTGCTGTATAAGTCACAGGCATGCTAATTTATGCATTAAGGTGCGACTTATATGGCGAAAAATATGGTAACTGCTTATCACACAGAGATGAGATTTATTACAGACTATTTTTTATGCCACTTTGTGTGTACTGTGCAAAATGTTACCCCTTCAAAGAAAACCTACATTTCAGGATCAACTTGAAAACAAACAACATGGACTCAAACCGTTAGTATGAAATAAAAGTCATTTTTAAAGTCAGTCCGTTGATTTTAACACGGTGTTTCTGACTTTTTAGTTTAATAAGCAGAGATGTCTAACTTGACCCTCAAAGAGCTCACAACAGCTTCTGCTAAAAAGGCCTTTAACATCTAAAGGACTTCGGGGTGTATTTACCTCCATTGAGATGTCCTCTCGGGGCGTTAGCTGCTGACTTATGGCAGCAAGCGAGGCCTGATCAACTTCTCGGATGCAGCCATTCAACACTTCTATAGCGTTGTCACATTCTCGCTGACCAGGGGCTTTCTCTCTGCACACATCATGAAAATGTACAGACAGGCATTCTTTAATAAAAAATAACATAAATAATGTGGTACCTTCAAATACCTATGGTTCATCTGACAAAAACTAAAGAGACAAGTCTTATACTTTAAACTACTTTGAAATAAAAATGTTAAGTAGTTCTATTTGGACAGGGCTTTTATCTGAAGAGCGTCATTGTTGCTTTGTCCTCAGCGTTTTTACAGCAACACAGTTTAGATTTACAAAGTTTTATCTGAACAAACAAGACGCCCAGCACAACGTCCTTTGGACAAATAAAACCAAAGCAGAGGTGTTATTGAACATAATGCACAGTGTCATGTTTGCTAAAGAAAATCAAACATCACATAAGACCAAACAACTCATACTGACTGTGAAGCACAGTGGTGGAGGGTTGAGGGTTTGGGCTTGTTTTGCAAACATGACCTGTATATCTTACAGTTATCGAGTCAACCATGAACTCCACTGTGCACCGAAGGCTGGTAAGGTCAGATAACAGATAATCAAGCTAATCAGATCTGAGCACAACTCTGCATTTTCACTAAAAATACTATTTCTGTAGTTACATATTGTTATATTGTCATATTGCTATAGGCTACTTTATACATTAAAGTTCAGACCTTACCTCATGTTGGTGATGAGTTTCTTGATGGAGTCAGACACGGTCCTAGAGTGTCCAGCCAGCACTGACCACTTGGGGGGGTCTTTGGGGTTGACAGCCAGAGAGCGTGCGGTCTGAATCAGGCCGGTGGAGCTCTCCAGCATCATCTGTGCGGCTGCCAAAATGGGCTCCATGGCTGCATGACCCTAAAGAAAGAGTGGAAATGAAAATCAGGTTAACAATCTATCATAGCTGTCATTGCATCGTCATTTTAATTTGATTTTCAGGCTGAAAGAAACTGGACGTCGAGCTACTATTTCACATTTAGGGTGAAAATTATTAAAGGTGGTGCATTTCAGCACAAAACGTAACAAGAAGGTAATTGGAACATTTTCAGGGTTAGAGCTCTCAAAACAGGAAAAACTTTAGCAGCTGAAAGTGGACGATTAAAATCTAGGAGAAACCAGGATTTTCATTTTGATATTACATACACTGATTTAATAAAAATTCTGATAAAATAAAAAATGATATTCTGAAAATCAAACTAGATGTTTTTGTTTCTGCTGTTATTTTGGATGGCATAGAATGGAGCTGTGTTTCAGGACTAGGAACGGAGATTTATGCTCATTTGTTTTCAGTGTTGTGCATGAACACATTTTAAATATATATTTCAGTGGTGAGATGAGGACTGACCTCTGGACTGATCTGAGCGGGGATGCTTGCAAACTCTGGGTTGGAGGCGAAGGCGGTCAGGTTGTCCACAGCTTCTATCAGAGGACCGGTAGCAGCTCTGCACTTCTCTCTGTTCTCCTGATTAAAGGCTCCGTCTAAAGCCTGTAAAAGAAACATAGTATTTATCAGAACCTTGTTTCTGGAACATAACTCTTGTGTTCTTTGTTCTAAACCTGTTTCAGTGTTATTACAATACAGAATTAAGAATAATTTTTTGGACTGATCGTGGTTTGAAATGCCTGATGGAGCAAACCTTGATGGATTTGACCAGGTTGGCGGTGGTGTTGGCCACCTCCTTGGCTGACTGAACAAACTGCCTCTTGGCTACAGCGTTCTGAGTTTTGGAGGAGGCCAGGCGGCAGGCGTTGCACAGAGCAGAGGTGTGTTTGGCTACGATGGTAGCTGCAGAAAGCACCTGGCCAGAAAGACGGGCTCGTCAAAAACCGCTATAAAACTAAACCCTTGTGTCTGTAGTGAGGCGAGCATACCTGGGACTGGGTGCAGGCTGGGTCCACCAGGTTCTGGCAGGCCATCTGAATAGCCTGATTAGCCCGAGCAAACTGGGTGGGATCCACTAGGCCCTTCTGACCCGCTGAACTGTTGGGGTCTGATACTCCCACCAGATAGGCAGCCTACAGACATCAGCAGATCACTGGTTTCCATTCGTTTCTGAACTGATGTCCTTGGACAGATATACATTGAGCTAAATGAAGTCTTTACCTGTGCAGCTGCTTCAGTTAGACCACACAGGGCTTTGGATCCAGCACTGACCGAGTCTCCAAACTCAGGCAGGTTAGAGTTCTTAGCGTTGTGTGAAATGCCAGCCATGGACTCACCAAGAACCTGTTGACAGGAAGCAGAGAGATTCGCTCAAACATGAGCCACAGCTTCGTTTGATGGACTGTTTTATGACGAGTTCTTCACTAGGAGCCGTTTTTTAATTTATCCTGGATCTGGTCCGATTCTTAACCAAATGTGAAAATTCAAATTTGTTCAGTGTAATCTGTGCTGCCACTTTAAGAGCGTCAGCAGTGATTGCTACATGTTTTTGTCCCTCCAGAGTTACTGTAGCTTCCTGAAGTTAAAACATGCTGCAGTAAAGAAGCGTTTTCATCTCTTCTCTTTGCTGGACTCTAAAGTTCCCTCTTCCCATCAGACAAGCTCCTTCACTGTCCAGTTTTAAAACTCTTTTAAAAACACATTTCTACTCCCTGGCTTTTAGCACACACTGAATTTGCTCTGCACTGTTTTTATCGTTTTTATTAATCTTAATGTTTTTAACAATTGTTTTATGTGTTTAAATGCTCTTGATTTTATATGTACAGCACTTTGTTGCAGCTGTGGTTGTTTTAAAGGGCTTTATAAATAAAGTATTATTATTATTATTATTAAAGAATACACGTTATAATATTCTTTAAATATTACTCAGAAGCGTAATGCTAACCATGTTAGCTTTTCAGCAGATTAATAGTTTTATCACAAATTTTACTGTGTACTATTTATTACATAAAAATGTATAAATCAAAATATATTTACGTAAAAAAAAAAGCCATAGTTGTTTCAGATTATCCATTTGTATTTCTGCCTCTAGTTCAATTTCAGCTGCTTCCTGATGTTGTAGTCACAAACCTGCTGCTCATAGAGATTCATCTATAATATTATTTGTTATATTCATATCATTGCCCTTTGAATCGTAATTTAAATCCAACTGTTAGATGACTAAAGAGGTCCACCCCTACAGAATTTGAAGTTCTGAAGCTTGGCATCGACTGAAAAGATAAAATAAAATAAAATAAAACCGATACAGACCTGCAGACCATAAAAAGTAGATGTTTTTAAACAGACCCTGAGGAAACATGTGGAAGCTTGTCAAAGCTGCGTGATTAGAGCAGTGTGTGGTACCTTAGAGTTCTCCATGACACTGTCGATGCACTCAAAGAAGGACAGCTCATTTACTGCCTCTGTCGGGTTCTCCAGCATCCCCTTCACAGACTGCACACACACACACACACACACACACACAACAATCAGAACCAGCATCTATAAGAAACCTCATCTTCTGTTTTCTCTGCTGGTATCTGGATTACATAAGATAAAACCAGCATCGCTCATCTCATGGCACGATCAGAGGATGCAGAAGAAGAATAGGTTGCTACCTCCAGCTCTCTGAGAGCGTTGTCGCACTCCTTCTGACCCGGGGCCTGCTGAGTGCACATGGTGATGAGCTGGTTGATGCTGTCTGTCACTGCCCTGGAAACACAAACACGTTCAACAAAACAACACAACTAGAATGAAAACCTAGAGAGCAGAAAAATGTTTCTCACCGAGCAGCTGCTGCTAGCTGGTTCTTCAGGTTAGGTGAACTGGGATCAGTGGAGAGAGCTTTAGCTGCCAGCATCAGCTTGCTTGATGACATGGAGATAGTTTTAAGGTTGGACACCACCTGTGTCTGATCCTCCTTAGACTGCAGGAGATGAACAAAAACAATATCTATTAGCTATATTCCTAAGAAATGCATACTCCCACTTAGAGCTGCAACAACGAATCAATAAAATCGAAAAAAATCGATGATTAAAAGCGTTGGCAACGAATTTCATTATCGATTCATTGTGTTGCGCGATTATGCGTCGTTCATGGCGCTGCGGAGCCGTTTTGTTCACCTGCAGTTCATTGTCAATGCTGTCTGACTGCATAAAGTTAAAAAAAAAAAAAACTCTGCAGCGTGAGTTGAACAGAGCGAGGAGGAAACAGAGCAGAGACTGTTTTCAAAGGAAAATAAGTCAAATTTACAAATGACAGACCCCAAGTCCTCCAAAGTGTGGGAGCTCTTCGTAAAGATAAAAAATGAGAAACATGCCGCTTTGAAAATTGACGACACGGGAGAATCACGCTGATTAACGTAAACATGTCGGAGTCACGAGCTGCAGCTGATACAACTTATGTGTTGCAGGTGAGTCTCTACAATATTCACATTGTTCTGTTTCTAAGTGAGAAAACGTAACGTCAGTCTCTTTGTAGCTGAAGCTGCTGCTTGTTTGTTTATCTGATTAATGGCGGTGATAGAGAACGTGTGTGTTACTTTTTATTTAATTTAATTGGTACAAGCAGTGTTTAAATGTGATTTATAAATAAATCTAACACAAAGATAATAATTTAATGATTAAGCTTCAACTTTTAATTTGTTGGCAAAGTCTGAAGACACTGCAGGTATGGCAGGATGTACTGCATTTAAACAGGAATTAAAGTAATTTATTACATCTACTCAAATGTGTGTAATTTAGTATTTTATATGTGTGTGTGTGTGTGTGTGTGTGTGTTTAATTGCTCTTTTAGCTACTTTTGCCTGAACCTAACGCTGTAAGTGAAACAAGGCATTTCTTGAGTTGCTGTAAATTATGATATAATACATATTTACTGTCTCATTCCAGAAAACAACAACAACAAACAACAACACTTCATGATGGACAGACATCATGGACACCACAGCAGCAGCTGTCTTCACTGAAACATCCTGAACATGATCGTCACTGACACGAGGCCTCTGTCGATGGTTGAAGACGAAGGCTTCACTACAATAATCCACACTTTTAATCCAGGTTACAATAATCCACACTTTTAATCCAGGTTACACTCTTCCCTCAATGACACATTTTACAAAGTAACTACATATTGTGCAGGTATAAAGATACATTTGTATATATTTTTGTGTACATTTATTTTTTTAAGCTATTTGACTAACTTTTATTTTTTATAATTCAATATTTTACTAACACAATAGTAAAATAGAAACCTATTTTTTGTGCAAATTGCTATGTCAGTCAAATGTTCAATTTTGGAATAAAGGGGTGGAAATTAAAACTTTGATTAAAACTGATCCTCATCCCAGCTGCGTCACTCAGCTGCAAACTGCTCCAGCGAAAGCTGTAGATCACGACCTGATGAAGCCAATAGGACCACATCATCTGCAAAAAACAGAGAAGCAATCCTATGGCCACCAAAACGGATCCCCTCAACACCTTGGCTGCGCCTAGAAATTCTGTCCATAAAAGTTATGAACAGAAACGGTGACAAAGGAAAACCTTGTAGAAGCCAAATTCTCACTGGGAACGAGCCCGACTGACTACCGGCAATGTGGGCCAATCTCTGACACCGGTCGTAAAGGGACCTAAAAGCCCGTATCAAAGGGCCTGGTACCCCATACTCCCAGAGTACCTCCCACAGGGCTCCCCAAGGGACGCAGTCAAATGTCTTCTCTAAGTCCACAAAGCACATGTAGACTGGTTGGGCAAACTCCCACGCACCCTCCAGGACCCTGCTGAGGGTGTAGAGCTGGTCCAGTGTTCCACGACCAGGACGAAAACCGCACTGCTCCTCCTGAATCTGAGGTTCGACTGATGGATCCTCCTCTCCAGAACCCCCGAATAGACCTTACCAGGGAGGCTTAAGAGCGTGATCCCCCTGTAGTTGGAACACACTCTAAGGTCCCCCTTTTTGAATAGGGGGACCACCACCCCAGTCTGCCAATCCAGGGGAACTGCCCCCGATGTCCACGCAATATTGCAGAGTCGTGTAAGCCAACACAACCCTACAACATCCAGAGCCTTAAGGAACTCGGGGCGAATCTCATCCACCCCTGGGAGCCTGCCACCGAGGAGCTTTTTAATCACCTCGGTGACCTCAGCACCAGAGGTTGGAGAGCCCGACCCAAGGTCCCCAAGTTCTGTTTCCTCAGTGGAGGAGGTCTTCCAAGTATGCATTCCCTGCATTCATAATTCCAATATTAAGACCAAACCTCTGACACTGTGAGTTGAAATGCTGCCTCATTTGGACAGGCAGGTTCATAAAACATGTTGCTCATGTTTTCCAGTCCAGTTTCTGTAGATTCTGACTAATTTTATCCTTTTCTACCCACTTCCCTTTAAGAATAACTTTGTTCTGCTGCGGTGGGTTTCAGTGAGGTGTTGGTGAAGTTAAAGAGCCGGTGACGTCGATCTGGTTCTGTCAGGTCTTTGCAGGACTTTTTCTTATTTCTTATCAACATGAATGTCAGAAAGAGTCCATCTGCTGTAAACCTTTAGAGCCACGGCTTCCTCTCTCCTTCTTCGCATGTCCAGTTTCATTGTGTTTTTAATGAGGACAGATGATAAATGACAATGATATGAGCCAGTTTTTCAGCTAAAATCTCTTTGGGAATCTCTACATTGAGGCAAAAATAAGTTTTTTTTTATTTTTTTTTTCTAATCTGTAATTGTTGGCATTTTTCATTAATAACCACGTCACATATTTCAAGAACACGTAGCTCCTTTAAATCATGACAGGTTTTGTATGAAACTAACCTGGGACGTTCCAGCCATGTCGACACCAGCCTGCAGGAAGTTGTTGAAGTCCTGTCCAAACTTGCTAGTAGCCCTGGCCAGGTCCTGAGTGGTCCCTCTGGAGGCTTGAACCACCTCGTTGGCGGATTGGTTTAGACCCGCTGCCACCTGGTTGAGCTGAGCCTGAACCTCCTGGAAACTCCTTCCACTGGATGGAAACTACGGCAGCAAGAGGAGAATGATGAGCCACACTGAGCAGTTTAGTTCAAATATAGGAGGTTGATGCTGTTTGTCCACCTGATAAAGGACTTTTTGAGTAGAAGTCTTGACGTTTTAGGATGTACTACATAAAAAAATGCTGTTTTGGTGCTAGTATTGGTTTAAATTAGTGGTCCTGATGCTGCTGTTAAAAGTAGACACTGCTTTACTAACTGAATCAGCCAGGAGAGACTTGCTGGCTTCGCCCACGGTGCGGATGGCGTTGTCCACGTCCCTCTGACCTGGAAGGCTGTTCACACATCTGTTCAGAGCCTGAGATACCGCTTTGGCCACCTGCAAACACACAAACACACATTCTTATATTCTTATCATGTTTATATTCATCATCCAGCAGTCTCATTTTGCAAACTGCTTAAAAAAAAACATTCATGTTGCTAAAAGTAATGGTATCTTGTCATCTTATCAGAAATTAGAAATGGTAATTCAGTCCTTTGTTAACTAAAACTCTCTCTATTCCTGTTTAAAGCAAGACTTTGTTTGGTGTTCACATTTGGATTAAAACTCATCTGCAAGACTTCCCATCCCCTCAGTTCTCATCTCTCTACACTGGCTTCCTGGAAAGTTAAGAATTTAGTTCAAGTCAACCCTTTTCCTAAAAGCAATAAAAAAATCAGTCTCCTGATTATATCTGAGAACTTTTAAACTTTCCTGAGGCCTTTCGCTGAAGACTGTAGTTGCTCCTCGCTCTCACCTGAAAACACAAGAATAACTTCCTTCTAGAGCCCTGAGCTGTGGCCATGTCAGGCTGACACGGCTTCTTTTAAATGACAGTGAAAACTGTCTATTTCAAGTATTTTATGTTGAATTCAGCTGCTTCAGGATCCAATCTAGTATTATTTTGTTGTTTGAATGTTATCTTTACCTAGTTCTCTGTATCTTATGCACAATTAGCCTTTGCAAAGTGCTATATGAATAAAATAACTTCATTACTTGTTAAGGTGGCTGAACGTTTCTCAGTTTGGAAGATATTTTGTTTTTCAGTCTGACCTGGGCCAGCCTCTGCTGACTCTCTGCATCTCCTGGTTTTGCGATGGCCCTCTTGGTTTCTTCGATCAGGTTGGCCGACTTGTCCATGACGTCACCGGCACAGTCCAGCACGGCGCTGCGTGCCGCTACGTCATTCGTGGTGGCGGCGACTCCTCTGGCAGCTGAGGCCAGGGACTTCAGAGTCTGGGCAATATCTCTGGCGGACATACCTGGATGGAAAAGGAGAAGGGATCAGCAGAAAGGCAAAATGTCACAAAATAATTTACTTTTCCTGTGGATCAGTTTAGTAAAGGTCAGATTATGATTTGAGCCAAATATTGGAATTTGTAGAGAAATACAATAAAAACAAAGTTGGCTTTTTTTTGTGCTCATATTGAACCCACCTATGTAATTCTCATCTCCCTGAGTGGCCTCACTCAGCAGCTGGGCGATCCCTGAGGTCACGGCCTTGGTGCTGGTACCGAGCTCCTGGGAACATTTCTCAAGCTAAACAAAAACAGCAAGGAGACATGGGAACAAACAAATGGTTAGACAAAATCATAATTTTCTGCTCGCTGCATCTTCTAACCAGTTAAGAACTGGTAAATGTGTGTCTGTGTTCACCGTCTCTCCTGGCAGAGGTTTGAGTTTTCCTTCTTGAGCAGAAGCCTTGGCCTCTTGGATGTCCTTCTCCAGATCTCGGACCATGTTTAGAGCGTTGTCTATCTCCAGCTGACCACAAGCATCTTGAGCCTACACACACAGAGAGACACAAATGTTCCGCATGTTGCAAATGTTGGATGTAGAGAGTCATTTTGTGTGTTCGTGATACGTAAACAAGGTATTGACCTTCTGTGCAGCAGTGCGGAGCTCTGCCAGGGCACTGGCCAGATTTTTAGCACACTGGCTGAGCTGCATGGCTGACGCCTGGTCAGTGATGGTGGGCACCGTGGCCTTGCAGGCAGTAACCATCTTAGCACCCGGCTGAAAGACAGAAAAAGAACAACTGGATTTACAAACAACACTTAATTTATTAGAAAGTGAATTCCCATTATCAGAGTTTTATTTCTTTAAACTTGATGCACAGAATATTCTAGTGGAGGTGTGTCTCACCTGCATGAAGTTCTGACTGGCGCCGATGAGAGCGAGCTGAGCGCTGGGGCTGTCCGGCTGAGACTGGCTGCCTCGGACTCCCTGAACCAGCTGAGGGATCTGGTCTGCCACCACCTGACCACACAGAGATCACCTCCCATTAAAATATGAATATCTGTTTAACTCCGTTGAATAGTTTACATTATGTGTCTGTGTGGTAGAACATAAAACATGCCAATTCATTCATTCAACCTTTATTCAGACAGGTTAATCCCATTGAGCCTCGGGGACTCATTTACAAGAGAGACCTGATTTTAACAGAGTGATGGCAACAGTAGACAATCATAAAGTAAGGAATATACATTTAAAAATATAAATAAATGGAAGAAATTATATTTAAAAAAATGAAACAAAAACAGCTACATTATAAAGTGATGTAAAAAACTAAAAACAGGAACATGTCTGCGTTGGTTTTTCCCATGAACTTAACAGATATTTGAAGCCACTTAGAGAGGTCAAGGTCGAGAGCTTCAGATCTTTTTACAAGATATTCCAGGAAACAGGAGCGGAGTAGGAGAAGGCCCTTTTGCCAAGTTCAGTCCTCACTGAGGGAACACTGCAGGTAATAATGTCCTGAGAGCGCACGCTGTAGCTGCACTCACACAGAGACATGTAGGAGGAGATGTATGAAGGCAGCAGACCAAGAAGTGATTTAAAGATGAAAATGTACCAGTGGGAGAGTCTGTGTGAAGTTAATGATGTCCAGTTAACCAGTGAATACAGGGTGCAGTGGTGGGTACGATAATCACAGCCAGTTATGAATCTTAGTGCACCATGATAGACAGCATCCAACATCTGCAGGGTTCTGGTAGGAGCGTTCATGTAAATGATGTCACCGTAATCAATGGAGGGAAGGAAAGTCACAGTTACAAGGTGTTTCCTACCATTCAGAGTTAAACAGGATCTGTTTCTGAAAAAAAAACCCAGTTTAACTTTCAGTTTCCTTTCCAAGTTTTCCACGTGGATCTTAAAAGAGAGATGCGAATCAAGATACCCAAATATTTATAGGAGTCAACAAACTCAATAGGGACACCATTCAAAGATAAAATCAAGGGAAGAACTGCTGGGACCAAGTATAGAAATGTAAGGATGCGTCAACGATGCTCTGACCTACATTACCTATGTAAATTGTGAAGAGGGACCCAAGACTGAGCCTTGTGGTACACCATTGTTAACAGTTAGATAACTGGAAGAAGTACCAGTAAGTTGAACACATTGCCTCCTGTCAGAGAGATAATTAGTGAACCAACCAATGGTATGAACTGAGAAACCTAATGCTTCTGCTCTGTGGACGTGGACGTTCAGGAAACACTTCAAATGTGTGGAAGTTCATCTCACAGTCTGGGAGAAAAAATGTGAACATTTCAGTAAAAGAAAACATTATATGAAAAGAAAAACAGTTTCCTCAAATAATATTTGAGCTTAACATAATCAGATTTGTCTCTTTAAAACACCACTTGAAATATCCCACACATGGTTTACTCAACCAAAGCATCACCATTTTAAAAACGTTCGGACGTTTGTTTTGTCAGTATTGTTCACCGGTGTTGGAGCAGTTATTTGATCTTTATGCAGCATTTCATTGGACTCAGGTGGGTTTTGATCAGTCAGATTACAGTCAGCTTAAAGGCATACTTCCTGTTCAACCATTAGTAAAATGGATTTGTAAAATGCTATATTCTACCTTTTCTGTTTCCTTTGACGTAAAGCTTCTGCTCAGTGAAGCCCCAAAGATTACACCCGTGTTTGGAGAAGTCGTCTCACAGTCTAAAACCATGAAACAACCACACTCCATAAGATTTGAAACACATTTGGCATGAGCTTCAAACTTACTGTATTCCTGTTAAAAATTGTCTATTGTTATTTAAAATCACAGCAATTTCTCTCACGTTGAACGAATCTGAGTGATCGACTTGTGGAGCAAACTTTATAACTCAGAACCGCTGAAGTTACAAGTTCTGACGAGTTATTTGTTGGTTTCTAGGAAACATTTTCTGCGTCTCTCTAATCTTAGTCTGGATTTGTTGAGGCAGACAGCTCGCAGGTTTGTCATCCCGAGTGATGTTGTAACCACACCCTTTATTTCTTAAGACTAAACAGGCACGGAAAGACTAATCACTTCTCAACAATGTGAGCACTAAGCCTTCACAGTTTGATCCATTGGAACATAGTATATGTTTTCTTTGACTTAATCATAAAAAATAGTGTTAAAAGTCACTTTAATGTGTAAATAGTTTGAGTTGCACGAGCAACAGGTATTGATGGTTTACCTTGCAGCTCTGGACGAGCTGCTGCTGGGCAGCCTGGTTCTTGTTGGACGAAGCAGCATTCTGGGCAGCAGCTATAGTCTGAGTGGCAGCTGCTGCAGCTTGTTTGGCTGCGTTCTGGAGAGAAAACAGAAAAGTGAGTGAGTTTAAAACACAGCATGTATGAGGCTAAAATTAAATCCTTGGTTAAAATCAGCCAACATTACATCAGAAGCTAAAGCAACCTGAATAACAAAACTAACAAGTGCACTCAGAGAATGTTTAATCCATCAGGGGTGACAATCAATTGACAATTTTAAAGAAAATAATCTGCATTAATGCAGTTATTGTCACCTTTTCCAACTAAATAATAATAAAAAGAAAGCTCCAACATTTTTGTCCAATCAATAATCAGAGAAACTCCCAAATAAAAGGGAGGAGTTAAACAATGCATGCTTAAATAACTATTAACACCAATACAGCTGTTCAACACAGGTTTGTTTTTAACTCAAAGTATGATCACACCAATTTATGTTTGAACATTAAGTTAAACAATATTTTACTTCAAGTAAAAAGGTATTTATTCATTTTAAAAACAAGCTGACGTGTGACCAACCCTATGAAAGAAGACGACTTCTTCCAACAATCAAGTCAAAGTCATCCTAAACAGCATTTTGTGTTTTGAGCACATTTTTGTGCTCAGCATTTGTTAAACTGAATCCTCTAATTCTGTGCAGGAAAACAAATTAAAACCAGAGCTTGCTCCTGCTGTTTAAATTTTCCATTTTCTCCGTTTAGTTTTACCTCCAGCTTGTTGATGAGCCGTTTCTTGATGGCGTTCTGGGCGGCAGCGTTGGTGGCCATGCGGAGGCCTTCAGCGGCCTCGCGCAGCCTCTGCTGTTGCTCCTCGCTGTCCGGGTTTGCAGCTGCTCCCTGGAGAAACATGCGTCGGACTCCATAAATAAAAATAAACTGAAATAAAGCATCGGGTTAATCAGGTAAAGAAGACGGCAGACCTTAGCAGCCTCCACCATCTTGGCAGTGGCATCGGCCAGCAGCTTGGCAGCAGAAAGAAGTTTCCGGGAGTTCTCCAGGTCAGATTCGCCCTCTGCGTCCATCTTGATGGCGTTGACCAGATCAGATGTGGCCTGGGCGAGGATGCGAGCCTGACGGACCATCTCACCTGATTAGAGGAAACGGGGAAAAATAAACAAAACTAATGGAGAAAAAAACAGATTTCCTCTCATGGGACCATAATGCTCAGTTTTGCCACTGTGCAATTCTAAAACAAAAACTACGAGTGTGAATGAATAAATACAGTACATAAATAATATGAATAAATATGTATGAATTACTGGTACATGGTGTTTTGTTTAATTGTTGCCATATTATTACTTGCTTGTCTGTTCTTCCATTATCCACTAAATGACCCTGTTTTCCTCCTAGTTTACCATTCTTAATGAATTTTAAAAGAATAAAAAACTACAATTTCCCTGTATCCTGATGCATGCTCAATTTCCCTGCTTTTTGGGAAATTTGAGAATTTCCCTCCCTGCTTCTTCTCAGGCTGCTCTTATTGCATGTGTTGTTTTACATTATTAGTGTTTAGCATATACTGTATCTTAGATATTTTAGCGTACTGTTTAGCGTTTGTTTGGCGTATATCTTAGTGCACATCTTAGATCCTTGTATACGGTTTCTTTTTATACTTTATATTTTGCTATTTTTGGTCTGGGGCCCTGAGTACATAATTTTGTTCCACCTCATGTACCAAATGTGATGAGAATGACAATAAAATTGACTTGAACTTTTGGTTAAAAAATATTTTTAGTACAAATTATTCTTTTCAAATTGTGTCTTTGACAAATGACTGCATGTATAACCTAAATTTACACTGTTGTTTCAAAACCCCTCAGAAAAGGTCCACTACTTTGGTCTTTTGATGCTCGTCTAAAACTTTTTTCATTCATTCAACCTTTATTTATACAAGTTAGTCTCATTGAGCCACGAGGACTCATTTACAAGAGACCTGTTCCAGATAGAACATACAAAGTACAGACAACAATAAAGTAAATAATAACAACTACAGTAAAAATGCAGTTAAAATTGTTGGTCAGTAAACATAACTTCTCTTTTCTTTCTTCTGCCTATACACAGCATTTGTCCTCACATTAAAGGAGGATAAGTGTGAGTGAGTTCTGCGGCCGTCATATTGGTCACATTCACTCACCAGCGTCTCCCATCGAGCTAAAGATGTTCTCCGTCACGTCCAGAATGCGGTCAGTAGCTTCTCCGTGGCGTCCGATGGGATGTCCTCCGCTGGCGTACTGTTTGATGTGCTGAAGCAGCTCGTTGAGCGCCTGAGTGACGCCCGAGGCGGCCTGGCCCACCTGCTTCAGCAGGCCCTCGTCGTTGGTGGCACTCTGCGATGACTCCACACACCCCTCCACTGACTTGGCCACCAGCTTGCCTGCTTCTATCAACTGCTCCTGACAAACTGGGGAGCTGATGGTTGGAGCCACCACCTTCAAGAAGCACAATATGTTTTATTGGATAGAAGAATAAAAAGAACTTGTGCTAAACTCACAAGGAAGAAAAAAAAGCTCTTTAGTGAAATGTTCATTGTATGACCTGGTAGTACGAGTAAGTACAGTACTGGCTGCACATAACTTGGTCCACTTTATTCCAGCAGACTGGGAACATCCAACACAAGCTGCAGCTGCGCAGATGCTCCGACTCATATTAGAGTTTATCCTTGGCCAAAGTTGTTCAAGTTCTGATGCTCATCTATCTTTCTACTTTAATTTGTCAACTCAAAAACATTTCACATAGGTGCCAGCACTTTTCACACCCTGGATTTGTTTTCTCTGTAGAACAAGAGGACGCTGGTCCTGTTCACTTTAGGCACACATGCCAAACTTTTAGCAAGTTAAGGCCATTTTGGTGTGTACTTGCATGAAACCTGGCCACACAATCAGTGACAGCAGGGTTGTTGGTTAGAACAAAGTGTTGCATGAGCCAGCCCCAAGTTCACACTTACTCAGCCCTGTGACTACCTCACCTGCTGGCTCAGAGGCATATCAGTGATGCTTCTTTAAACCCCTCGTTCCACCATTGCAATTTAAACACAACACTAATATGGGAAAAAAAACGTGTCTTTGGTCTAGTTTGAAGGTATTGTGTGAAAAAGACTATTATCCACTGAGTAATATTTACTTTACCTGCCAGTAATCCCGATGTTACGTCTGACTGGTGTACGTTCAACAGGAACATCCAAAAATCAACATTTACAAATAAATAGTTTGTGACCAGTGGAGGACTCACCCTGGTGCAGGCTACCAGCTGAGACGTGGACAGAGCGCACTGTGTAGCTGCAGCAATGACCCGGTTCTGCTGGGTGGAGTCTTCGGTCTTCTGGGCCACGTTCTTGGCTTTGAGCACCAGAGCTGCTGCAGCGTTAGCCACAGCTTTTGCCAGTTGCATCAACATATCCTGCAGCAAACACAAACGGCATGATTTATGTCAGCACACCCTTTACTTTTGGGTAGGAAAGTGGACAATAACAAAGAAAAATAAAAGCTGCAATTAAGAATTTTTTCATTTTTACAGAATATGATTAAATAAGGAGGCAGCACGGTGGAGCACTTGGTAGAGCTGCTCTCTCTCAGCAAGCAGGTCGTCCCGGTTCAAATCCTGGTCCGGGTGTCTTTCTGGGTGGAGTTTGCATGTTCTCTTCGTGCATGTGTGAGTTTTCTCCGGGTACTCCAGTTTCCTCCCACAGATCAAAAACATGCATGTTAGGCTGATTGGTAACTCTAAATTGTCCCTAGATGTGAGTGAGAGCGTGAATGGTTGTTTGTCTCATTTGTCTCTATGTGTCCCTGTGATGGACTGGAGACCTGTCCAGGGTGTCCCCCGCCTCTTGCACAGTGACAGCTGGATATGGGCACCAGTGACCCATGCGACCCAAAAAGGAAGAAGAGGGTAAAGATAATGGATGGATGGAAGAAATAAAGGTGCTCCAATCAATTAGTATCTGATGTTTACTGGCTGTTCTGTTGATTTAAATACTTTAATCAAGGATCACTAATGAGGAAAATCAAGATAAACATATATTTTTTTAAGAAAACAGAAGTGCAACATCTCAACACTTTGTTTTTATTTACATGTGGACTTGTCAAAATTGCTTTGGCAATTAGTATTGGTCCCTGAAGTCATGACTGGAGAATCCTTATTGTCAAGTTATTTAATTAATGAAAATTTATTTTTGACTTAAAAGTAAAAATCTAATACAATGTCAGGGAATTGGGTAATATTGTCCCACAGTACAACTTAATTACCGGTAAATGAAGTTTGATTTTTCATCTTTTTTTAATTGCTCTTGTTTTATATAATCTCTTAACAAACGAAACCTGAAATGTTGCTGCTGTTCTACAAATATATTATACACTTTTTAAAAAAAGATCTTTCATATGCGCAGAGCCTCAGTAGTCGTTCCTGCTCATTTTTAGCTTTTAGTTTAGCAGATTTTTTTTAAACAAATGAACTTCTTTTCTTGTTTTTTGAAGGCAGTTCACTTCTCATCCGAGCAGCTTTCCAAGTCAGAAACCGAGTTGAGAAATTGACAAAACCTGAACTTAGAAAGCTTCGCAGATAGAAGCAAAACATAAAAAAATTTAAAAAAAAGTTAAAAAGTCCAATTTTCTTGAACATTTTAAAAGATAAAACTCTTGAAATCACCATGTCTGCAACAGCATTTTATTAAAAATATCACTTGGCAAAATAAAACAAAATGTGCAACTTTTGGATACATTTGATTGTTCATCTTTAGTTTATGCTGCATGAAATGAGTTTGTTTGAATTAAAAATATGCAATTACGTGTAGAAAACCCTGAACTGAATAAAATGCATTGTACACTGGTGTAGTCAGGTGTTGTTTCAGATCCTCCACAGTCAAAGATTTCAGCACTGAGTAAACATCAGAGATGATCTACTCCATCATTACAACAGCTGTCTGCACACAACGTAAGGAGCAAACAGACAAAGCCTTGATGGTGAGCGCTGCGTTCACCCATGAGCTGCGTTTACAAAGACAACAGATGCTGTCCAACAACTGGCACGGTTCACAACGCAGCATCACCTCACAAAACCTTTTAGATGTTTGGAGACAGAAAAACATCTGAACACTCATCTGCCGAGACGCTAAAACAAACAGAACCTGAAGTTTTTCAAGCACCGTTCGGTCAGGTTATTACAAAAAAAAAAATACAATCCAACAGTAATCAGACTGCATCAAATTAAGTCTTTGTTTAAAAATGTGTCGCCTCTAAATTGGACATGCCCCATGTGCCTGAATATGAACTGAATCATCTTAAAAAAGAGAAACATGCACCTTAAATTCATTCAAACCTAGCTGATGATTTTACTTTGGTCTCAATTAGATTATAGACAAACTTGATCTCTGTGCAGATTTACTTTAGGAAAAAAATCACCTTAAGAATGAGCAGAGCTCAATTTCAGGCACTGATCACTGACTCACCTCACAGACTTCCAATTAATAGATTTTTTTTTTTTAAAACACTGATTAATTGATTGGCCTAACGTGATTTATAACCAAGTGCTTGTCTTGAGGACACATTAGTTACCATCATTTGAACATAGGAGGAGGTTCTCCACCTGAAAGATCCTTTACCTCGAAGCTGTCAAACATATACATTAAACAAAAGGAACACAGGACAGTGTATTAAGGTCATAAATACTCAGGTTTTTAGTTTATTTGTCTTTAAACTCCACTGAAAGACACATTAGTGTTTGTTATTTTGCTCTTTATTTATAGGAGTAATAAGTTTAATTTAAAAAAAACTTTGTCCGACTCACTTAAAAGATGCCCGTGTAGCTAAAAATGGAACACCTAATAATCAAACTTTTCTGCCTTGTGGACAAAGTGCTTTTTAAGTCGTGTAAAGCAAAAGTTAAAGAAGGCAACATTTATTAAATTAAGGACGCACCTGGAACTGCGGGTCGGTGTCCGTCTCTCCGATGTGAGAAAGCAGCTCACCACTCGCCTGACCCACGTTTCCTGCAGCCTGCAGCAAGTTCTGACGAGGCTGGGAGGATAAAACATTAGTGGAAGAACTGAAAGATTTGAAGAGAGCATGACCGTAATGAGTGTGCATGTGTCAGGCTGGCTGTGTACCTCGGTGTTAGCGGGCTGAGCCGTCTTCAGCATGTCAGAGACGGCACACGCCAGGTTCTTGGCTGCGCTCAGCAGCTGTTGTCCGTTTGCTCCCTCATCCTCCATGAGCGCAGCTAGCAGTTTCACGCCTTTAGACATCTCGGTCAGGTTGGAGGAGATTGTGGTGACGGCACAGCCCACCGCTGTGTAGTCTGTCTCAGCTGGATCACCTTAAGACAGCAACAAAGGACTGCATTCACCTCCGAATAAAAAACAACACTTTTGTCCTCTCTCAGCGTCCAGAGTATCAAGGCAGAGGATCTCCTTCTAGTTGCACCTCAACCTTGCTAAAAGTTTCTGTTTGATTAATCAAATCTGATAAATATAAAATAAATTACCTGCTGTGAGATTGACCATGGAGGCTGTGCCTGCTGTGATGGCATCCACCTGGGAATGAATCTCGTGCTTGGACTCATCCATCTTGTTTTTGCGCCAAGCTTGCGATGCCTTAAAAATATATAATATTAAAAATCCTCAAAGTATTAAGTCCTGAACAGACAACCAGAAAGTTGCTACAATCAAAAGTATATAAAAAAAAGATAAGTGGAATTAAAAATATTAGTATGTATGGTTTAAATGTCTCCGTTTGTTCAGTGAGCTTCCTGAAACGGGCTCTGGTTCTCGTTTAAATTATTCTTCAAAGGTAACTCTTACAGAATCTGTTCCTAGTGGGGGCAGGGTATCAAAGTCATCCAGAGAGGCCTGGGCCGCCTGGACAGCCTGCATACTGGAGTTGATGGTTCCAGTCAGGGCTTGTTGTGCTGACGTCTGTGGACACACAGAGAGAGATCCAGTTTTTAAGACAAATCCTCACCTGGACTAATATTACGTTAAACTCACAAACAACAAACTAAACCAAGATATTTGTTCTCCCAATAAGCTGACAGCAGTCTTCCTCTGTTGGCTTCAAGATCCCTTTTAAAATCATCTTTTTTAAATCTCCCCTAAAACAGTCGCTGACTGGATTTAATCTGTTGATCTGTGTCTCAGGGTGAGAGCTGAGAAACCTTTGAGGATTCTCCAAACTGATGCAGTAAATGACCCGAATGATGAGTTTGCTTTGTGACGTTTGTCTTGGTTTTACCAGTGGAGGCATGTGTCCTCGGTGCATCTGTCCACTGGTGATGTGCTGTTTGGCCTGAGGCATGGAGCCCATCTGGAAGCTCTCCGGCCCTCCGCCTCCTGGCCGTATCACGACTGGCAGGGCAACTGAGTCCATGTTTACCTTGCCCATCTTGTTGAACTGCTGCTGCAGAATAGTGGACCTGGAATCACATGAGACGGAGACAGATGTATACTTGTGTCCACAAAGAAACCGATTAGCAATCAAATGTAGCTCTAACAAACGTATATCATTACTGGGGAGTTAAAAAAAAATGCACTCGTTAACAAAAACAATGTCTAATTTAGATGCGATTTGGTCCACATGCAGACCAGTGATGGATATATTAAATCAGTCAATTTGCAAGGAATGAACACTAGAGGCCATAAGTAAGAACATCACATGTGGACTGTTAGTGTTATCAGGTAGTTGCCAGTGTCTGACGGTTAGCCAGTACAGTGAGTGAAGGTCAGCAGACACAGGGATGCCTCGTAGATGCATTAGACAGTCGTGTTGAGGGTGGTTGTATTGTGCGATTGTCCAATGTCCAACACTGAAACCAGTGAGGGCACCGTGAAGTTCCCAGTTGATCAAGACAGATCCCATCAAGGGGTGATTGTCATATTGTGCACCAAGCCTTACAGACCTCCAGGACACCTTAATGTGGTCAGCCAGGCCCTCTGACGTTTTGCCAGTAGAGCTTGTGTGGTGCCAGCTCAGAGTCCCTCTCCTGGATCTTGAGGGTCAGGTCCAACAGCTGTGGACCGACTTGCCAAAGAAGGAGCTAAATAAGCTCAAACAGCCTGTTGTATCCAGGTCTGAGGTGCTGCCACGCTCTGCTGACAAGGCACCACCAGTTTGCCCATACTGCCGACTCTACTATTCACTGAAGCGTAGTCACATGACCTCAACACACACAGACTCACTTCATGTTCACCACTTCTTTTGCCAACAAAATTAAGACAGCTGAATGAAGGCCCTCTAAGAGTCGTGACCACAAATTATTTGTTTTTAGTTGTAAGATGATTTAGGAATAAATCACATAGAAGTTTACTTTTTGGGTGAAACGGAGTCTTCCAGCATGGTTGACTCTTCATCTCCTTCCAAGCCGAAGTGATCTTTGCTCTTTTTCTGTTAAGGGGGAAACAAAGTGCAGTTTTATAGGATTTATCTTTTAATACAGATAAAAATGTTTATCTTATAAAGACCATATGGTTTATTGTCACGTACAGTGTGTTGTTCCTGTAACCACTGACCTTCTTAAGGATGATGTCGATGTATCCAGCAATAAGCTGAGCTATCTGCTCCCCCTCGGTGGTCTGCACAGAGTAGTAACCGTCCTGGTAGTCTCCAAAGTCCTGAAAGGCAACTTTGGATTAAAACAGGAACTGTGTTTTACAATACTTCAATATGTCATGTCTTCTCAGGGAGGATATAAATTCCAGAAAATGGAAAAACAAATTGAACAAGTGCGTTAAAAGACTGCGTCTGTTCTTAGCACCATTATACATATTCTCTTTTTTCTTTCATATTTGTTCATTATATCATTTTCAGCTAATGTGATCCCTCTACTCCATTGTTGAGTCAGACTGTTACTGTCCTTGTAACAAATATGGCCTTCTGATAAAACTGAGGTTCTCCAACAGGAAGCTCTAAAGTCCAAACAGGTGAGAAATAAAATTACTCTTCAAAAGTGCAAATAAATATCACTGAACCCAAGAAGAAATTAAATTATCACAAAAAACCATAGCAAGGAATTTGGTAAAAGAGAGGGGGTGAAAAGTTTATAAATGCACAGCTACTGTAAAAAGTAGTATGGTTTATTATTTTGTTGCAAATTATTGCATTTTAAGGGCGAAAAGCACTTGCTGAAGTTACAAAATGACAAAATTCTGCAATTATTATAAATATATGAATATATGTTGTATTGTTTTGTCATAATTTATGTAATTTTGTCCTTATGAGCAAGATTTTTCTTTCCTTGATCGTCACTGCATCACGTGAAACAGCAAGACCACTTCTGAAGTGCTCACCAGGGTGAAGCTCTTGGGTGACGCAGCCCAGCGTTTGATGTTGGTCAGGTTCCACTCCTGGATCACCTCCTTGGTCTTTTCGTCCACTCTCATCACACACTCCTTGGTGATGCCCAGCAGACGAGGCACCAGTTTGTTCTTTCCTTTCATTTTCTCCTACAAACAAAACCAGAACCTTTTTACTGAAAATAAACCAGCAGATAAACAAGTTAACATTTTCATGAAAACACAGCTTTATGGATTCTACACAAAACAGTTCATGTTTTTAGATGGATTGTTTTTGCAGTCAAAAATCTTCTATATGTGGAAACAGATTTCACTTTATGGTCGAGGACTTGTAAAGCTCTGAACTTTTTCTCTTTTGAACACTAAAGCCAAAGCTCAGCTCTGTTGCACCTGGGTTTTGTAGAAAGATCGTAAACAATTAATATCTTACCTGTTGTAGATGGACTTTTGAACAACTTAAATTTGGAGAAAAAGGTTGTTTCTAAAGAATGAAAAGTTCACAGCTTATCCAAGTGAGAACAGCTGATTTAAACCAACTTCAGAGAGATTTATGCAATCACTATGAATAGTGTTTAATCCAGAAGAAATATTCTACCTGAAAATGCTCCAGGCTGTACAGCATACGCTAAAGCTAACTGCTGCTGCTATTTGCACAAGCAACCAACCCTAGAACTCGATGTAAATACACGTAATGTGAAACAACCAATGTAGTGGTTTATAATATAACGTTTGCCTGAAGTGCAATTGAGCGTTTAAGATTTGAGTTGTTCTAAAATGACAGTAATCCAAGTTGGTCTGATCCTTGTTTAAACTAAGCATTAGCTCATCCGTTTGTCAAAATTAAAAGGTACTCATTGCAAACTAAGAAATTGGGCATAAATCATTATCCTGAGCTATATCAAATGATGAAGTTTGAGAGAATTTATTCTGGTAGTTTTGGGTTTTTTGTTTAGATAAATTGACATGTAGATCTGAAATGAGTCCACACTCAGTGTAAACAAAGTGATCAGCTGATCCTAAATAAATAAATAAATAACACGGAAGCTTGAGTCCTGTAACTGGCCAACATTAGCCTGGACGTAGTCAAATATAGCAGACAAGTTTAGTTTGACCTTATTTAGTCACTTCAGCTCTTTACGCAGGTAAACAAACCCACTGATAGTCATCATCTGGTCATAACTTTTGCTTAAAAAAATGTAATTTAAGGACACAATAAACATTAATATGTAAAATACAGTGTTTGGTTTGTTGCTTTTTACTTTATGATTATTTTTCTGGTCTTCATAACATTGAAATGAGACACAAACATATTTTTGTTTTCTTGTTCAAAGAGCTATTTTAAGTAAGATGTTGTTTATTCATAACATTTCCATAGGACCCCACTCCAAATGGCCTGAACTATCCCTTTAAACATCAGTGAATATTATGTTTTGGTCCTCAAAAACAATACTTGCTAAAACTTCTGATATTACAGGCCTCAGTTCTGATCTACCGGTAGTTCATTCAAGCCAAGTTGCTCAAACACACAAGTGTTTCTATCAACAGGATTACTGCTCCTCTGTTCTCAAAACAATGCATCCACTACACATTTTACTAAATTAAATATCTGCTCACATAATAAATAAATGTGCAAACATACTTAAAGTCCAGTCAGGACTGTGACAGATTTTGGTATAATATGGCCTCAAACCACAAAAATAGTGAAACCCAATCTGACATAAGCAACCATAAACTCTAGTTTTCAAGTATAATTTTTTTGTAAGAAGTGTCTTTATATTTGTACAGCAGGTACCACAAAATGTCTGTGTTTTGACTGCAGATCCCAATTACTTATTATTATTATTATTATTATTAATAGGTCCAGGTCTCTTGTAAATGAGTCCCCGGGGCTCAGTGGGATTAACCTGTCTAAATAAAGGTTGAATGAATTAATAATAACGATGATAACAACAACAACAACAACAACAATAGCTGCTGCACAGCTGCAGAAAGAAAAGCTCTGCAGAGAGTGGTGAAGGCTGCACAGAAGTCTGTTGGAGTCAGTCTCCCCACCATCACAGACGTCTACATCTCCAGATGCAGGAAGAGGACCACCTGTATCATGAAGGACCTCACTCACCCAGCGCACACTCTTTTTGCCCCACTCCCCTCAGGAAGGGGGTTAAGGAGCTTTAAGGGTAGAACCACTATACTGAGGAACAGCTTCTACCCTGAGGCTGTTAGACTCATGAATCTCTAACCAGGAAAATCACTGTGAACAAATAAATAAATAAAAAATCACTGTAATGTCACTTTGATTAGTGATATGTGCTGCCGATTATCAATGCTGCTGATTATTTCATGCTGCTATATTCATTCTTATCTACTCACACAGACGCATGTTCATGCTGCTGTTGTTCGGCGTACTATTTTGCACTGTTAGTGTTTAGCGTATTTCTTAGTTGATATCTTAGTTCCTTATTTACCCTTTCTTTTTACAATTTATATTTTCGCTATTGTTGGGTGTAACTGGGACACTGTGTACACAATTTCATTTAATTTCATGCACCACATGTGATGCGAATAACAATAAAACCTATTTGAACTTGATTAATATTATTATTAATATTATTATTATTATTATGTCATATAACTAGTCACGTCTGTAACTTCACTGTGCACGTCTAATACCTCACCCAACATCAATGTAACAAAGTGCCTTCAGATATGTCAAATTTAGCAAAGAAGCACAAAAGGTTTGGATTAAAAAAAACATTTTAATAAATCTAAAAAAGTTAAATCTGGTCCTCTGGACATTCACTGTGCCTGCAGTCAACCTACTTCACATATGGGGAGCAATATTATAGGCAGAAACATGGGTGTGCTATGGGGTCTCCAGTTTCTCCTATTGTTGCAAACCTGTACATGGAGGAGGTAGAAAAGAGAGCCTTGACGTCCTTTTCAGGGACACCACCAAGTCATTGGTTCAGGTATGTTGACGACACCTGGGTTAAAATTAAATCTCAGGAAGTCCAACATTTTACTGACCACATCA
>NC_056515.1:20259785-20265127 GCF_014905685.2 Nematolebias whitei
AGGAGGAAGCTTCTCCTGCAGCTGTGGGCTGCACACAGGTGCAGCAGGTGCTAAATACTTTAAAATAATTTATTTTAAATAAAAAATCCATGCCAATTGTGCGGCTCATCCATCAAACAGCCATTTGTGTGTCATGTCCACTCTTGCTTTGAAAATCCGCGATAGAGCGAGTCTGCGAAAAACGAACCGTAAAGTAGCGAGGGACTACTGTATAATCTTTCCCTCCAGCTTTGACCAACTTCTGTTTGGTTTGTTTCTCGCAGACTTCCTCTTTTCAAACTGGAAGCCTCGAGTGCTGATCATGACTTGACATTTAAATTCTTCTAATATCCATTTGAGATTAGAACCACATATATGTCGCTCTGCTCCTCTGCCAACCTTCCAAGAAATAGCCTGTTCAGTCAAACACTCCTCCATCTTGTCTGGTGGAGCGTTTGTGCTCCGATGGTTGGAGATCCAGCTCCTTCAGTCTCACTGCAATGAGGACGTTTAAATCGATGTTTCCTGTGCTCAGGTTAAAAACAGATCATGTCTTTTCTGTTTTCACAGCTTCTTGTTTTGTTGAGTTAAACATTTCAGATCTTTCTGTCCCAACCTTAAAAAGAAACAGATTTTAAATTACTAATTTAATTTTTAAAGCTAGGTTTTCTCCAACATTATTATACCATCTTCAATTTCCATTAATGCAACCTGCTGTTCCTTATGAAGACTCAAGAAAAACATATTTTATTCTTTATTGTTAACTTGTTAGTTGTTAAGTGCCATGAGAATCATCATTGTGGTACTTGTTATCTCTAAGAGGAGTTTGTTTTACAGTATCCAACTAGACTCCAGGAAGTTTAGCTATGTTGAACTTGCTTTGCAGCATACACCTCAGACCCTACGAGCTTTAGTGGGTTTTTCCAATTTTCTGTTATAAGCAAGCCAGACAAAAGGAAAATAGAACAGGCTCAGATAAAGACGTGTTTCCTCCCACCTTCACCAGGAAGAAGGACACACCGTAGGTTTTCAGGGACCTGGCCAGCTTCACGTAGCTCACTTTAGCCTCGATCTCCGTCATGTTCTGATAGTTTTTATGTGCCTGCAGAGAAGCAGATCAATTTACTGCATCATGAGGAAAACTTTACATAAATTTAACTTTTCTAATGACTATTTTAGTTCAGACTTCATTTTAAAATGTTGTTTTTTATTTTTTTATTATTATTTACCTGGAAAATCTTTTTCTCTCCTTTGTTCTTGATGTATTCTTTAGGCAGGAACTCTTTTAAACTAAGAAGGACAAAATTGATCCAGAATCAAACAAAAAACAATTTGAGATGCCAACTCAATCCTGAAACGTCTGATGAAAATAATAAATGTAACCACGAGAAACAAAGTGGCGTTAAACTCAAAGCCAGGAGCTTACTCTAGGAATCCGGGCTTGTGTTTGGACTCGTTGTGATCCCCAAACTGAATCTGGCACTGATAACCGGCGAACTCACACGCCTTGTCAAAGGAGACGGGATGGGATCCGTTCAGGATGTCATCACGAGCCTGTTCCACCGCACACACACAACAAATAAGAATTTATTTCATAAAACATACACTGAATTGTTCCAACTGAATTCATGGTGACTAAAGAGTTTAAGCAGAATGCCTAATGAAATAATGCAGATTTTTACATCAGTGAAAAACATAAAAAACAAGAAGTTTAAAGTATTTTATTAAAGTCAAGCAGACCTTAGAAAGGCGGTGGTTGTGAGAAGTTACCTGAACATAAAGCAGGTTGAGCTGAACGGGGTCTCTGGAGTCCACATTCTGGTCCGAGTAGAAGAACTTCCTCCTCAACAGCAGCATCTCTGTCTCCTCCACACCCTGCTCCCTCAACGTCCTGCCATGGTCCAACCAGTTCACTAACAAAAGGTGTTGTTCGCATTAAACAACTTACCAGATCATTTTATTTATAAAGCACTTGAAACCAGCAACAAGGCCAACCAAAGTGCTGTGCAATTAAACAAGTCCTCTGATTGCATCGTGTCTTCATTCATTAATAATATACTTCAACCTCACTTCCCTTGCTAGATATTTAACCACTTGTGGAGTCATGAATTTCTAGTATTCTTGACATGGGTTGATGGTTTCAGCTTTAAAACATAAACCACTTAAACTCAAACCATAGCTTTGGACTATTGTTTTATAATGTATTCTAGTATCGCAGAAAATAAAAGTGCGTGTGATAATAATCTGAGGGCTCTCATGTACCACTTACACTCATCGTCTGTGTGGAGCTTCTGCTTCAGCTTCTCCATCTTCTTGTCATCTCTTAGAAGAGTCTTGTCTCTTTTCAGTGTTCCTGTGGTTTCTTCCTTCTTCTCCTCGCCAATGTCTCGTACGAGTGAGTACTCATCGTAGTTCGTTATACCTGACGCAGAGATTAAGCATATTAAAGTATCTATTGTACACTTTATAGTCCTATCATACATGTTACAGTGCGAATAGTGCGAGGACTACCGTATTTTCCGCCGTACACGTCGCACCGCCCTATAAGTTGAATCAGTCCAACTATGTCTAATAAAGTGGAAAAATCCATAAATATGTCGCTTTGCCGTATACGTCGCATCTCGCACCGCCCTATAAGTCGCATCAGTCCAACTATGTCTAATAAAGTGGAAAAATCCATAAATATGTCGCTTTGCCGTATACGTCGCATCTATTACGCGTCACCGCTGACCACCCGGAAATGTGGGCCGGTGTTGTGCCAAAAATTGATTGGTTGCCAAATGGCGGCCATGGGAGCGTGCATGGGAGGACTTTAACAAGAATTTAACTAGATTAACACTTAAAAAAAATTGTTTACTTGACATTATAGCAAAGGTGTCTCAGTCTAACTTTTCCTTAATAAATGCACTTTGACGGTCAAATCAGCTGCACTTCAAACCCCAATTCGCAGAAGCAGGCACACGCAGAGGGATGAGTCGCTGTGCATTTCTTCGAAATTTAACAAGATAAAAACCTAAAAACAATTATTTGTTTGCTTGACTTTATAGTAAGTCTAATGTCTAATGTTTGCTTAATAAATGCACTTTGACAGTCAAATCAGCTGCATTTCAAAAGCCAATACGCGGAAGAAGATAAGCGCAGAGAGACGAGTCTGTGCATTTTTTCGAAATTTAACAAGATAAACATCTAAAAACCATTATTTGTTTGCTCAACTTTATTGGAAAGGTGTGTCTCAGTTGAACTTTTACTTAATAAAAGGACTTTAAATCAGCTGCATTTCGCCAGGGCGGTGCAGCTGGTTTGATGGTTGCTCCAAGCAGCGAGCAGAACGAAGTTGGCAACCTTTGGCAAGCCGATTGTGTCATTAATAGCTGGTGAAGATTCTCCGTCATCCAGGACATGGTAAATTCAAAAAAGTTCAAGACAAAAACAAAGTAATAAAGTAAAGTATAATAAATAAAGTCCAGTTGTTTTAGTCTTGAACTTTTTAATTTGTCATTAACAGCCACTTTTACCTATTATATGATACAACGGCATGCCTTACTATGGTAATCGAGTGCCATCTAGTGGCTGAAAATGGTAGTGTTCAATTTTTTTCAGTCAGAATGAATGAAAACGGTCATGTCTCAGCCAAAATTTGGTTTATAAAATATGGGAAAAAATTAATAAATATGTTGTTTTGGCTTATAAAAGTCACAGGCATGTAAATTATGCAAAAAAATGTGACTTATAGTGTGAAAAATACGGTACTCAGATAAACAGTTGGATTATTGCTTTACACAAGACATTTCAGAGTTGTTCAGGTGACGTGCGAGTTAAACTGACCTATTCTAGCACAGATAGTCATCAGCATGTCGCTGACAATCTTGGAGTCGTCCACCATGACAGTTTTCACCGTCGCGTCCAACATGCGGATCTTCAGAGGCCTTTGCTTTTTCTTGTATTCCAAAGTGTCCTATGAGAGAAAGGAGAGGTTGATTAGTTTTAGAGCAGCGACATCAATAGTGTCAGTCAACATCAATACTAGATTGTAACATGTGTCTCTTCATTCCAACACAGATTTTACACCAGCCACATTTTGTCATTCCTCTTTGTACACAGGTGTTTTGTATTCATAACTGTTAATGTGCTTAAAGTAAAAGTATTTCCAACATTTAGTAGCATTTTAGAGTCTCAGTATAACTCACCCCATTCCTTAACATATAGTAGTCCAGCGCCTTTCCAGCATCCAGCCAGATGCCTTTCTTTGGGTCTTCATCTGACAGAAACAGCCCGTAGTCGTTGGCTTTAAACACAGAGATAAAACGTGTGAGTCTTTGTAGTTGTGTCAACAAGTGTACCTGCAGGTATGAGCGTTCAGACACTATGGAGAGATTGTCCTGAAATAACATTCTTGGACTGACAGTCCTACAATGTTGCACAAAACCAATAAAAATACAAGATTTTTTTTTTAATGGGAGAAATTGGGGAAATGCTATGAACAGTATTACACTCAAAGCAGTAGTTTAACAGAAGAGCGCTCAGTGGAAGTACTGAGTGAGTGTTCAGTAGTTGGGCGGTTCAGTTTCCTAATGGTTTGTGGATACAGCTGTTTTTGAATCTGCTGTTTTAGGTGGAGACATGTCGGCCTCCTGAACCTTCTGGTTCCACAAGACAGGAACCTGATAGCTGAAGGTTCTGCCTCCAATTCTACTTTTAGAAACTCGAGGAGTCACCAGTGTGGTTAGCGCTGTTGCCTCACACTGAGAAGGTTGCCAGTTTGAATCTTGGCTGGGTCTTTTTGTGTGGAAGTTGCACATTTTTCCTGTGCATGTGTGAGTTTTATCTGGGTCCTCCGGTTTCCTTCCACAGTCCAAAAACACGTTCACTGGTGACTCTAAAATAGCCTCAAGTGTGATTGTGTATCCATGGTTGTTGTGATAAGTGAGTGAGAGAAGAACAGGACGTCAGTCTTCTGTCAACAATGTGTGGCGCTGGTAAAGTTAAGAAGTCTTTAAGGTCTTATTGACCTTGGTCAACTGGAGCTTTACAAGAGACAAGAGTACAGCAAACGGCACATTACAGATCCATCGACAAACTATTAGACAGCCATACAGCAATCTATAGTAATGACCCAGACAAGCAAAGAGCTTGTTTTAAATTTGATCTTGATTTGTGACCTTTACCTTACTCAAGGAATGATGAAAAGATTACGCAACCTGCTGTCTAGTGGGGGTACAAATGTGTATAAAGTTCCATTAAATTATCTTGAGCAGATCAGAAGTTATGGGTGGGGTAAGAAGAAGTTTACATATGTATGTACGGACAAATTGAGACTATACCATAATACTATATACCATAATATTATATACCATAATACTATA
>NC_056515.1:20265137-20290267 GCF_014905685.2 Nematolebias whitei
TATACCATAATACTATATACCATAATATTATATACCATAATACTATATACCATAAGCCTTTTGACAAGTGCATAAAAAAGGTTTTACATTTTGCTGTAGATTTACCAGGACATCAATTAAAATGGGGGAAAATAATTGTGGTTTTGCTGCTTATTCTTACCAGAACCTTTGCTGCAACATTCTGAACTTGTTTTAGGCTCTCACATTATTTGGATGTTGATAACAAAGAATTACAAATAACTAATATTGAAGAAGCAAAACTACAAACTAGTTTTTCTGCATAAAGTCAAGTCAAGTTTCTTTATGGTCATTCTCATCACATGGAACGAAATTGTGTACACATGGTCCCAGTTACATCCAACAAAAGTATAAATTGTAAAGAAAAACAGTAATAAGATCTAAGATATGGACTTAGAAATATGCTAAACTAAGAATACACTACGCACTAGTAGTACACTGAACAACAGCAGCACGAACATGAGTCTGTGTGAGCAGATGAGTACGAATGAACACAGCAGCATGAACTAAATCAGCAGCATGAGATCAGCAGCATGGACAGTCAGCAGCACATAAACAATTAAAGTGGCATTCGAGTGATTTTTTTTTACAGTGATAATCCTGATTAGAGATTCATGAGTCTAACAGCTTCAAAAGTAGAAGCTGCTCCTCAGTTTAGTGGTTCTACACTTAATGCTCAAATAAAAGTACCAATAAAAAGTGTTATTTTGCAATACACTGCACAACTGAAAGTATGGTTGATATTAAACTAATTTTATACACGTTATTGTGCAAAATAATTAAGAACAAGGGTGATGTACAGAGTTGTAGCAACTACAGGGGAATTAAGTTGATGAGCCACACGAAGATCTGGGAGAGAATTGTGGAAGCAAGACTTAGACGAGAGGTGACTCTCTGTGAGCAGCAGTATGGTTTCATGCAGAGAAAGAGCACCACAGATGCCATCTTTGATTTCAGGATGCTGATGGAGAAGTACAGAGAGAGTCAGAAAGAACTCCATTGTGTCTTTGTGAATTTAAAAAAGCATATGACAGAGTGCCAAGAGAGGAGGTGTGGTATTGCATAAGTAAATCTGAAGTGGCAGAGAAGTATGTTAGACTGGTACAGGACATGTATGAGGACAGCAGGACAGTGGTAAGATGTGCTGCAGGAATGACAGATAGCTTCAAGGTGGAGGTGGGATTGCATCAAGGATCGGCTCTGAGCCCCTTCTTGTTTTCTCTGGTAATGGACCGACAGATGAGGTCAGACAGGAATCCCCGTGGACTATGATGTTTGCAGATGACATGATCTGTGGTGAGAACAGGGGACAGGTGGAAGAGAACTTGGAGAGGTGGAGGTATTCACTTGAAAGAAGAGGAATGAAAGTCAACAGTAGTAAGATAGAGTTCACGTGTGTGAATGAGAGGGAGGCCGGTGGAACAGTGAGGCTACAAGGAGCAGAGGTCACAAAGGTGCAGAACTTCAAGTCCTTGGAGTCCACCGTCCTGGAAAATGGGTAATGTGGTAAAGAAGTGAAAAAGAGAGTCCAGGCAGGATGGAGTGGATGGAGAAAAGTTTCAGGAGTGATTTGTGACAAAAAAAAGAGTGTCATCAAAGGTCAAAGGAAAAGTTTACAGGACCGTGGTAAGACCAGCTGTGTTGTATGGTCTGGAGACAGAGACATGGACAAAAAGACAGGAGAAAGAACTGGAAGTGACAGAAATGAAGGTGTTGAGGTTCTTCTTAGGAGTGACAAGGATGGATAAGATTAGGAATGAAATCATCAGAGGTACAGCACAGGTTGAACAACTGGGAGATAAAGTTAGAGAGACCAGACTGAGATGGTTTGGACATGTCCAGAGAAGGGACAGTGGGTATATTGGTAGAAGGATGTTAGAAATGCAGCTGCCAGGAAAAAGACAAAAAGCAAGGCCAAAGAAGAGATAGTTGGATGCAGTTAGAGAGAACATGAAGGTAGTTGGAGTGAGGACAGAGGAAGATGAAGGAGGACGACTCGCTGTGACGACCCCTGAAGAGGAAAAAGCCGAAAGAAGTATTATAAATATTGTGCAAAATAACTCTGAAGAGCTTCACAAACACGAACTACTTTAACAGCAAAATAATATAATAACTGCAGAATAGGTTTAGGTCAAACCATAATAACCTAAGATTAGTTTTAAAGTAAACTGAAAAGGTTTTCTAACCTTTATGCCTTTGAGATTTGATTGTGGTCTACTTAACAGATTACTTTTATCTGGTTTCTCAGATAAGGGGTATCTGCTTAAGAGTGAAAACATAAAAAGTAATGTTCCGTGTGTGGGTGTGTGTGTGTGTGTGTGTGTGTGTGTGTGTGTGTGTGTGTGTGTGGGTGGGTGCGTGCGTGCGTGCGTGTGTGGGTGTGGTGGTGGTGGGGGGGGGTCTTAATGAGGGCTGTTGTAGTGTAAAGGAATGGCCAAACCGCAGCAGAAAGGCCATGGTTTCACATAAAGGACCTCAGACTGGCTGCCCTGTATGTCATTCAAGTGACAAATTTTATAGTGAGGATGCGGACGTTAATTTTTATTTTTTTAAATGCCATGCGATCTACTCGTAATGCCTTTGCGATCGACCGGTAGGTCGTGATCAATGTATTGGGCACCCCTGATATAGGGCTTTTATTCAATGCGCTTCTTCGAAATTCAAAAACATGTTCAAGTATCTGTATAAAAACAAGGTGATGTCATATAAAATGCAACACTGAGACCCAGCGGTACAAGTAGCAACAGTGTCCGCTGCGTGCTCCAACAGGTCTGAGGCCAGGAGAAGATTGTTAGTGAATTTCACCATAGTTTTTCCTGTGTTACGATCCGCTCTATCCCTGGATGAAACCATAAAAAAGCAATCACTGCTGTGCTTTTGATTCTACTGATAATTTTCAATTGTTCTTTCAAGAATTTTTAAAATAACAGGAGAGATAAGATATATGTCTGTAAATGGTTACAGTCCCAGTTCAGAGCTTTATTATAATAATGAAAGCAATCCAAACACAAAGCCAGTTTTTCTGAATTTCTAAAGCTTCTATTACAGATGATTCATCAGTAAAAGTAGTTTAAAGGATATCACTGATTCTCTTTACAACACAGTTAATATTATTTGTACTTAAAATGGAAGCATCAATACTTCAAGATTATAAGTGTCTCAAATGAGCCACGACTACCTGCAGCGCTAAAAAGACACCCAAAATTGTACCTCTTCCTCTCCTATTATTAATGTATAATACATAGTTATAGCTGATTTTGGAGAATCAGATGTACAATTTGCTGGCCAGTAGAAACAAGCCATTCCCATGGGCAAAGCAGAGGCACTGGTATTTTCTTACAGTGATTGTAAAATGGCCAGCATGCTGGAGCAAGTCGAACAGGGAGCTGCTGATGAAAGAACTTGCGTAACAAAACTTTACTCCACGCGCCCTTCAGGATAGAGATGCATGATATTGGATTTTTGGCTGATATCCGATATGCCAAAACTTATTTGGCTGATAACCAATACCAATATTTTTTCCCCCTAGACCTACTTACAGATACTACATGGCTTTCTCTGCTGTGGAATTAAAATACTACATTATTCTGCATGGTCTTTGTCAGTTTGTCCTGCTACCAAATGCAGATGCCAAAAAAGGGGATGAAAATGATGCAACACTTCAACATATATATATATAGAGCACCTTTTATATCAGTGAGTTATTTTGATGGAATGGCCGATGTCCGATATTTAACTTTATCGCTAATATTGGCCGATACAATGCCGATAATATCGTGCATCCCTACCTTCAGATGATGCATTTGTGAAAATGCATGGATGGAACGTTTCTCTCTGAAGAGATTAGTAACCATAAACAAGACAAAGATCCCTATGACATTTTATTTATGAGACAATTTGTCTTTGGACATATTCTGCTCTCTGAACAGTGATGCAAGAGGAAGGGAGTGCAGATGATCGGTCAAAGCAGCGCCCTGAAGCTTCCTCTCAGTGAGACATGTTCTTAAGCCAGAGAAGATGTCAAGAATGCATTATTAATAGACACCCACACCAAATCAAATGGCTTCTTTAGATGCAGAATCAATAAATCAATAGCTCTGCCATCTGGATGACACAACCCAATGGTACAACATAGTGTGTCTTTAACATTATGCTCTCATTCATGAAAAAAACCCTGAAAAACGTAAAGATATTCTACTAAATTCAGTCTGGAGCCTACTGAACTGGAAACTCTTGACTCCTTGGCTGCACAAAGAAATTTGGTCCTAATTTAGATTCTGGGGCACAATCTCCTCCTCAGTTCTCCTCAGACAGAAGGAGCTGCCATTTCCTTCCTCCATGAACCAAACGTTCTGCTCCAGGTGCATTCAAAAACTCAAATATCCTTCAACACAGTAGAGAGGCACCAATTTTCAGGTCATAGGAAGTAAAAGTATGTGCAGAAACATGATAGTAAGAAAAAGAAGGGAGGCTCTGGTGTTTATTTAAATCAGCTGTGTTGAAAAAGCAGCAGCGAGAGGTGCGGTACGGAAAGCAGTTGTGTCATTTTATTGACGCTTTGAAAAGTACTTTGGCAAGACATTTTATTTAATAACTATCCCCGTAATCAAGCATCATTTTCACGCTAGCACACTAACATTTTTGTTTGTATTTTAACTTTGCCATGCATTATTGACTTCTATATAGCTGTTTATTTTGCAACAAGTCTAGATCAATTTAAAACTCCTTGGTTTTTGTTTCCTTGTTATTCATTTTTTAGTAATATATTTTCCTAAAAGATATCTTTCTAAAGTTGATCAAACATTTTGACACAGCTTGTTGGTTAATATTTACAGCTCAGAGTGGATAAAGACAGTGAAACTTATTTTATAGCCAAATTATTGGTTGACAAATTCTGTCCTTTTGAAACTACATGCTACTTTATATGGATAGGTACTAACATGGGTGATTTATTTTATTGCCTCGGTTTCTCCTCTTCTGAGAGTTTTATCAGTATAAAAATAAAATTTGGTATTTACATCTCTTTCCTGTTGTAGTAAACCTGTACAACACTGTGACCCTCGTACATACAAGTACCATATTTTCCGGAGTATAAGTCGTATCAGTCAAAAAAAGCATAATGAAGAGGAAAAAACATATATAAGACAATTCGACGTAAAAGTCGCATTTATTTTGCGTCACCACTGACTCGTTGCGCTTATTATGCATTTATTTAAAAGTCAAAACAGCTTCATTTCGCATGGGCGGTGCGGCGCCATCCATCCATCCATCCATCGCGACCAGAGCCGCTAACTCTCCAGCGTTCCTCAGCCTGCACCAGCTGAGTGAATCGAGCACGCCCAGGAGGACTCACTGTTGCAGTTCTTAGAAATTTGAAGTATCAGTAAAAAATATTATGAATATGGAAAAAAAAAAAAAACTTATCAGTCGCTTCGGCATGTAAGTCACAGAACTGACAAATCTATGCACAAAACTGTGACTTATACGCCAGAAAATACGGTATGCACCCAACTGTGCATTAGGTGTACTAGTACACTTCTATACAGTATAGATACATGAAGAAACAGAAAATGTACATGTGTATATGGTACTATTCAAAAGGTTTGCACACTTTTATTAAAGGGAATGTCATTAAAACACAATATAATATTTCCTGATGCATGCTCAATAATCCAGGTAAAAAAATCTAAAAAAGTTCAATCTGGTCCTCTGGACATTCAAAAAAACCAAAAAACAAAACAAAGCAAAAAAATGTAGATACGTTTTGTTTTTCATCCAAAAGACTTCTTCAGTCTGAGGTGCTGTATTCAGCTCAGTCTCATAAATAGCACCTTCTCAGAGTGGATCAACCAGTTTGCTGCTGACAACCAAAACCGGCTGCTCACATGCTCAAGAAGGACCATCAATATAATGTTCATCAATATAATATTATTAGAATTACAAAGGTTTAAATTTATATTGATATTGTATATGTATTAGATAATTATAGACCTCAATCTGGCCCTGTGATGGATTGGAGACCTGTCCAGGTTGTCCCCCACCTCTCACACAGTGACTGCTGGATATGGGCACCAGTGACCCCTGTGACCCGAAAATGAAGAAACAGCTAAAGATAATGGATGGATGGATGGACGGATGGATGGACGGACGGACGGATGGATCTGATCAGCCAAAATATTAGGATCAACAACAGGTGTAAAGTACTGGGATGTGCAAAGTGTAATCATTTTGATGTGAAAAGTAATGAGTTGGAAGCAGAAACTGTGGCAAAACTAAAGGACTGAATAATTTTTAAAAGGCCCAACTGTGACAGCCCCACAGTTGTGTCAAAGCATTTCCACAACTACAATTTTAATTGAATTTTACTGATCTACAAAAGACCGAACAAACCAAAAAAAGCCTAAAATAACGTAAACAACAAGCTAAAGTTATCAACGGGGCACGCCCCAGAAATGGTTGTTCCACTATTATAAGTGTGCTGCTTGTGGATTGAGTTTGTTGTGGCTCCTCAGACTGATGAAGTCCTTTGGATGAAGGACGGAATGTCCCAACAAAAAGAAAACGTCCAGATGACCTGACTGAACTTTGTTGCATTTCTTTACCTGGATTACTGAGCATGAACTTTGATCTAGTGTTATCAAGTTTTGTCTGTCTTTGCTCTCAGAGCTGCCTGTGAATATACAAGGTTTAGGGCAACATGCAGGCATTGTGGCTGTCCCATCTCCATGAGTGTGTGTATGTAGAGAGGACTCACGCTGGCCAAGCGGTGCCTCAGGAACTCTTTCCCTGATGATGCGGCAGGCGTCATAGACCATTGTGGAGGGCTCAAACTGCATGGTTTTCACCACATTCCCCACGTCGATCTTTAATGACAGGGCAACCATGATTGCTGCTCTGCACCTTCACCCCACTCACACCTGTACAAAAGGTAAAAATATTATATTTCTTCAAGTATAGTCAGCTGCAATATTTAGAAAGAAGTAATATTATTTCATGTTAACAACAACAGTGCAAACTAAAATGAACTAAGTGGAAAATCATTTAAAACCAAAAATCATCTGAATCAGCTGATTCTGTTTATTACACTGGTTTCTTGTATTATTCACCAGAATTGGTATAAAATGTACTTAGGAACACATCGTTTATTTATAGATTTAAAAAAGGTTTACATTAAAAGCCCTTGCTGCTGACCAAACGATGCTCGTGTCATTGTCCACGGAGCGAAGAATGGTCAGTGATCCTAAGCTGCTGGACATTTGTGAAATTCTTTAGTTGCATCTCTTATCAAATGACATCAGAGAAATGAGACCCCTAGTAGATGCTTAGATTTATGTTTGTTCTTCACACAGAGTACAGAAGATCCTCGTTTATCGCGGGGGATTTGTACCCAGAAGCCCCGCGATAAGTGAAAAACCGCGACGTAGGAATAGTAATACAAGAAGTAAGTAGTCGTTTATTTTAGATTTTTTTAAGGCATTTTAAATCCTTCCCACGCTCTTGCAATATTCTAAACAATGTTTCTCAACTCTAAACGCTCTAAAAGAGCACAGAATGTCATCATGTCAGCTCCCCGCCTCCACTGCTCTCTGCCAGCGCTCTTGGCCACGCCCACTTTGCTGCAGAGCGGAGATATGTCACGCTGCATGAAGAAGCTTCTCCTGCAGCTTGGGCTGCACACAGGTGCTAAATAATTTTAAATTATTTATTTTAAATAAAAATCCCATGCCAATTGTGCGGCTCATCCATCAATCAGCCAGCTGTGTGTCATGGCCAGTCTTACTTTGAAAAACCACGATAGAGCGAGTCTACGAAAAACGAGCCGTGAAGTAGCGAGGGACTGCTGTATATGCGTTACCAGACTAACATACTTACTCTTGTAAAATGCATAATTCACATTTACTTGTGGTGTAGTGATGGGAAAATCATATGGGTAAGCCTAAACATTGACAATAACACAAACTTCAGACTGAAGAAGTCTTTTGGATGAAAGACGAAACGTTTCTACAAATGTTTTTTTTGGTTTTTTGAACGTCCAGGGGACCTGACTTAACTTTTTTAGAACACAAACGATAATTATGTTCATTTTCTTTTACAGATATCCTGAATATATGTTGTGAATGTTGAACCAGCTTCATAAGAGAAGTGAAAGCCTAAAGAGAAAAAAAATGCTATTTCTTTTTGAGAGAAGCTAAACGTCCACTCGAACTTTCATAAGTGTTTTTAAAATAGGTGAATAGTTTTGGTCTATGTGCACCTGGGTGTGTTTGTCATGCCTCTACATTGTTAACCACACATCTGAACACCACCTCTATGAAAGAAGCAGACTTCTGGCGGACCGTACAGACATCTGCAGCAGTGGTTGATATTTATTTGTTAGATGTGGTGACTAAAGGCCAAGTGAAATTAGTTTGCAAGTTTAATACGTTTTGTTAGAAGCCGCAGTGCAGATAAATGTGGATTAATACCATCCATCGTGTGTGTGTGTGTGTGTGTGTGTGTGTGTGTGTGTGTGTGTGTGTGTCTGTTTTTAAAAATATCTTTCAAACCAGTGAACAAATGTTAATGAGACAATGAAAGTGATCACTGGATGTACACCTTACTAACATTTTAATTAAATCAACCCACATCAAGATGGCTACAGCTAACTGGCTTTTGCAAATACAAAAATGGCTACATCCAAGTCATTTTTACACATGACGAGTAAAATTTGATGCGATAGTAGCTGAGAGTCCTTCACAACACGTACCCTGAGGGCTAACACTGCATGAAATCAGGCGTTATTTTCAAGGTTTAACCAAAATGACTTCATATCCCTAAAATTACTCCCTTCAAGTAATGTTTTCTATTTTAGGCTTTGCCATCATATTAAATTACCGTAATTTTCACCCTATAAGTCGCAGTTTTTTGCATAATTCGCACGCCCTGCGACTTAAAGGCCAAAGCGACTTATTTATGGATTTTTTCCCATATTTATAAACCAGTTGTTGGCTGAGATGACCATTTTCATTCATTGTGCCTGAAAAAGAATTGAATACTACCATTTTCAGTCACTAGATGGAAGTCGAGTAGTAAGGAATGCTGTTCTATCATGTAATAGGTAAAAGTGACTATAATGACACAATCGGCTTGCCCTAGCCTGCCACCGTTGTCTGCCTGGAGCAACCAAATCAGCTTCATTTCTCTGTGCCGCCCCGGTGAAATTAAGCTGATTTTACTGTCAAAGTGCATTTATTAAGTAAAAGTTCAACCAAGACACACCTTTACTATAAAGTTGAGCAAACAAATAATTGTTTTTAGGTGGTTATCTTGTTAAGTTTCGAAGAAATGGACAGTGAGTTGCCCTCTGCGCATTCCTGATTCCACATATCGGCTTTTGAAAATGCAGTTGATCTGACCGTCAAAGTGCATTTATAAAGCAAATGTTAGACTGAGACACAACTTTGCTATAATTTTGAGCAAACAAATAATAGTTTTTAAGTGTTAATCTTGTTAAATTCTTGTTAAAGTCCTCCCATGTACGCTCCCACGGCCTCCATTTGGCAGCCAATCGATTTTTGGCACAACACCGGCCCACATTTCCAGCTTGTCAGTGGTGACGCGTAATAAATGCGACGAATACGGCGAAGCGACATATTTATAGCTTTTTCCACTTTATTAGACATATTTGGACTGATGCGACTTATAGGGCGGTGCGACATGTACGGTGGAAAACACGGTAAATTAACATTCAATAGAAGATTGGTAATTTGTTGCATCATTTTCTTATTTCTTTCTTTTTTGAAACCATCTGTTGATCACTAATAAAAAGCAGGTTTAGGTCATTTTCACTTTAGCTTCAGACAGTAAGGTCACGTCCATGTTCTAAATACCCCACGGCTTGGACCGTGACCAGTCTAGACGTTCTGTTGTCATTTCTATTTCAGGATTCTGTTGTGCTGCTGTTAGCTGACCACTCAGTCTAATATTATAACAGCTCTCAAAGCCATGCAGTGTTCTTCCTGTTTCATTCTCATTATTTATTTTTACTCACGGTTCCTTCACCACAGAGATGTTTCACTTGCATTCTCAGTTTATTTATTTTGCTGTTAAACACTTGTGTTCAAACCCATCTGCTCACAAGAGACTCATGTTCAGGCTGCTGTTTAAAATACCACATTTATATTATATTATTATTGTTTAGTGTGTATCTTAGGTCCTTGTTTACAGTTTTTTTTAAATAATTTATATTTTGCTATTTTTGGGCAGCACGGTGGCGTAACTGGTAGAGCTGCTGCCTCTCAGCGCGCAGGTCCCTGGTTCAAATCCCGGTCCAGGGGCCTTTCTGGGTGGAGATTGCATGTTCTCTCCGTGCATGTGTGGGTTTTCTCCGGGTGCTCCAGTTTCCTCCCACAGACCAAAAACATGCATGTTAGGCTGACTCGTAACTCTAAATTGTCTCTAGGTGTGAGAGAGAGAGTGAATGGTTGTTTGTCTCGTTTGTCTCTATGTGTCCGTGATGGACTGGAGACCTGTTCAGGGTGTCCCCTGCCCCTCGCACAATGATTGCCAGACCTGGGCAGCGGCGACCCCCATGACCCAAAATGGAAGAAGCGGGTAAAAGATAATGGATGGATGGATTTTGCTATTTTTTGGGTGTAACTGGGACCTTGAGTACATAATGTTGTTCCACCTCATGAACCACATGTGATGCGAATGACAAAGTCACCTTGAACCTACTGGCTGATTTAAATCTGTTGGCTGATTAATCAGTCCGTCTCTAGTTTAAGAGTGGAAGTCCTGAAATAAATATGCTCCTGTAAAGGTCCTAGCGATTGCACTGACCACTGATTTAGTCCCATAACATTTTAGTTGATCATTTCTAGTTCCTTAAAAGATGAGAAATAAAAAAAATTAAAAAAAGTTTCAGTGAATAGTTTCAGGTAAAAGGTGAATTCAAAATAACAATGGCTCACAAATGTCAGACTTGATTGTAATGGGACATTTTTCAAATTAAAAACATAAAGCATTAATTCTGACATCTACACGGTCTTTTATTTCTTTGCAGACAGTTTAATTTCATCTGGGAAGGAATCGTCTCACAATGAAAACAAAGTGTGGTCAGACAAATCACTACCGAACATCATTTAAATTAAAAAACACCATGTCAGTTATGTTCGTGCTGGCTCCATACGGGGCAGCTCATTTCCACTTCTGTAGTTAACATTAATACAGAAAAGTTCAGCAAAAAATTTACAGCAGCATTATGCTGCTTTCAAAAGCCCATCTTTTCTAAGGACGTCCAATCATTTCCCAACAAGATGACATAAAACCACTTTCTGCCCACCTTCCAAAAGGTGTGACTGAAGAAGAAGAGGAGGGTTCAGGTACTGGACCGACCTGTCTGCTGTTCTGACCCGTCCCCATAAACAACCAAAGCTGTGGCGACTAAAGTGACTGACTGTCGCTCACCTTCAGACGTATTTGCAGGAAGACCGAGCTGAAACTTTTCATCACTCAGTGCCAGCAGAGTTCTTAAGTGTTGTGAAAATACAAACTGTTTAAATTTTATTTTATATATGTAACTGGTCTGACTTTGAACTCTTTGAGTTAATTCAGTTTGCAATACTTGCCGCCAAACACGTCGCACCGCCGTATAGTCACATCTATTATGAGCCACCGCTGACGAAACGTGGGCCGGTGTTGTGCCAACAATCGATTGGCTGCCAAATGTCAGCCACGGGAGTGTGCACGGGTGGACTTTAACAAGAGTAACACCTAAAAACAATTATTTGTTTGCTTGAAATTATAGTAAATGTGTGTCTCAGTTTAACTTTTCCTTAATAAATGCACTTTGATAGTCAAAGCAGCTGCATTTCACCTGGGCGGAGCGAGACAAAGGTGGCTTTGTATGGCAAGCCAAGTGTCTCATTAATAGCCACTTTTACCTATTAATGAGAAACTTGGCTTGCCATATAACTTGTGGGCCCTCTAGTGGCTGAAAATGGTAGTGTTCAATATTTTCCATGTCAGAATGAATAAAATCGTCAGATCGCAGCCAAAAATAGAGTTATAAATATGTGTGTGTGGGGGGGGGGGGGGGTGGAACAAATATGTCGCTTCACTGTATAAGTCGCAGGGCATGCTAATTCATGCAAAAAGGTGCAACTTATACAGCGAAAAGTACGGTAAATGTAAGAATCTGTGTTTTTGATTTGCAGTCATCATAGAAAACTATTACAAACTATTCAAATAAAGAAGCTAAATAAGTACCTGATGTAGACGAGTATTTAGGGACAGCCCTCTAGTCCAGTCTGATGATGATGACTTGGTTGAACACGTCCTGCATGAACAAAAAGAAAGACAGTAATAAAGTTATAATAGTATTTATTATGGAGACATTTTGACTGAGCTGAGCGGTCCTGTGTTCATTTCAAAAAATGTATAAAGGCCCAGTATTTCTTGTAGGAATGCATATCACTTATTATCTTTTACGTCAGAGCTTCATTAAAACCCATCTAGTGAAATATATTTTACTAACAGACCGAAGAACGAGCTCTTAATACTGGAATACTTACAAATATCTTAGATATTTGCTTTATTTGTGACTGTTGGGGAGCAGTTTATAACAATGTTTTCATGGCTGCAGGGGAGAATGCAGAGTGGCATCTGCTCCACTGGAAACATGGTTCCTGCAGCAGAACTTCCTGTTTCTCTGTCAGACATTTGGTTCTTTCACTCACATTTTTAACTGGTTTCTATGGAGTGAGCAGGAGTCGGGTTAGGTGTCGAGGCAAACTTGGATCTTCCACGGCTCTAAAATGACAGAGTTCTTGCGAGATCAGATGACTCCATGCCATTTCCTGTTTTTTAAAGCCCTCCGATGCCATAAAAGGACATTTTGAGACATTTGTGTACTCCCAGCTATGATTCAGCAGGGAGTACAAAATCCTGCCTGCAGTGAGTTTGTTTAGCTCAAGGGAAGATAAAAACTCATTCACATCTCCAAAGCTTTCCGGTTCAAAATGACCCTCTGGCTTCAGTAGTCGTCGTTGACCTCACTAACTCGAAGGTGTAAACACAAGGCTTGATCACTAAAAACCTAAGAATACTCAAGAAGCTTCCCGGTCCACCCAGAGGAAGTGCAGTCACAACAGTAATTACTGTAGTTTCTCAAGAATGAGGAAGTACAATTAATGTGCTCTGAAAATCCTGTCAAACAGAAAAATAAACATTTTAATTTTTGAGCTTAATCATGAATTAGTAGCATATTAGACTCCTGAATTAAATGTTTGGGTTTTTTTTTTGTTAAAGCAGGAAATGGTGAATTCAGAACAAAACATCTGCTTTTTGTCCATTCTGTCCAATCAGCATTGGTCTTGTGACTCAAGATTCTAAAGTTAGCACGAAAGCGGCATTACACTAAAACTATCTGTTTGACTTAAACATTAAATTTTAATACATCAAAGTTTCCGTATCAGTTTTCTGTCCATCAAGCCCATGATAAAGTGACAGCAGCCAGTTGTCGCCTCCAACCAAACATCCTGTGTGTCCCAACCAGTCAGATACAGCACAGCACGGACACTATCTCATACTCTGCAGGCCTGATGTTTAAACTATCCATTAATAACCAGATGGTTAATTAAATAACTTATCAGCTTACGACTAAAAGGCTGAAGGTTTTGTTTTATGATGCGATTTTAGATGGTAACATCTGGCTTATGTCAAACTGCTCCAGAACAGGTGACGTCGAGGTCTAGAGCTTTGTATGGAGGACAAAGTGACAATAATGCACCCTGCATTCATTTTTTATAACCAGTAGGAGGCAACACTTCTGGTTCCTCAAAAAATAAAGGCGTTAGCCCATATATACTGAAATAAAGACCTTCATATGTTCATCAAGAGATTTTCTTGAACCACAAAAACTCTAAAATCAAAATGCTAGTTTGTCAACAATCAGAACTTAAGGTTTTAAAGAAATGAGACGAACACAAGACACAAACACAGTTACATATATTCCCCTTAGTAAATGTCTCCATTCTGCGTTCCTTCCTTCAGAATGACAACATTTTCACTTTTAGTATTATGCTTCATAATTCTACAATAATCAAGGAACATCTGTCCAAGATCACCTACGTCAGCATAATTTTATAACTTTCAATAATTATGTTTTAAGATTATAATCTTAAATTTTACCTTTAAAACAGATAATATACAACTTACATGTTAGGAAATCTGACCAAAAAAAAACAAACAACGCATTTACATTGTTTTCATTTCACACTGGTTTCACTGAAAAACATTGTCGTGTAATCAGGGTCCAAGCCTTCCTGAGCTTGAGGGACACCACTGTTCCAACACGTTCTTTCACTCTTCAGATGCAAATTATTTTCAGCTGTTCGTAGCTGGAGGGGCCGTGCTGCTCTGATTCTTTCTTTAAATTCTCTTGAAAGGATTTCAAAGATCATAAAAGACTAAATGATTGTTTTTCCTTTTCCTGATATCGTATTCTTGTGTAATTCTGGCACTGTGCCTGAACTTCTGTCATAAACCATTCTGTGCCAGACTTCAGGAGACTGGGAGTCGTCCTGTCAGCCCATAGTTGGTACGTCCACAGAACCTCCCCCAGACCCGCTGTGCTCATGGACAGTAATTAAAAGGAAGGTGGTAAACATTCCTCTCTCGACTTTGTTGCACGAAATTTTAGATTTGTTTACGTTTACCAAATACAACCAAGATAATCAGTGAAGACGCTGATAATCAACTATTGATGGCAATGAGGTTTGATTTGTCACGTTTAAGGACAAACAAGAAACTTTTTTTCTTGTAAGCCCAAAACATTGACTCAAACTATTCTGATTATTCATAATCTACAACAATTACGATTTTGTGCCAGTGTTTTGTTTTTCTCAAGAATGTTGAAAAGTTATGAAGACTACCGCCCCGTTAACTCAGTGATTGAGGTTTTACTACAGAGGATGTGCTGCTGTCTTTGTGTTTGCCAGAGATCATTATTCATACGAGGGAAGCCGGTCAGATGATTCCTGTTCGGATGCTGCAGAAGTTGATGAGTAAGCAGCAGTTCTGGAAAACGTGTCTGGAGATACTATAGAGCAGGGCTATTCAACTGGTGGTCCGGGGGCCAAATCAGGCCCACGTGTGTGCTTATTTTGGCCTAGAGCTGTCATTTCTAACCTGGGCCTGAAGCCCGGCTTGACCCGACCCAAATTCTGGGCGGGGCGGGCCAATATAATGTGCTGGATGGGCGAGCCAAGTCAGTGTCGGACTTTTGATTGCGTCAGTGGATCAGCCGCGAACCAATTATATGGCAACATGGCTTGCCATACTTTCACCAGCTGCATGCAGCCATTTCACCGCGAGCTGACTGGTCTCAAAAGAGGTAACATGCTCAGTTAAGCTTCAGATGAGACTATACTGCCAGCAAGCGATCCATCACCCAAATGGACGTTCATTCAGCCGCTGCACTCAGCAGACGCGCACGGCCGACAACCCAAACAGGTGAGATTCCAAAGCAGACGTGTCAGAGCAGGGTCCATGTCTGAATAATGCAGAATGCAGGCAGAAACAGGGTTTTAATGCGCTTTGATGGCCATGAAAGGACAAACACACCCTCAGCTCCGATCCTCTGCCCCTGCTGTTCAGCCGCACGTCCGCCGACCGTTAACTATATAAGCAGTCAAAGCTCAATTAAAAATGTCGGGGGGTGGGGGTGGTTTGGGTTCGAACCTGTAATTACTGTTAATTCATCGGGTCGGGTGTGTGTTGGAAATGATTGCAACGGGCTGGGGCTGAGCCGGATCAGATTTTTTTGGGCCTGAATGCAACTCTGGCTCACCAGTGGGTTCATTTTGAAATAAAACTAGATTTTAAACCATAAAACTAACTTACTTAATGACAATACCTGCTAGAAATCCAGCCCCTGAGCTCTTGGCTTTCAGTAACTGTGGCCCCTGATCAAGTTAGTTGAATAGCCCTGCGAGAACTTGCACCAACCTCAATTCCCAGAATTCCCAGGTTCAGCAGTTGCTGTGGACTGTGCACTGGTGGTGATAAATAAAGCAGTGGTTGGTGTGCCACGAGGCTTCAGTCTTAAATTGAGGTTCTGTGAGTCAAACTGTCCCAAGAGCAAGAGGGTTAAACATCCATCCATCCATTATCTTTACCCGCTTATTCCATTTCGGGTCACGGGGGTCGCTGGTGCCCATGTCCAGCAGTCACTGTGCGAGAGGCAGGGAACACCGTGGACAGGTCTCCAGTCCATCACTAACCACATCACACATCGCTAAAGCACTAACTTTTATCATACACTGCTGTCACTGACACTGTAACAGTGTCTGTAATGGTAAAGGGACTGTACTTATATAGAACCTTTCTATCTTATCAAGACACTCAAAGCTCTTTACAACACAACCTGTGTTTCATTTACCCATTCATACACTCTACTATATTCAAATCTAATTGAACAAATCATTCTAAAGAGAAATAATCAGTGCTAGATCACATTCATACACCGATGGGACACACATCGTAGGCAATGAGGGGTTCAGTGTCTTGCGCAGAGACACTTCAGCATGTGACTGCTGGTGGATTTGAACCCTCAACTCGAGGACGACTGCTCTAACCACTCAGCCACAGCTGCCCAATGTGACAACGTTGTAAGTGAACACAACATGTTTCATCAGGTCTAAAAGCAGAACTCTGCAGTGCTGAAGCAAAGTGATGCATTCAATGTGTGTCAGACATCTCCCTCGTGTCATTTACTATAATGAATTAACTCAGTTTCATCTTGGCATCACATATCCAGATCCATGTAAATGATCCTCACAGTGAGTGAGTGACAAACAACCTGAAGTCTTAAGAAGGCTTGGAAACTTACATCCACATGGATCAGGGATGTTCAGACCAAGGTGACTGGAGACAAGCATTGTGTGGATGTACCAGAGTATGATTCATTGTTTTGAATGTCTTTTTTTACCCTCACAAAAAAAGAAATAAGTCTATGCTCATGCAAGTATAGTTCAGAGTAGGAAAGATTGTCACACAAAGACTTGGGGACTAAAAGGGCACACATAATGTACAAATTAAGCCCTTGATTTGTGCAGTTTGCTGGAGAACCTAAAACATATGGAGGATAAATGTTGTTTTCTAGTTGTAGTCTGTATTTACCTTCCAGGCTGTTAGAGAAAAGTCCTGGCATAACATCCGCTATTGAAAAAGAGGAGGACAAGAGGTCTACTTCAACTAGGCCAACTTCCTGAATCAACGTCATGAGCAAGCACTCAATAAAGCACTGAAAGAAAAATCATTAAAACTAATTCTGGGCCATAAATTAAAAATAAAAATACAAAAATTAACAGTATTGCTATGATTACCGGTACTTGTTTGGTGTAGATCCTGTAAACTCTTCTTCATTATTGCAGTGAACTGGTTTTTCCCTGTAGTGACACCTACTGTTTAACAAGGGGAACTGTAGGAAGTGTTGTGCATTTCAAAGCATAATATCTGCCGTGTTGATAAGTCTCACTCCCTTCATGATCAATGATCAACTTTTCCCTTGATAAAATGACTTTCAAGTGTTTAATGTCAAAACTTGTATATATTGTGCAAACAAAATCTACAAGAAAGGGACTGTTGGGCAATCTGTTACTGTTCCTGTGGGTACAGAGGGACATACTGTACAACAGAAGAATGTCCAGAAACAAAACTGACAGGATATTGTAAAACATCTGTGATCCACAAAGATAACAGCACCTGCTTCCCTCTGTGTGCTCTACAGGCACACCTTCAGATCAGGTCTTCAGACAGGAAGACATGGTGCCTATAGGATGATTTCGAAAAGGTGACGAGTTGAATTTGTAACTTAATGAGCCTTCAGTTTATTTTTACAATCACTTGAGCTTATGTTACAGAAATTACTAAATATTAATTGTTTGTTGCATCTGTAGTCTAAGAAAGCAACGTAAAAAAAAATACTGCTGGAAATATTCAAAATGCCACAAATTACAATCATTGATAGGGCAACATTGCAAGTACTTCTCGGAACAGCCAGTAATACCGAGTAATTTGAGAAAGGCTAAATGTTTTTTTTTTTTAAAACATCAACTTAGGGCGGCACGGTGGCACAGCTCGTAAAGCTGCCACCTCTCAACGAGAAGATCGCCGAATCCCAGCTGGGGGACCTTTCTGGGTGGAGTTTGCGTGTTCTCTCCGTGCATGCGTGCATTTTCTATGGGTGCTCCGGTTTCCTCCCACAGATGAAAAACATGCATGTTAGGCTGATTGGTAACTCTAAATTGTCCCTAGGTGTGAGTGAGAGAGTGAATGGTTGTTTGTCTCAGTTGTCCAAGTGTCTCTGTGATGGACTGGAGACCTGTCCAGGGTGTCCCCCACCTCTCGCATAGTGATTGCTGGACATGGGCACCAGCGACCCCCCGTGACCCGAAATGGAATAAGCGGGTAAAGATAATGGATGGATGGATGGATGGATGGACATCCTGTGTGACTTGTGGCCTTCACCAGCCATGTTGGCTGTGCTGCTGCACAATGTTGCAGGCACCGCAGACTCTGGCTGCACACAATACAACAATCACTAAATCGGCCCATGTTTAGGGTTTTCTCCATCCATATTGGCATAAAATTTGGTCAAACATAAGTGAGCTGCCGGCCATAGCTGAAGGAAACCACCACTACTTGACTACGGTATATTAAACACAAAATCAAAAGTATTTCTGGCATTGAAAAAAACATGAAACATAAAAGTAAGATCTTAGTTCCTTCCCATCGCCCAGTACAGCAGACCTGAGTTAAGCTAGTATCTCGAAGTTTTGAGAAAGCAGGTGAATTCTGTGTTGCAGTCTCACTGAACTCTTGAGTGTTTGCAACCACTGAAGTGAGTGATGGTAATCTGAGCAGCCAGTTTTTGAAAATAACTGACTTTTTCATTGGCACATCTTACAAAACTATATTTTGGTCATGCTCTTTTTGCTGTCCACCTCTGCCCACACTGTACCCACCTTGACCTGCCATGTACCCACAATGACCTGCCCTGTACCCACCATGACCTGCCATGTACCCACGATGACCTGCCATGTACCCACCATGACCTGCCCTGTACTCACCATGACCTGCCCTGTACCCACCATGACCTGTCATGTACCCACCATGACCTGCCCTGTACTCACCATGACCTGCCATGTACCCACCATGACCTGCCCTGTACTCACCATGACCTGCCATGTACCCACCATGACCTGCCATGTACCCACCATGACCTGCCCTGTACTCATCATGACCTGCCATGTCCCCACAATGACCTGCTATGTACCCACAATGACCTGCTATGTACCCACCTTGGCAGCTGCTCCCATGTTTATGATTTCATCTATTCAAGTACACTTTTGAAATGACAGTAGGCAATACTGAGAACCCTCACCATTGTTAGAAGAAAATTTGGAAACTTTTGCAAACCAGCAAGTCACCGACAGTCACAACTCCATGAAACACCCTTTAATCTAAATATATGTAAAAAAAAAATAATAATAAAAATAAACATTATGGGTCTGGGACAATCAGACCTAAAACAGAGCTAATGTTTGATAAAATTCCAACTGTGAATACAATCCACATCTGGATTGGTATCTTTGAATCAAATTTCCACACTTCTAGAAATTTAAGAGCCAGTTTTCATATTCCCTTTCTGATCTCAATTATATTTTTTTACCTAACCCTTGAATACATCTGTAATTAATGTCTCTTCCAGAATGTATCATTTCTCCTGTGTAAAAAGACACGACAGTCCTCTCAAGAAGAAAAGCTAAAACAGTTCAATGTACAGGCAACCGCATGCACATCTAGTCCTGTAGACCATTATTTTATCTGGCACTGTTACCTCAACCTTACTGTCAGGAGGACTGTAATTATTTATTGTCTTTTCTCTTACTTACCGAGGACAACATTTATTCTACTGGAACTATATTAAAGGAAAGGATTAAAACAACGAAGACTGACGGTCATTAGAGCCAAAAAGGAATGTTTGACAGAGCACAGCTGTCAGTCTGAACAGCCTCTCTCCCTTCTTCGGCCCTGCTGAGGAATTCGATTGTGGATTCCTCTGGAATCCCTGCATCAAAACACAAGGAGAGCCGAGAGGCCGTACCCAGACTTATGTCACAGACAGCTAGCGCAAGAACTTGCAGTCGATCCAAAAACAACACGAGAATAAGATGATAGAAATGCTGTGGCAGAGAGAAGATAACACGGTTGGGACCGTTTTCAACCTCACTGCAGTCTACTACAAACAAAGCAGGCCAGACGATAAGTATTTGGGCCGTTTCATACTGTTTTTGTTTGAAGTCTCAGAACATCTGAAAGAAATATTCTGAGTCAGAGAGTAAGAACGTTATTAATCCAAATGGACAATTCTAAATTATTCATATGACATCAATAGCATTAATTAAACACAATATGAGTTTATCACATACAGCTATTGAATAAGTTTTTATTAAATGTTAGATTATGAAACAGTAACGTTTTATCAGATCTTTGATTTAATCCCATCACGGCATGATAATAAAAAGGACGAGACCTCCAGACAAGAGGAGGGAAGTCATCTGCCTGGACCAGATTATTATGAATATACATTTGTTAAAGCAGAACAAAATGGGTAAAAGACAAGTGTTTTACGGATTTGTCCACATGAAAATACAGAATTTCCTAAACATTTTTTTGTTTGTTTTGTCATTTCCAAAGAAATAGCATAATTTCAAACAATCAACATTTTTTTATCCAGACTCTTGAATTTTAAAATGCTTTAGTATGTTTACGTCAATATACGTGACGTTGGTTTCACTTGAAATATTTTCCAAGTTCTTTCAACGTAAATTTGTTTTGAAATTTAACTTCTAAAAGTTTTATTGCAACAGTAACAAGCTTCGGTCTCTTGGTTTGTGGGTCAGGATCGTTTCAGAGCCACTGCTGCAGACAGAAGGGCGAACAAACGTCAACGTTGTCCCAGTTTCCATTTATTTTACACGTTGAGTTCAAACTGGCGACCCTGGACCCACCTGCAGTCAGGTCCAGACTAAATTCTGGCTACGCCACTGGATTAGACGTGTGGCTGTGACATTATTATTTTTTCCAAAGGTGTTTTAGCAGTTCACACAAAATAAAGTGAGGTTTTCACTCTTAAAATATAGTTTTGGAGCTCCGATAACAACAACGCCATGTAGACACAAAGATGAAAAGAAACAAAACTCTGAATACAGTTTTCACAAAAAAACGCTTGTGTGTGGACGGCCCTTTAGAGCCTAGCCTTAGCATTCACAGGCCTAGAAGGATACATAACCCTCCCTCTGAGTGCTGGGTCTGCCCTGTGGGTTTCTCCATGTGGACAATAATCGGAAAACTCCTGAGGAGAGCCAAAAAAGGAGGTCTCCTGATCAGATACCTGCACAAACTCAATCAGCTCTTAATCATGGAGGAGCACTACAAACTCCTCATGGTAACTCTGAGGCTGGGACCAGATGTCCTTGAAAGGGAAACCTTATTCAACTGCCTGTTCTTAGAGTTTTGTTGGTTCATTGCACAAATCTTCTACATCTCAAAACCATAGGTGAGGACTGGAACAAATATGGCCCAGTAAACTACAACTGAGGCTTTCTTTCTCAGAAAATGTTTTATTCGCCTTAAGTCTCCAGGCATTGAGCGCAGGCTTGGTTGGGGACTGGCGTGCATCGAATAGAAATTATTTGTAGCGCTGACATTGCAGCAGCGTTATGTTGTCTTGTCCAAACATGGCTGAGTTAAAACAGTGCAATCCATTCTGTGCAGCACATTGGAATGAAAAGCAGGTTTCCTTGGCTGGTCTGAGAGGACCACGAACTGAAAAGCAGCAATAAACCAGCACCAACAACCAAGTTACAAAGCAGCTCTTCTTTTCCAAAGTTTAACTTTAAAACATTTGACTTTTTTTTTGTTCTTCATTTCCTTTACAACCTCTTTGCAAAGATCTATACACCTCTTGAACTAAAAACGGTTTCCCACGCTGCAGCAGGCACACAGAGTGATGTCACGTTTACCGCAACGATCAGAATACCAGCGTCCTAAATATGACCCCTGCAGACTGCCACAACGTTCAAAGAGCTGCAGAGAGCAAGAAGACGCATTGCAGCAGCTGACGGCAACAAGAGGAAATGTGTCGCTTCTAACGTAATCAGGCTAATACAATGTCATTTCAAAGATGCGTCATGGGATCTGGAGCATTTTTATGTCTGGGCTTGTGTCAAAAACAGAAAAAGTTTAAAGCTGGTTTATTGATAAGATGCTTAACCACCCCTTCCCAGTTAGATTATATTTGTAAAGATATGCTTGGAAGAGCTTCAATCCATCTTTTAAAATAAATTTTAAAAAAGCACCAGCATTCCTGAACTGAAGAAGCTGCCGCCCAACAAACTGATTGACCGATGTCAGCTGTTATGAAGCAGTTTTCGAGGTTAGTCCAAGCCACACGTCTGTTCTACCCTCCATGACACTTTGGTCCTGCATGCAGATTCAACAGGACGATATCATCCTCTCAGTAACGCAGCTCACCATTCAGCAAAAACCTCCCTTCAAAACCCATGTGTGCACTTGCCAGTCTGATGTAGAACTACGTTCAAGATAAAGAGATAAATGCAGATCATTTCACCTATTTTGCTTTGAATTCTCACATCAAAGTTTAAACTCAGCCACACTCTGCAGGGCCAGGCATGTCAAAAGTGTAACTACCTTGAACCATATCAATAGATTATACAACCTCATACACAACAAGTAACACTTTAGCTCCACTTGTCCATTCCTTGTATAACCATTCATGCATTTTCTTTAGGTTTCTCCGTTCAGGGGTCCATCTACAGGGGTCATCATTTGGTTCAGCGCTTCTAAAACCCAAAGCTGCAGCAGCAGAGATCTGTGATCATTTCTCATAGTTCTTCACAGGATGTGACTGCCACCTTCTCAGACTTTGAAGACGACAGCAGAGGACCTCTCTCATAGAAAAAAAACAGAAACAACAAATGGGGAATGTTGAGTTTGAGGAACTTGTGAGCGCAAGATTTAAACGCAACAAAAACTGAAGGATGGGGTTCATATTGTAAATGGTTTTGAACGGTAACAATTTGGGTTGTGATCTAAATAGAAAGGTTTTCTATTCCAAATGTGTATGAGTGCATTTGTTCATAAACAAAGGTTTACTGTAGATGTAGAACAGACAAAAAATAAATGCAGTCCTTGAGGTCCTCACATAAAAACCTACATAAATAAAAAGCTAATTTCTTATGAATATATTGACGGCAGTTAACACATTAAAAGTTATTTTCAGCTGAGAGAACCATTTATGTTTTGAGCTAAACTGGGCCTAAACTTGTCTTTACCAAATTAGTAAGTTAGTGGTTGTGTTGGCAAAACCCAATAAAGAATTAAGGCTTAAAAATACAAATAAATTTTTTAAAAAAAAGGAAACTAAATTGTTTTTACGCTCACTTGTAAACTTATTGTCACAGGTATTTGTTCTATAGACAGTATCTTAGATGAATATATGCCAGCACAGCAGTGTTCACACACCTGCTAACTACAATAAAACATTGTTTTTGCACGTGTCTGTGCTCGTTTGTTGTGTTGTGTTAGCAACAACATAAAACTGGCTATAACTCAAATAAATGTGCAGATCTTGAGCTAAAATTTCGTGAGGTAGTAGCAAAGACCAGTCCCCAACTTTAAGAGCTAATTTATGGTTGCACAAGTCACAATTAAAAAAAACTTTGCCTCTTCCTAATAATTCACCTGTTTGCAAAATATCTCAATAACGACATGAAGCTTTTTATTGAAACTCTTAGAAAGTCATCGCTCCATCTACAAATGATTAACTTCAAGAGTCAGACCTCTGTCAAAGCCAGCTGATCTCGGGGAAACACCAAAATGGATACATCTGTTAACTTTTGAGATTTCGTGTTAAAATTTGGTGTGGCGGTTGCTGGGAGTCATGCACAGCACATACACTGAGCGTTGACAGATCTTGCATACGGCGATATAATTTACAAGTTTGCACATCTGCTATTATTTATTTTACATCACATTTGCTCTTCAATTCTCTCAAATGATAGGGGACAAAAATGTGTTTCCATAACTCCAGACAGGACAGGATGTAAAGCACTTTTACGCCCTGCATAACAGTTTATCCCAGATTGAGATTGTGGCGTATTAAGCATCTAATTACTTCAAAGTGAATATCTCTTTGCGAATTCCTTCAGACTTGTTGCGCTGGAAGAATCCAGAGCCGCAGGCCACATTTCTGTCGTGCTGAGCCTGGTACAACACGCCCAGCTCTGCTCGGAGAGCTCACAACAATGAGCTGAACTTGTGCTGCAGGTCATAAAAGGAGCAGTCAACGAAAGGGGCGGGCTCACAACAAGACCCTCTGTAGAATACGGAACTCTCAGTCAGTAATTAAAACACACGAAGAAGAAGATAAAAACGTAATTAAAACACACGAAGAAGAAGAGAAAAACGGCGACATGCTAACTCTTCTGCTGAGCTAAACTCATAAAGTCTCACAAAAGGCAGAACATTCAGCTCCCTCTGTGTGTGATGGTGGTGGGGGGGGGGAAAAAGGGGGGGGCTTGTAGTCTATGTGGCGCGTGTGACGAAGGAGACGTTTCCTCTTGTGTAATCTTATCCTCCTGTCGGTATCAAACACCAACCGTTCTGCTCGTAAGTTAGCGGAAACAACGTCCTCGCGACTTTGCCACATTGTTAAGCTAACCTACACTGGTGACGTCAGAGCCTTCTTCTTGCAGCAAATCTTGAAACTTCTTTTTTTTTTTTTTTTTCAAAAAGTTACCAAAAAAAAAGCGTTTTCCACTGACCTGTGTGCGCCTCGGTCCAGTCCCGTCGACGGCTCCCCCTTCGAAAGATGAAACCAGAGTTGTTTCCAGTGGTTCTCCAAAAAGAAGAAATAGTTTTTAAAACCAGGCCAAAAGTGACTTTTCCCCCTCCCTATCCGCTGTGAGCCGTGCTGCTGCTGTAAACTCCACCCCGGCCGGGGAGCGACGTACAGCGGGGCGGCGTCGCACTCGCTCGGC
>NC_056515.1:20290367-20292145 GCF_014905685.2 Nematolebias whitei
CTGCTGCACCTGTGTGCAGCCCACAGCTGCAGGAGAAGCTTCCTCCTCCAGAGTGTCAGATCTCCTCTCTGCATTGGAGAAGTGGGCGTGGCCAAGAGCGCTGGCATGTAACAGAGAGCAGCCGGTGGCAGAGAGTGGAAATCATGACATGCTGTGCTCTTTTCGAGAGTTTAGAGTTTAGAAAATTGTTAAGCCCCCAGTATACTCCCGTGTACGTCCATTCACGCGTACGTACACATGTACTGTACGCAGAGGATTCAGACTTCGTACTCCAGCGTACACCCCGAGCAGCTGCAGAGCAGCTTCACAGACAAGGGGCGTTTACCTTCGGGACAAATTCAGGTCGCCGATTGGTCATTTGCTGACACGCCTACTGGATTGATTGACAGGTCGGAAAAAAGCAAAAAAAACGAGCGCTGGCAGCCTCAGCCGCAGCGGTGTTCTGTGTTTATATGTTAATAAAAAGATCTTTAAAAAAAAAAAAACAGGGAGCGCTGGCTTTGCAGCCCACACATCAGATCAGCCCACCAGGAAATCTCCAGACCCTCCCGCAGCCACGCTGGACCTGAGTTTAATTCGCTCGTGACAAATTCCTTCATTTCTCACCATTTCAGTCATGGCATCAACGGAGGAGGAAGATATCACTGCCTCTTGGCAAAAAAACAAAAGAAAAGGCCAGATCAGGGATGAAGAAGGGGAATTTAATACATTGGTGTTGCATACAAAACAGTCCCTCGCTGGGCAGTTTATTGTGCGACACCGCGTACACGTATGCGGTTGTAAAAATTGGAGCTTTGCACGGACATGCCCTGGGGGGTACGCTCATACCTCCGCGTACGTACGTGCGTACCTCTGCGTATGGACGTACCCGGGAGTATACTGGGGGCTTTAGGAACATTGCAAAAGTGTGGGAAGAGTTTAAAACACCTTAATATATACTTGTATACTATATCCCTACTTTGCAGGTTTTCACTTATAATGGGGGGGGGGGGGGGGGGGGTCCCAAACCCCATTGATAAACGAGGGACTGCTGTAGTTGCTGTCAGATCATGTCTTTGAGATCCAATCAAAACCCTCTGTTCTTGTAAGACTGCTGCACATGTGTCAAAGCAAACTTCAGTGTCAGTTTGTTGGTTTCTGTTTTTACTGTGTGATATTTGTGTTGTTTACACTTAGGTGAGAAATTTGTACAGCTCGTGATTTATTTTAAAAGGTTTCATCTTGCCTATAAGTTTGTTGTTTTCCCAAACTGTTTTTAGTCTTTGAATGAATCCAGAACTAAAAAGTTTACCAGTTTAACTCTGAATAAGAACTTTATTAAAATGTCCTGATGCATGCTCAATAATCCAGGTAGAAAAATCTAAAAAGTTGAATCTGGTCCTCTGGACATTAAAAAATAAAATAAAAATTGTAGAAACGTTTCGTCTCTCATCCGAAAGACTTCATCAGTCTGAGGTGCTGTATTCAGCTCAGTCTCTTAAATAGCACCTTCTCAGAGTGGATCAACCAGTTTTGCTGCTGACAACCAAAACCGGCTGATCACATGATCAAGAAGGACCATCAGCCTAACAATGGATCATTAGCACACTGATGGCTGTTTACTACTCACAGAGGGCTGAGTGATACTAGCAATCACAGCATTGTAAGAGGGGGACAGTTGAATCCGGAGGCCTCCACCCCTGTTTAACGATGGACGATTTCTTTTCACAAAGATGGCCTCCTTTACTCCTCTCTCAAACCATCGTTCCTCTCTGTCCAGGATGTGAACATCTTCATCC
>NC_056515.1:20292245-20292897 GCF_014905685.2 Nematolebias whitei
TCAAATAAAAAGTAACAAGATATATTTACAGCACATGGAATAAAAATCTAAAACAAAAAACAAAATTAGAAACAATGAAATACTAAATCAGATCACCCTGTGCCAAAAGTCAAGGAATAATAACAAAAAAGCATAAACAGAATCAGAATCAATGAAATGCTAAATCTAAATCTGATCACCATGTGTTAAATGTCAGTGAGTATAGGTGTGTTTTTAGGAGAGTTTTAAAAGCAGAGACTGAGATGGCCTGTCGAATGTTGATGGGCAGATTATTGTAATCACAATGAATGACGATGTTGCACAAACCCCTGCTAAAATTTGCAGAGATTTTGGGCACATATTGAAAACATAATAATAATAATAATAATGAATTTAATTTGTAACGCACTTTTCATTAACAAAAATCTCAAAGTGCTACAGAGTGCAACTAAAATCAATGATAAAATCAACTAAAATCTATGATAAAATCAACTAAAATCAGTGATAAAATCAACTAAAATCAGTGATAAAATCAACTAAAATTTGTGATAAAATCAACTAAAATCTGTGATAAAATCAACTAAAATCTGTGATAAAATCAACTAAAATCAATGATAAAATCAACAATAAAATCAACTAAAATCAGTGATAAAATCAACTAAAATCAGTGATA
>NC_056515.1:20292997-20293376 GCF_014905685.2 Nematolebias whitei
AACTAAAATCAGTGATAAAATCAACTAAAATCAGTGATAAAATCAACTAAAATCAGTGATAAAATCAACTAAAATCAGTGATAAAATCAACTAAAATCAGTGATAAAATCAACTAAAATTTGTGATAAAATCAACTAAAATCTGTGATAAAATCAACTAAAATCTGTGATAAAATCAACTAAAATCAATGATAAAATCAACAATAAAATCAACTAAAATCAGTGATAAAATCAACTAAAATCAGTGATAAAATCAACTAAAATCTATGATAAAATCAACTAAAATCAGTGATAAAATCAACTAAAATCAATGATAAAATCAACTAAAATCTGTGATAAAATCAACTAAAATCAGTGATAAAATCAACTAAAATCAATGA
>NC_056515.1:20293476-20301568 GCF_014905685.2 Nematolebias whitei
ATATAATATCCCTCACCTATTGCAGGAGTTACGTTCCAGAGACCCCTGTGGTAGGTGAAAATCCACAAAGTAGCAGTGTTATACTCATTTTATTATTACTATATATTTAAAGCATTATAAACCCTTCCCCACTCTCTTATTAACCTTTCCCTGTAATGAATTTAGCAGAGGACCCAAAATTTCAACCAGACACAGCACGCGTTCAATAAGCTTTATTTTGAAAAGACTGGTGGGTGTCGGCACACGTCTGTGGAAACGCACTGGAAAGTTTTGCGAACAAAACAGGAGAATCCAGGGCACAGAAATTTGGTCAGAATGAGGAGATCAGTCAGGAGCAGGAGCTAATCGCTGAACATTTACTTGTGCAAGACGTTCAATAATCTGGTGCCAGATAGAAAACAGGGCAGTGCATAAATACTACAACCACCAGGTGGAAAGAATTATGCTGATCACATCGCAAGTGGGCGTGGTGAACAGACAGGCAGAAATCATGACATTCACACTCTCTTATAAATACTTCTTTAAACACTTTGGCAATGGAGATGAATGCACAATACTGCACAGCACATACAGTACACACTATATATAAAAAAACAGGTTTAAAAAACCCGAGATACAGTGAAGCTGCAAGAAGTGAACCCCGATATAGCGAGGGAGGACTGTACTTTCTCATCATGTCATTAAGTTCTGCAGAAGCCTGGCTATGATCTGTTCATTTAAATCAGGTGTTGAAAGAGGGAAACATCTAAATCATGCAGGAGGAGAAACCCTGAAGACAGGGATGATACAACATTAGATCCTGCTTTTCAAGCAAGCAAATTAATTGAGTCTTAGTTACTAAATTAACTTTGGTGTGTGTTTCTTTTCTGTTTTAGGATCTACGAGCTTGATATACATTTTTTAAACACTTAAAGTAGTCACATGCAAACTCACTAAAACTATTTAATAAAGTTAATTCCTACAGTCAGTTATGATCTTGTCCGTTATGACCCTCAGTATTTGATGTCTACAACAAACACTGAACTAGTTACATAAGAAAGTAAAACAAAAAGAGCATAATCTATGTTGTAGTGGCTTTTTATCCTTTTTAAATATTCTGGTGAAGATTCTCGGTCATCCAGGTCATGGTCAATACCTTCATAAAAGAATGGATCCTTATGGAAAGTAAATAAATAAAATGTGTGAACCACAATCACGGAATTAATGTAATCTAATGAACCACGTCACCTATCCAAACATTAGCAAAATAAGGAGAGTTCAAGTGCCAAAGGAACAACAGTGTAAAGAGTGAAAGACATGTGCTGTGTATGTGCAGCAAGTTGATGTGAAGGACCAACCTGGAGCCTTTTCATAGTCTGTGAGTCCTGATCAGCCTTGACCTTGCAGGCCACCAACAGCTGAGCAGTGGAGGCCGCGACCTGCTTGGCTGACGAGATGAGCTTCTCTTCACTGGCGTGTCCCTGCACTGCAGAGTTGGCTGCCTCACACAGATTGTTGGTGGCTGCTGCAACCATTCGAGCCTAAGCAGTCAAGATGAGCAGCGGTCAAACAATTCAATAACATCACAATCATTCCAAAACTGAAGCTTATATGAAGAAACTTACAGCAGAAATCAGACCCTGAGACCACTGTCCATCATCCACCGCGTTGGCTGGGATTGCTCCAACCTGAAAACACAGCACAGCTTGAATTCATACTGGATTTTTAATACTGTATATTTTTACTAACTTGGGTTTTATGACATTAACTTAAGTCAAGAATAAAGACATTAAAGGACATATTTGTTTATTTTTACCAGTAAGTTGCCAGTATTTTACCTGCAGTAGACAGTGGTCAGAACATTCATTTTTGACAATCAAAAGGAAAACAGAAACAGAAAAGCAAAGTTTAACTAAAAAAAAAAATCTAATTTACCTACACTGAAAAATATCCTGTCTCCTAAACCTTATGTAGATTCACAGAATGTTTTTGCCATTGACCTTCTATTCAATTCAGTTTATTTATATAGCACCAATTCACATGAGAAGTCATTTCAGGGTACTGAACAGAAACATTCATATACATAAAAATCAGTCAACAATGTTTATCTCTTCACCTCCACTGAGAAGCTATTTATGTGTTTCATTATCACTGCTGAGGAGTCCCACCAATGTTGTCTCATCAGCAAATTTAATGAGCTAGTTTGTACTGAATTCTGCATAACAATCACGTGCCGAAAGAGTGAAGAGAAACAGACTGAGTACACATCCCTGAGGGGCCCCGGCGCTCTGAATGATATAGAACTACTAAAATACATTTTGCCTATTGTCTCCCAGACAGGAAGTCCAAAATTCAGCAACAAGCAAAGTTTTCAGTCCAAGCATGAACTGCTGTGGTATAATGGTGTTAAAGGCTGATGAGATGTTGAACAGAACTGTTCTTTTCTCCCAGTGGGATAAGGCTAGATGGCGGGTGAGAGAGTGAATGATTTGTGGACTGGTTGGTAAGACAAACTGAAGGCGATCCAGAAAACCTAATAAGCTAGTTTTAATGTAAACCAGCACTAGTGATTTTTTACACCAAATTTTATTAAAAAAAATAAATGATACTGTTACTCAAATCTCTGTAAATGTTTTGTGATTTGAGGTATAGCAACGTTTTTCTGTGGGAGTTTTCTAGGTGGAAAAAGTTTGCCATTTGGTTGTACTGCTCACACTGTCTATAAAAATCTTTGATTCTCCACACAAACATCTGCAGGTGAGATACTGACAACTCAAAAATACTTGAAAAAAAAAACAATTAATAACAAAAATAGAAAAAGTCATGAGACTCCCTCATTTTATTAGCAGCAAGTAAGAACCTGCGTTTTCATTTTGTTGACAGTTTCTCTGTGGGGTGACGTACCTTCCCCTGAGCCACAAGCTCCCTTTGTGCTGCTGAAGCAGCTTTGACCAGAGCACTTGTGGCAGCTGCAATGGACTTGGCTGCCTCCAGAATTTGCTCCTCAAAGTTCAAGCTCTCATCTGCCTCCTGTTTATAAGAAGGGAAAAAACAAACGAGCAATAAATACACCTGTCTGTCTGTGATGAACTGTAGAGCACGTCAGGTAAAAGACGTGTAGCGAGAGAAATGAAGCATGGGTATTCAGTGAGTGAATGAATATAAATAGGATAAATAATAAGTCAGCAGGGTAAGGTTTGAGGAGCTGGTTGATATGTAACACTGGCACACTGAATGTAACCCTGGGGTTAGGTGAACAGATTAGGTGTGAATGCCTCGGCTCTGTAAAAAGCCCTCTAACCTTGGGTTTGGTCCTCGGCCTGAGCTGCTCCAGTTTCTTGGCAGCTGCTTCGATAGCAGCCGCTGCACCCAACAGCTCGTTCTCTGCGATGACAGTAGGATCCTCAGGGTCCACCCATTCTGTTCCTACAGCAAACAAAAATAATACTGGCTCAGTCTGTGCCAAAAAAACAACGTCAGTCTACACTCTTCTCAAAGATACTCAAGCTTCAAAAGAAAGAAGAAGCTGTTTCCTGTGTCAAATATGCTTTCAGACACTTCACAAACGTCATCTCTGAGAGCATTAGGAAGGGATAATAAGGTGTCTGTTTCCATTAACTTTTATATTTAAGGAGCTATGACATCTTAGTAAGTACCTCAGCCTTGAAGAGAGTGAACTAAAGGTTATGTATGTTAGGAGTCTCACTAAGCTTTTCTTGAGTGGTGTTGTTATTCACCATGGTGATAGACCTAATCCAGTTTGGAGATATTAGTAAAGAAACTGTGAGAATGTAGTTTACCCGGGAAAGAGTTGGTCAAATTATGTACAACGGGTTGGTATTATTTCTATTTTGTTGCTTTACAACCTGGAATATATACACATTTATTGATTATAAGTAATAATCGACAAATACTCCAGACTAATTAAATTAAATTCTAAGAATACACAAATGAAAAGTGGCATGCGCGTATGTATTCACTTCCCTAAAGTCAGTACTTTGACTTCAAACAAACCATCCCCACAGCATAATGCTTCCACTGCCATGCTTTGTTGTGTGGTGTTCTCAGCATAATTAGGTTTATTTCAGACATGGTGGTGTCCTTCATGAGCAGAATGGTATATTTTAGTGTTGTTTGACCACATCACTTGTTTTAACATGTTCGGGGAGTTGTTATTATGCATTTTAGAGAATTCCAGATGGCTTGCTTTGTTTGTTTTTTTAAACCATGTCTTTTTTGTTGTCTATTCACTGAAGCCCAGTTCTACGAAGTATGCGCCTAAAAATGGTCCTACAGACAGAAGAGCAGTCCAGCTCCATGGAGGTCATCTGAGCTGCATCTCTGATTAAAGCCCTTCCTGTCCAGTTTGTAGCCCTTAATGGACAACCCTCTCTCGGTAGGTTTGGTGCTCTTTCCATTTTCTAAGAGTGAACTTAATGGTGCTCCGTAGGATGGATTCTGGGATCTATCAGAGCAGGTGTATACAGACTGAGATCATGTGAAAATGTTAAAATCATGTTAAAACAAGTTTCTCCCTACTTAAATTTATTAAAAGTGTATTCCATAAATTTATTACAATAATCAAATTTAAAATTCATATAAATTCTAGGCTGTAAGGCAACAAAACAAGATTAACAAAGGAGACAAGCACCTTTAAAGCAAATTGTCAATAAAGAGAATGGCTTCAATGCTACATTTATCTTCTTTAGCTTAGAAAACTGGAGATGGTTCAAATGCAGCTGTAGCTAAATTTTATTCAGACACTTCAATCTTCAGATATCCTGTTCACTGGCACAAAATGTTGGTATTGAAACATGATTTCTCCCAATTTACTTCAAAGAAGCATAGAAAATAGATATTTTGATCTGCTAGCCTTTTTTGCTACAGGTCAAAGGGTAAGATACCTTTCATAGCTTCGGCAGCCTGGATGAGCTCGGTGACAGAGCCCGCCACACGCTTGGAGTAGTTGGCCAACTGCTGCTTCAGGTCATGAGTGGGCTTCTGGATGATCTGTGAATGGAAACAAGAACAAGACAAGGTCAGCTTCATGTGGTTTGCAAAACAGATTTTAGGTCCATTTATATCTCTGCTGTAATTTCATTTTATGATTTGTATTAACATTTTTAAACCAGTTAATCACACGGTGACACAGAAACTTCAACACAAAGCACTTTTGTTCTGGGATAAGAAGCATTAAAAACTGATTCTGTAGGACAGGGTTACAGAGCTCTGATGGGGGATCCAGATGTGGGAGAAATAGGAACCGACATACAAAAAAACAATCACTGTTTAGGCTACACATAAATTATAAGTGATTTTTAATGTTTCACATGTCACATCAATTACGCTTGAGTGAAATGTGTGAGCAGGTTTGATTTCATTTTCCCTCTTATGCTGCAACTAAAACTGTCATCAGCTGGAGGAGTCTGAAACATTACACGTGATGCAGCTGGAAATGATGTCAGTGAAGAAATATGAGCCCAATCAGCCACACGGGGGTGCTGTGCATGTGGCCCAATTGATCCTGAGCTAGGCATGCACCCCCCCCCCCCCCCCCCCCCCCCCTCATCCGACTCCAACACGCACATGGAACGTTCATTTGTATATTTTGGTGCTGCTCGGTCTTTGGGCATGTTAGCATGCCTCAATGTTGCCTAACAGGGACAGCTTCATGTAGAACAGAGATTAGCTCCAGTTTTAGGATGCAGACTGGTGTTGATGGGCAGAGCGGCTCCTCTCTCTTGCATGGAACCAGCTTACAGTTTGGTTAAACTTTGCTTTAAAACTCCAAAGTGTTGAATTATTTTGTGTAGTTTTTGACTTGCAACTACTGCTTCTGACTAGAACTAAAGCTGTCCTCTCAGATGAGGTTTACAGTTGGAGCTGGCTCTCATTTCCCTGAAATATCCCTTTAGATGTGGTGCTGCAGGCTGGAGGACATCCCAAAATGCTCTACTACTATCCTGTCTTTACTCTCATGTAGAATATGTCAATGCAGTTATTATCATAAATACAATGTCCATGTTTTTTGGTTCTGAACCTGGTTCTGCTGGAGTTCCTCTCCACTATGAGCTGCTCTGTGCAGCTCAGGACAGGTGATTTAATCAGAGAAAATCTGTTGCATGGATGGATGTATACTGTCCATGGTATTTAATCGGTACAATCCAATATAACAACTGCCCTTGACTGAACTGAAATGTTTAAAATTTTAAATCATATTTCTTTAACATCCAGTTTGTAGTTGGGGGTAGAGAGAGGTCTGGTGTGGTTATGAACAGAGCGCTGCTGGCATGTGGAAAGTGGGATTGGTTTGAAAAATGTTTGGGTTAGCGACAGGTGTCAAAGCAACAAGTGAGTGAACGTGAGGATCCGGTGGTACCAAGCAGAACACGGTCTGTGCAATGGTTCAGACAGCATGGGACTGATCAGGAGTTTGGTTCAATTTCCACTTCCTTTAGCCGACATGTCCGAGTGGTGTTAGGCACAACACTCAACCTTCATGTGTAACAGTGAACTCAGTCCACTTCATAAAAGCACAAAGATACGAAGAGAGAAAAATAGAGGTCAGGTGGGGGAATTTGGGCCTAAAATGGATTGAACAGGTAGGAAGGATCATATGTGAAGACTTCAGCTGATCAAAATACAGCTGTTCATATCCTCACAGGTACACATCACACCTGCTCTGAGATCTCTGCACTGGCTTCCTATCAAAAGCAATATCAATTTAAAGATGTTATTGCTTGTAGATAAAGCTGTAAAATACCTTGCACCTCAGTATATATACAGCGAGAAAGATATTGACTAGATAAAGACCAGACAGACGCTCAGGCCTGCAGACAATAATTTATTTGTACCTCGACCCTTTCCTAAACCAGGTGAAGCTGCCTTCTCTATTTGTTCTCCAGTAAAATGAAACACTGACTCTACAGCTGAGCTCCCTATGTTGACATTTTTAGGAAAAGGCAAAGACAAAGTTTTTGTTATTGAAAACTTATGATCAGGTTTACCATAATTTCTGAACTATAAGCCGCTGCTTTGAACCCCGCAGCTTATACAATGCTGCGGCTAATTTATGGATTTTTATTTTTGATAGGCTAACGAGCTTCATGCCACCAAAACATTTAGCTTTGTCACACCCAGACGCTCACATAGCTGCCCAATACACGTCTCACTTGGGTGGGGGGAGCGATCAATGACTTCTGGGTAGACTAGTGTATTTTTTAATCAGCCGTGTTACATGCACTGTTCAAAAAACCCAAAAACATTTACTGTATTTGTGCGTGTTACTGGTACGCATTTAATAAAAAGTTTTTCAAAAATCTTCCTGTGTAAATGTCTCATGTTACAACATGAACACCCGCGGCTTATAGAAAAGTGCGGCCTGTTTATATAAAATTTTCTTTTTAAATTTAGCGGGCGCGGCTTATATTCAGGTGTGCAAATTACAGTTTGTCTTGTTCCTGAATAAGCACGTTTGGGATAAATGTTTTCTTTTCATGTGTATTAAATGTGTTGAAAAATCCAAAGTGTTGAATTATATTTTACTGTTTTTGACTTGCATGCTTAGTTTTATGCATTTGTCTAATTTCAATTGTAACTAAAGTTCTATTTTCCCGCCATGCACGACGTGCTACAAACTTGGTTTTGCTTTGAGCCAGAGACACTGAGGCGTCTTGTTGCACGAGGAAGGAAGGAATTGTTTTTACATGGCAGCCATCTCATGACTGAGTGACAAACACAGCAGAGGAGTGCGATGTGGTGGCTCTGAGCTATGACTGATGACCTTCCACTGTCCTGGACAGACAGATAATATTCAGGTTGGAGCAGCATGAGACAGGTGCAGGGAATTAACAGGGCTAAGCCCCACACCCAGCTCAACTTTATTCACAAGTGATGTCAGAAAAGGACTGATGTAACGCCAGAGAAACGCATGCAGAGGGGGGGACAAATCCTGCAGGCAAACAAAACCATCCCCCCAGACTGTACGCCAACAATCTGACATCACACTGTGACCAGAACATATTACCTGCTGAAACAAAACGGAAATAAATGCATCACACAAAAAACATCTATTGGTTCTATTATAGGTAAAGTTCAAAGTTCCTTTTTTTTA
>NC_056515.1:20301668-20306665 GCF_014905685.2 Nematolebias whitei
TTCATTATAAGCATCCGGTGTACCTTGCAGGAGTGCAGCATGTCAGCAATGGCCCTCCTGCTGAGGTTGGCGGTGGCGATGATGTCCTCCTGACGACAGGAGTTCCCAGCAGCCACTGCTTTTGCTGTTGCCACGGTGATTCCTTTGGTCATGCGAATAAACTCTTCGGGCGTGGTCATCTTCGGCGGTGGGTCAGAACTGCAGAACACCTGTGTGGGAAAACCAGAACACTGCGAGTGAGATAGCGCTCTAAACATCAAAGCTAGTGGGGGCGTCTCCCGTCCAGTATAGGAACATTATGAAACCACTCACAGCCAGCTCCTGCTTGATGTGTTCGATGGTGGCCTCCAAAGCTCTGGTTCCTTTGGTGGCTTCATCCTCCACTGCCTTCACAGTCTTCAGCAGAGACGTCACGTTGGTCACCATCACCTACAGAGGCCAGGTAAGATCAAACCACCACAGATAAGACTCTGAACAAGCTGAACACAGACCCTGCTTGTGTTTTCAAGGTGTTCTATTTAATTCTTACTGTTTTCAAAGAAACTATAGCATTTCCTGCTATAGGTGCATTCTGATAAATTACTTTGATTATGTATGGCTAAACCAGAGTGACAGAAACAAACAAGATTTCTTTCCTGATCTTTTTAAATAATATTTACAATAATTTCTAAACTCTTCCAGACTCAGGCTTACAGGCATTTGTTAATTTCCGAGTGACGTTTGACGTCTAAGTACGAACGTTTCCAGCAGCAGACGGATAGCAGGGAACAACAACTGTGAGGGGAAAATACGTCTGTTTTAGTAAAGGGTTTATCACAAGACTGAGGCTTAATTTAATACTGTAAGACATGAGATTAATTTTGTGAAACCATGTTCGGCTTTGGAGTCAAATAAAAACTTTGCCTATTGTATCTCATGTATCTCATGAATGGTTAGATACATAAAATATAACTTATCACCAAAGGTATGCATAGCACATATTTACATGAACATTAATTCACTAAATGTCTCTCATTGTGGGCCAGAATGCATTTATATTTATAATCATTTTAAATTTAATTTTAAAATAATTTAGCTTGTTTAAGCAATTTGTTTAGAAATTTGATTTAATATGTTTTAGAAATGTTTGCCACATCTTTCTGGAGAGAAGGGTCTGTCAGATAGTCGAACCTCAGATTCAGGAGGAGCGGTGCGGTTTTTGTCCTGGAACACTGGACCAGCTCTGCACCCTCAGCAGGGTCCTGGAGGGTGCGTGGGAGTTTGTTATGGGGTACCGGGCCCTTTAATACGGGCTGTTAGGTCCCTGTATGACCGGTGTCAGAGCCTGGTCCGCATCGCCGGCAGTAAGTCGGGCTTGTTCCCGGTGAGAGTTGGACTCCGCCAAGGTTGCCCTTTGTCACCGATTCTGTTCATAACTTTTATGGACATAATTTCTAGGCGCAGCCAAGGTGTTGAGGGGATCTGTTTTGGTGGCCTTAGGATTGCGTCTCTGCTTTTTGCAGATGTGGTCCTGTTGGCTTCATCAGGTCGTGATCTACAACTTTCACTGGAGCAGTTCTCAGCCGAGTGACGCAGCTGGGATGAGGATCAGTTCCTCCAAATCCGAGGCCATGGTCTTGAGCCGAAAAATGGTAGAGTGCCCTCTCCGGGTCAGGGAGGAGGTCCTGCCCCAAGTGGAGGAGTTCAAGTATCTCGGGGTCTTGTTCATGAATGTGGGAAAAATGGAGCGTGAGATCGATAGGTGCAGCGTCTGCAGTGAAGCGTGCGCTGTATCAGTCTGTCGTAGTAAAGAAAGAGCTGAGTCAAAAGGTGAAGCTCTCAATTTACCGATCAATCTACGTTCCTACCCTCACCTATGGTCACGAGCTTTGGGTTGTGACCGAAAGAACAAGATCTCGGATACAAGCAGCTGAAATGAGTTTTCTCCGCAGGGTGTCTGGGCTCTCCCTTAGAGATAGGGTGAGAAGCTCGGTCATCCGGGAGGGACTCAGAGTAGAGCCGCTGCTTCTCCACATCAAGAGGAGCCAGTTGAGGTGGCTCAGACATCTGGTTAGGATGCCTCCTGGACGCTCCCCTGGTGAGATATTCCGGACAGCACCGGGAGGAGACCCAGAGGAAGACCCAGGACACGCTGGAGGGACTATGTTTCTCGGATGGCCTGGGAACGCCTTGGGATTCCCTGGAGGAGCTGGACCAAGTTGCTGGAGAGAGGGAAGTCTGGGCCTCCCTACTTAGGCTGCTACCCCCGCGACCCGACCCCGGATAAGAGGAAGAAAATGGATGGATGGATGGTTTGGAAAAAGGAATAGGAAGTTAAGTCTGAATACACGAATAATTTTTAATACTTATTCTTTCTGCCACACTTATTCAGACCTAGAATATGCTACAAGCAACCTCAGTGAGGTCATACATGTAAAACTGCATACAAAAACCCTATTATACCCAAGTCACAACTGGCCAGATGTGAAAAAAGTCAAAAGTGTGAATTTGTGGAACTTTTTCCCCAGACTCTTTACTTTTTTTTTGGTTGTCCTAAATTGTTTTTTCATATTTTTTCTGCTTCATATGCTTCATATTAAAGTAAAATATGGAAACTGATGCATGATGTCATCTAGTAGATTTAAAGGTTGGAATCTATGAAATCAACACATAAAAAATGTTATCCTGATCTATAATAAATAGTGCAGTTTAAAGTTCACTCTAGTAGCTTTCAAGATATATTGAATGCGGTTATAAAATGTGGGCCTGCACACAATGTAAACGAAGTACTTGGCAAAATCGACTGGAAAACCAGTAGAACCTACATTAGACTGGCTGTAGCTTGTGTAGGTAAACAAATATGACAGAATCAAATATTGACTTGAGGAGATGTTTACATATCGGGGGATCACGGAGCTCCATAAAGACAGAGCTCAGTATTTAAACTCACGCAGCTTTTACTCGTGTATCTTTACCTTTGCAGAGCTCTTAAGCTGGAGCATGCTCGGGTCATCATGGGGTTTGCCTGCTGCTGCCTTCGTGGCACTGATCAGGTTGCCAAGAGCTTTGGCAACATCTTTCACTGCGTTGATCAAGACGACCTGGAGGAGACGGAGCACAGCGTACTCTCAGGAGACTGTACTTTTACACAATTCTGTTCAGTTTATTCATATAGCGCCACGTCACAACAGAAGTCATCCCAGGGCACTGAACGGAAATATTAATTTATAAAAATTTTTAATTTAACATTATTTATTTGAGGAGCAGACTGCTTTGAGTTTAACGCCATCGTAGAACTCTCATCTTGAGCAAGAAGGAAGGCGACAGTGGAAACAAAAAACTCCCTCATGAGGAAGAAACCTTGAGCAGAACCAGGCTCAGGACAAGCGGCCATCTGCTTCGACCAGCTGATTTTGGTAGGAACAGATACACAATGGCAGGTCAAGAATCACATAAGATAGAAATAGTATCAAATAAAAACTAGTCAATTTTAACAATTCATTTAAAGAAATGAGGTAATTTGTCCTCTAGTATGTATATTTTTCCAGGTTCTTGTCTGCTTTGAACAGGTCTTGATGCAAAGTACAAATGGTACATTTCTTTTACATTCCTCTGGGTACATTTTCTTTTGAAACCACCAGTGTAGAAAAACCTCTTTTTGTTGACAGGTGAAATTTTGTCCCCTCATGAAATATTTTTGCAATTTGATCCAAATAATAATAGTAATAATAAAATTAATAATAATAATAGCTGTTAGACTTTACAACCATCACTGCTCCCAACAAACTCAGTAAGGATTAAATACATGCTGATCTCTGCTAAAACACACACTCTGCTTATACTACTGTACTATAAATAGTCTGCCATTCTCAATGTTCAACACATATTGAACAATATTATCGATTTTGTTTTTAACATTTAGGAACTTTTGTGTGAACCTTTTTATCTGTTGCTGCTGTTACACTTGAATTTCCCATCCGTGGGACAATAAAGGCTGTTTCTATTCTATTCTACTCTACTCTACTCTACTCTACTCTACTCTACTCTACTCTACTCTACTCTACTCTATTCCATTCTATTCTAATAAAAGAAAAATTACAACTCTTAAAAAACAACTATAAGTCACCTACTTGGTCATTATTTTGATAACAATAAGCACTCAAAACGTTATAAATCTGAAGCATGATATCTCTGCTAACTGCCTCTTGATATAGAACATGAGGAAAAAATATGCAATAAATGATCAGGGTGTCCAATTTTTTGTCTTGTTCTCAACAATTATTTTTGAGCATCCGTGGGTTTTCTCCGGGTACCAGTTCAGGGGCTAAAAAAACACGTCAGCCATGTTTTACCTGAGTCTCAGGGTCTTCAGAACCCAAGCTGGCTGCTCCCTGTTTGACCACTTCTGCCAGTTTGGTAATAGTGGTCACCGACGACTGGGCGGCCTGGGCCAGTCTCTCCTGACTGGCTCCAGCACCAGAAACCAGCAGCTTGGTGTCCTCTACAAGAGCCTTGGCTGTCTTCAAAATGCATTCTCTGAAAAAGGGAAGGTCAAAGGTTAAAGATTATCATGGAGATGGTTAGCATGAAGAGCAACAAAAATATATGTGCTCTGTCACAGCTGGCTGAGATTTCACAAGCATCTGTAACAAAGTCAAATCTTTTAGTCCTCAGAAAGGCCATTCTTTGTAAGGCACCGCTAGAATGGCAAAGATACAAAAGGTTTCAAGTGCACAGTTATTTACTACAGTAAATGTGGTGGTAAACTCCCGGAGAGGTAAAAAGGTTACGCGATTGTGAGCACCATAAATTTGTGGCTATTGTTTGAAGTACGTCATGAGACACGCATGTATACGGTCAGACACCCACACTTACATATTTGTCTTTAAAGTGGTGGTAAAAATCATCACTTGTGCTTCAATAGCATCTTTAACTGATTAGGTCACACCACTTCTTATGTTTTAATTTCTGTGGATGCATTTTAAGATGTTATGTCACTGGGTTGCATCGTTCTGTAA
>NC_056515.1:20306765-20312033 GCF_014905685.2 Nematolebias whitei
TTTGGGATATCGGAAATCAGCCGATACTTGCATGAGAAACCGATTTTACCGATTTTTTTGTTTGTTTTAACAACAATTGTCTGAACTTGATTTATATTTCAGAGCACTACCTCATGGCCAGTTAAACCAAGTTTGTATTGTTTCTAGGATATTGCTCAAGGGTATGTTTTTCAACAAAATAAGATTGAAAAATTGAAGGTGCATTGTGAACTTATAACACCTGACAGTGTCGCTTATAAAACAAAATTGGAATCGGCAGGTCAGACTTTGTAGAAATCGGTGATCGGCCCTAAAAACTGCAGTCTGTGCACTCCTAATATGGAAGGCGCTGTTTTTGTATGACAACCCAGTGAAAAGTATTCCTGCACCGCCAGCACAATGTTATGACATTACATGTGCCGTTGAGTTTAGATTTGTGAAAATTTATACATTTGTACTGTTCTAGCGTAGTCATTTTGTTAGAGAGAATAAATGTCATGAATAAATTTGACATATCTAGATGCATGCTCAATAAATAAATATGACATTAACCATAATCCAAGTTGAATTGTTACATCATTTTCAGCCCCCTTTTGGGCATCTGTATTTGGTAGCTGGCCAAACTGACAAAGACCATGCAGAATAATGTATTTTAATTCCACAGCAGAGAAAGCCATGTAGTGTCTGTAAGTAGGTCTAGGAAATAAATATCGGTATCGGTTATCGGCCAAATAAGTTTTAACATATCGGCATATCGGATATCGGCCAAAAATTCAATATCGTGCATTCCTATACTAAATGGCCTAACACAAACTAATACGGTCACATGGCCTCAGGGAGGGATCATGGGTAAAATCTCTGTTCATTGTTAATCATTTCGGTTAGCTGTTTAGCATTGTTCTTTTAGTGATTAGTCTGTTCTTCTTAGCCTAGTTAATGTGTTCATTATTAGTTTGTGTTAGGCCATTCAAGTAACATGACTGAGGGAGTTAGTTGCCATGAAGACGTGTGGGGTTCATTCTGTGTGTGATGAACAGTAAGATGAAGTCAATAAAACGCCATCTAGTGGTTGATTTTTGATCTACAACAAGAGCTGTACATCTGTCTCAGTAGCTGCGTGCTGCCTCTCATGTTACAACATGAACTCCCACGGCTTATATGTGTACAGTTTTTGTTCTTTAATTTAGTGTGCGTGGCTCGGTGCGCTCTATAGTCCAGAAATTATGGTAATATGTGTTGGAATCCATCTTTCTTTACTCTTACTGCTCTTTCTGCACACCTTCTGAAAACTGACTACAGAAATGTTGCTGCTGCATTTATTTGATTTCCTCGGGGTTGTCGTCAGAACCCCAATCTTGTGTTTTTTTTACTACTGATCTCACATTTTAAACGGTGGATATAGGCACTCTCCCTTCCTAACATTCTACATGTTTTGGTTCTTACACCAAACACAACTTGGGCTTTGGATGTATAAACGTCTCTCCTGTTGGGACTGATGATAAAAAGTACCAGAAGAAACGTTTTTTACCTTTACATCATTTAACTTTTGTGGAAAGTTGTTTCAAATGAATGTTCTAGTAAAAAAAAAAAAAAAAAATCCAAACACTTCTCGCTTGTTTTGCTGTGGTTTTGTGTTGCAGGCTGAGACCCGTGCTGAGTTTGCAGAAAGGTCTGTGGCCAAACTGGAGAAAACCATTGATGATCTTGAAGGTATTCAGCACTTTCCGACAGTTTTACTTTTACCATGTCTGCTTCCTGCCATTAGATAAATGATACAAACATTTAAACCAACTAATCCAACTACCGTTAAATAATAATAACTCAACAGATTAACTATGTGCTGCTGTTTGAAACTTGTATCGAATTATCTCAAACCTAATTAATGATCCTTTGGTTTGTTTTACTACTTGCTAATGCTACTTGGGAAGTGTGTTGTACATAAATATTACTAAAACGGTTATACTGAGGCTCGGTATTCTATTTGTAGGGTTCACTTCACCTGTAAATAAATACTTTGTTTGACAGTCAGACTCAAATAGCACAACAGAAATCATCTCATGCAGCCACTGCAGGAAGGAGCGCTCTGCATCTGCTCCAGGCAGCTCACAAGTCACTGTGTGATTTGCCTGACAAAATATTCATTCAACCTTTATTTATACAGGTTAATCCCACTGAGCCTCGGGGACTCATTTACAAGAGAGACCTGACAATATGTTTGACCATCAATCTCAAAACACACAAACAATTAGCTAACCAACGCGAGATTACATGGGATTTGTGTGCACAGATGTTCCAAAGTCATCCTGTCAACCTACACATGGTTCTGTTAAATTATTCCATCGTGCCTCAATATATAACTTTTGACTTTAATAAAACTTTAATGAATTTTACTTTACATTTTGCTGTAAAATACCAACACTCAAGCTGCTCTAAGACAGACACTAAAAAGAAAACACCATTCATGAGAAAGAGGGATTCGAATGTGTCCAAAAGCAATTGTGAAACTAAAAATGGGGTGTTTTTAAATTGTAGAAAACAGGCACATATAGACCAGCTTTTTCAGTCTGTACTACTTAATTTAGAAATCAATCAATTTCAAACATCAAGCTGTGTAATATACAAATAGCACTGATTTTTGTTAGAAAATTAGTTGATTTATCGTCTGGTTGTTTAGCAGCTTTTAACAATGTGGATATGTTTGTTGTGCACATATTGGTAAAATTATAAATGGTATGTAAATGTGTAACATCTTATAATCTAGCTTCAACTAGACAAAGAACTGACTTCTTCTCACATTGACACAAACACAGAGCTAGTTTTATTCTGTGGTCTTCTATTTAAACTTTACATATTGGACGTGCAGCACTCTCATAATTAAACTAAGTCATGGTCTCTGAATAGCATTTTAAAAGTCTCTGTCTGCATGTTTTCATCTGTTGGGTAATTTAATTATCCTATCATCAGCTCATTAAATAATGAAGCCATACAGGGAAAGGAGATCTTTGTTGCCCAGGTTTAATCTTGCAAGATGAGCAGCGTTGAAATACAAGCATCAAAACATTACATGGCGCTCCGTCTCCGAGGTCTGTTCATAGAGAAAGAGTTAACAAAAGCCGTTATCAGATAGAGGCGAGGTCAAGACAAGTCTTAGGGCTTTGAAGTTTATCAGATGTGCAGGCTCCACTTCTCCAAGACAAAACAACTCTAACACACACACATTGTTTATGTAACATTTGACATTAGTAAGTGAAAAACATCCTTGACCTTTACATCCCTATCATCATCCCACTCCTATAATGAGAAATACAAGTAGTGAGACATTCATTTTTTACATAACCCTGCTGTGTTTTTTTTAATAAGTCAGTAAAAACAGCTCACAGCAGAAGATTGAGGTTAAAGATACGTTTCCAGTGTATCATGATGGAAACAGCTTGTTAGTTTCACAGAGCTGTTTTATGCATGTGAGTAAAGACTAAACTTATGATTAATCAGGCACAAACACAATTCTTTTCATTAATTTTTTTTGCAGTTAGTTGCATAATATGAACACAAACATGTGACCAAACACGCCACGTTTGACTTTATTACCTAAACTACATATTGTAAAACATTAATACACAATTAATCTTGACTTTTAATTAAAGATGCACAATCATGTTTTTTTTTTTTTAAACTAACTCTAAGTTTGAACCATCATTTTTATTGTGATGGTTCAAACAGAGTCAGAACAAAAAATGCCCCAATTCCAGTACAGAAGAAGCTTGATGATGGTAAATCTGTCATTAACCAGTCAAAACTGACTGGACGCTGGCAAAGAGCCTGTCTTGTGTCTCTAGTTGACAGATTGAAGTTTTCACTCACTGCATGAAGTGTTCACTCTGTGTGTGTTGGCTTCAGCATGTTGCTGCTGCACGATGCATCAAGTGTTTCCTAATTCTCTGGTGTTTGTCGTCCACTTTTTGGCACTTTCTTTCCTCTGATCCTTCATCTCCTGTTCCCACTCTGCGTGTCTCTGTCTGTGATCTCCTGTCTTTTTCCAGACGAGGTGTATGCTCAGAAGCTAAAGGGCAAAGCTCTCAGCGAGGAGCTGGACCTGGCCCTCAACGACATGACTACACTGTAGATGCTCTCCTCATCCTCTCTGCACCTCCTCCCTGTCTCAACTCCCCTCCGCCTTTCAGCAGTTTTCTTCCATTCCGCAGCAATATTTACGACTCGACAATTTGATATTCAGGCACCGTTCATGACCCTACACAAACAGGACTGGACTCTGTTTCCTCTCTCCTTTTTTTTAAAAAAAAGAGAATTTGCTGCTTGCCCTTCCGCTGCTGCACGTTTCCTGATTTGAACTTAATGTCCTCATTTAGTAAAATATTTATTCAAATCTGTTTCCCTTTCCTTTCTGTAATAAAGATTTAAAGCTCTCTTGATTGTTCTGCTTCCTCCCAATGTCCTTTCTTTCCGTTAGGGTTGCTGCCTGTTTTTACAGTTTAGAATATGGGGTCATTATAATAAATGACCATACAGTAAACATCTTCATTTGATCCAAAGCGTTCCTCAAAATGTTATGTGAAGGTTCATACTTGAACAAGTTTTTGCTGCTTTTCAAAGTAAAAGGTTTACATTACTTTTGGAAGCATTGTAATCTAGATAAGATTGTAAAAATGTACGTCAGAAGGACATGCTGAGCTAGAGCAAACGTTATAAACAGGTGCTTAGGTCAGGGGTCTGCAAACTGCGGTTCTTGGGCCACATGCAGCTCTTTAGTCTCTTGTCTGTGGCCCTTTGAAGCTGTGACCAAAATTAACCAGATATTTCATGTTAGTGCTTGTTATAACCACAAGAGAAAAGGCACGTTTTAGCAGTTTTTTCTCTCAATTTGCTGCACATATGTGAAGGACACTACTAATAGAAGAATAGAAGCATGTTAATTAGATTTAGTTCCTTCGTTCATCCAAATTCCAGACTAACAGTGGAGGCTTTCTCTCAAATCCCAAATTCTTTGGAATATTTTAGGACAAGTTGCTTAAAATAAATTTGGTGAGTCCATTTATTAAAAAAAAGAAGTCAATGCAAATAAAACTGTGTTTTAAAAAAATCAGTAAATCACACTACAAGAAAATGGCCTAATTTTTATGCACACTTTAAATGTATGCTTTATAACATCAAAGTGGGATACGCAATTCATTTTTCCTCAGGTAAAAGGACTCGCATAGGCCTGCAGCTTCCGTGTTTTAATTTTCACCAGATTTGGTGTAAACTAATGTTTTCCTTCTTTGCATGAATATG
>NC_056515.1:20312133-20313589 GCF_014905685.2 Nematolebias whitei
AACAAAGTCTCAGCTAAACACAGAATATACAGGAAGTGGACCATCACTAAGTTAGTGTACACTATTCAACATGAATTGACTGTGAAGTGAGGCTTTAGAAAAACATGAATTGAATATCCAACAATGTTCAGTCAGGTCAACTGGACAGTTTCTTTATTTGTTGAGACGTTTCGCCCTCCATCTGAAGGGCTTCATCAGTCTAAGGCACCAACATAACAGTTTTTTTCCACTTTGGAGCAGGCTGTTGGAGAATCAGTTTTGTTTGGCGTTTCCTCAGACTGATGAAGCCCTTCGGATGGAGGGCGAAACGTCTCAACAAGTAAAGAAACTGTCCAGTTGACCTGACTGAACATTGTTGGATATTCAATTCATGTTTTTCTACAGCCTCACTTCACAGTCAATTCATGTTGAATAGTGTACACTAACTTGGTGATGGTCCACTTCCTGTATATTCTGTGTTTAGCTGAGACTTTGTTGTCCTTCTGTGTGTCTTTCAGGAGGCTGCATACCATCCAGATGTCAGCAGGGACGTCCAGATGCGAGCTCTACGTTACGGCAATGAATGTGCCTCTGGGTATCTGGGACTACTAGAACACGTGTTGGTGGTAAGATATTTCATTTCTACAGGGTCCATTCTGGATCTTTAGGGGAACCTATGCCAGCATCTGTTTAGTAGCTGGAGCCTCCTACACATGTCAGAGTGGCACATTTATTCATTGATACAAACAAAATTATTTTTAAACAGTTTTTTACTGATTGTTTGAGAATGTGGGCTGATATATTTCACTTGTTTCTGAATTTTCCTCATAATTGTAAATCAAGGAGTAAAATCTTTTTTTATTAGGAGTATTAGGTATCTGTAGAACTTGTCAAATGGATTATGGGTAGCTACATTATAATTTCAATCAGTGTTTTTTTTTAATCCAGTTGTTGCTTCCTTTATTTTCTGCCAGGACAGTTTGTGTCCATCTTTGTCTTCATTTCATCTTTGCTGTTTTTGGTTGAACTGCTTGATGCACCGCCACGACTCAGATCTGTTGAAAATATCTTCACGCATATACTCTCTGAATTCATATTTCTTCTCTTTTCCCCAATGGTTTTCCAATTTTAATTTAAACTTGTGGCTTACTGGCGCTGGTGCTAGCCGGTGAGTATACTGCCTGACTGACGTGCACAACTGTGGTGCTGCATTGTTCGAATAGTACTCTGAGTACTTCATGCCACACCAACTCTGCATAATGCATCAGTTGTCTGAGCAGAAGGAGGTTAAATTTAGCCTGGGTGTGTTTTTTACCATTGTTTTGTGATTCTAGATGGAATTAGAGCTGGAAAATAAAACATGTAACCTGTTTGTTAGTATTGCCACTAACGTGCATGATAATGCTCACTTATTTGACCTTTTCTTATATTAAAAAAAAGGAACTTTGAACTTTACCTATAATAGAACCAATAGATG
>NC_056515.1:20313689-20315031 GCF_014905685.2 Nematolebias whitei
CATCTATTGGTTCTATTATAGGTAAAGTTCAAAGTTCCTTTTTTTTATATAAGAAAAGGTCAAATAAGTGAGCATTATCATGCACGTTAGTGGCAATACTAACAAACAGGTTACATGTTTTATTTTCCAGCTCTAATTCCATCTAGAATCACAAAACAATGGTAAAAAACACACCCAGGCTAAATTTAACCTCCTTCTGCTCAGACAACTGATGCATTATGCAGAGTTGGTGTGGCATGAAGTACTCAGAGTACTATTCGAACAATGCAGCACTACAGTTGTGCACGTCAGTCAGGCAGTGTACTCACCGGCTAGCACCAGCGCCAGTAAGCCACAAGTTTAAATTAAAATTGGAAAACCATTGGGGAAAAGAGAAGAAATATGAATTCAGAGAGTATATGTGTGAAGATATTTTCAACACATCTGAGTCGTGGCGGTGCATCAAGCAGTTCAACCAAAAACAGCAAAGATGAAATGAAGACAAAGATGGACACAAACTGTCCTGGCAGAAAATAAAGGAAGCAACAACTGGATTAAAAAAAAACACTGATTGAAATTATAATGTAGCTACCCATAATCCATTTGACAAGTTCTACAGATACCTAATACTCCTAATAAAAAAAGGTTTTACTCCTTGATTTACAATTATGAGGAAAATTCAGAAACAAGTGAAATATATCAGCCCATATTCTCAAATATAATCAGTAAAAAACTGTTTAAAAATAATTTTGTTTGTATCAATGAATAAATGTGCCACTCTGACATGTGTAGGAGGCTCCAGCTACTAAACAGATGCTGGCATAGGTTCCCCTAAAGATCCAGAATGGACCCTGTAGAAATGAAATATCTTACCACCAACACGTGTTCTAGTAGCCCCAGATACCCAGAGGCACATTCATTGCCGTAACGTAGAGCTCGCATCTGGACGTCCCTGCTGACATCTGGATGGTATGCAGCCTCCTGTAAGACACACAGAAGGACAACAAAGTCTCAGCTAAACACAGAATATACAGGAAGTGGACCATCACTAAGTTAGTGTACACTATTCAACATGAATTGACTGTGAAGTGAGGCTTTAGAAAAACATGAATTGAATATCCAACAATGTTCAGTCAGGTCAACTGGACAGTTTCTTTATTTGTTGAGACGTTTCGCCCTCCATCCGAAGGGCTTCATCAGTCTGAGGAAACGCCAAACAAAACTGATTCTCCAACAGCCTGCTCCAAAGTGGAAAAAAACTGTTATGTTGGTGCCTTAGACTGATGAAGCCCTTCAGATGGAGGGCGAAACGTCTCAACAAATAAAGAAACTGTCCAGTTGACCTGACTGAACATTGTTGGAT
>NC_056515.1:20315131-20316456 GCF_014905685.2 Nematolebias whitei
TTTTGGGTTTTCATGAGCTGTATGCCATAATCATCAGAATTAAAACAATTAAAGACCCAAAATATTTCAGTTGGTGTGCAATGAATCTGAAATATATGAAAGTTTCATTTTTATCATTACATTATGGAAAATAATGACCTTTATCACAATATGCTAATTTTTTGAGAAGGACCTGTACAGTCCACCGTCTGAGCTCCCAAGAAGATCCTTAGTCATTTTCATCAGTACCTTTTCTATACTCTGACTGAAACTCCTCAAATTATTTTGCTAATATATCATAACTTGCTACACTTTTTCTAGACTTTTTAAAAATGAAATTTAAATGGGATTGAATTTGGGTCCATAATTTTACATGTGTTTTTTAAAAATAAAGTTTACACCAAATCTTAAAGCTCGTTGTGGCTAAAGAGAGATGGATCAGATCTAAAATGGAGGTACCGATTGAAGGGAAAACCTCTGAGCAGTTTGGTTGTGATGGAAAAACTAGAAGACACATCGAAGGTTTGGATTAAACAACTGTTTCTGATAACTCACAGGTCAACTGGACTGAATTGTCTGTTGAAGCTGAGATTTTATCCAATGTGTAAATTCTGCCATTTTTTTTAACTGATTAAATCAACTTTGTGATGAAGTCACTGTTCTGTGTCGGTCTGGCCACGGTTCTAAAAAGAAACCTGCGGTCGTTCTTGGTTACTTCAAATAACGATGAATAGTTCTGGCTTTGTGAATGATTTTTACAGCACTGTTTCCACTCATCATCTCCTTGTGGGTTTTCTCAAAGTCTGATTTAAAGTACACAGCTGTGAATTTTACTGAAGATCCAACACATAAACAGAAAAATCAGAACGTTTCTAATCTAAAAGATTATTTTTCTTACAAAAATGTCTTTTCAAACCTGCCACACATGCGTTTTTATTCTTTCCATAATTGTTTGTTTTCGTTTTAAGGATGTTAAAGAGTTTGCAACTTTGCTGGAAAGTTGGAACTCAACACATTTTATTTCAGCTTGGTCAGAGGTTTTTATTATTATTGTTTTTTTTTTGTTTTTTTACTGATTTGTAGAAGGGCAGCAGAATTTTTTTTTCCTGATTATAAACCCACTTGCTGTTTGTGAGGAAGGTGGAAATAACTTCATTAATCCTGATGATTTCTCCTTATAAATATTTGGATTTGAGCTGCTGTTTTCTGTCTCATGCAGAATGATGACACGCATAAGGGAGTGTGCTCAGTTCTGATTTATCCTCACACACACACACACACACACACACACACCGAACAGCTCTCGCTGCCTAAATATGGGCAACAAGTTTTAGGCTGGAGCTCCA
>NC_056515.1:20316556-20317602 GCF_014905685.2 Nematolebias whitei
AACAGTGGAAATGGATGTTAAATTTACGAAAGATATTACCAAGGGGGAGAAGGTAGATGATGAAAAGAAGGGGCCCCAGGACAGAGCCTTGGGGCACACCTGAAGTCACAGGAGAGGAATGGGATCTGAATGATTTCAGTTGGATGAACTGAGTGCGGCCAGAGAGATATGACTGAAACCAAGCGAGGGGTGTGTGGGTGATGCCAATGGATGGAAGTCTGTGGAGGAGGATGTTTTGGGAGATGGTATCAAAAGCCGCACTGAGATCGAGGAGGATGAGGAGAGAAAGTAATCCAGAATCTGCTGCCATGAGAAGAGAGTTGGTGAGGAGAGCAGATTCTGTGCTATGACCTGGGCAGAAACCAGACTGGAACTGTTCATATAGACCGTTATCAGTTAAATGAAGGTGGAGTTGAGAGGCGACTGTTTTTTCCAGAATTTTGGAGATGAATGGAAGGTTAGATATAGGACGGAGATTACTGAAAGTATTGGAATCCAATCCAGGTTTTAAGGATTGGAGTGATAACTGCAGTTTTGAAAATAACTGGGACAGTTCCAGAGGAAAGAGAAGAGTGAATGATGGCAGGAATGAACGGAAGACGTGACAAAATGCAAGATTTAACAAGCGCTGTAGGATCCAGTGAGCATGTAGAAGGCTTGGATTTATGGATAAGTTCGGCTATTTCAGAGGCAGGAGGACGCTGAAAGACAGAAAAAGGTTGACTAGGCGGATAAGGTTCAGAGGAGGGAGAAAGAAGAGAGACAGGACAAAGTTGCTGATGAATTTAAGATAGAGACATACCCCAAGAAACTTGCAGCTGGAACTGCAGCAAAAGGCGGCGCTACAAAGTATTAACGCAAGGGGGTCGAATAATATTGCACGCCCCACTTTTCAGTTTTTTATTTGTTAAAAAAGTTTGACACATCCGATAAATTTCATTCCACTTCACGATTGTGTCCCACTTGTTGTTGATTCTTCACAAAAAATTAAAATTTTATATCTTTATGTTTGAAGCCTGAAATGTGGCAAAAGGTTGAAAAGTTCA
>NC_056515.1:20317702-20324427 GCF_014905685.2 Nematolebias whitei
GTCATCATGAAGTGACAGAAAGCCCATGATTATACTGGACTATAATCAAAACAAAGGAGATGTGGACAACCTGGACAAGTTGATTGCCACCTATACTTGCCAGCGAATGACCAGAAGATGGACAGTAGTTGTTTTTTAACATCCTGGATGTGTCTGCAATGCATTTGTGATGTGATCCACATCCATCAAGGGTGGAACTCAACCAAAAACAACAAGTGGAGAATATTTCTGGAGGAGGAACTTCCCTTGACAAGCTGCACGTTGAGCGAATGTAGCAGGTGCCTCAGGATCCAGCTGCAGCACATCTACCACTCCATCTCTGTCATCAGTAAGTAGTCCTACTCCATTGGTAAAGCAAAGAGAACCAGACTTAACAGCTTCACCTGTCAGTCCCGCCTCAACATCAGCAGCACACCCGCAACCCCACTGAGTCGCTCTGATTCTCAAAGGATGAGGTGTCAGGTCTGATACAGAAACATGGACTAAAAGACAAACACATCATGCTTCATCTGCAAACAATATCAGCAAAGAGCACATGAAAAGTGTCACTGTATGGTCCGTGTACTGCCTGAATGTACACGGACCCTGTATGCCACACATGCATCTAAGCACACATGCATATTCTTGCACAAAATAACTTTGTGTGGAAATAGAATGTGATTGATTTGCTAAATTGGTTGATGTTGTTTAGCCTGGCAAATCTCCATTTTGTACTAATATTGTTCTGTTTTAGACTTTGTATTTGTATTTAGATTATTAAAGTTCAATAAAATAATAAAATTGTTGCCTTTTGCTTGAAGTAAACATAAGGGTCAATTCTGACCCCAACACCATAGATGTCACTCTAGTTATAATATTATAATAAATACTATTTTAAAAATCAAGAAATACAATACATTTATTCAAGAAATGTGTTCTAACAGTCCTCAGTAACAGATAACATAATAACCAATTATTTTTATATAACATTCTGTTGGGGTTCATTTTACTTTTTTCCTATTGAAAGTAAGGTGAAAGTTGAAAAGACAGTCATGGAATGCCACACTGAAAATATATAAAAATAATAATAATAATAATAATAATAATAATGGGAAAGGAAGCCTAATAAAGTAACAAAGAGTTATGAAACAAATCTGGCAATAAAAAAACATTCTGAGTGAATTTTTTTGTTAATTTTAAGACGGGTCCAAACTGACTCCATGTTGCGTCAGAGCCATCAGTGTATTTAGTCAGGGTTGCTCCGTGCACGAAAAGATTGGCTGAGCCATAAGCTGGACATGATTTATGAGAATCGCAGGCCACTTACGGCTCCTGAAACTCGCAGGTGGGAAGGAATCGACCTTGGAGAAGCTACAAGCTCAGCCCGGTGGTGTTGACCACAAAATGTGGCTGTTTGGAGTCACCATTGAGACGTACCTGCAGAGCTATGAAGGCAGACAGAAATCAAGCAGAGCTGGCCTGACCCAAAATAATTGTTATCTGAATCTGGCTCCCCTGCTTGGCCTTGAATTGGCCAACTATCTCAAACTCTCCTGGATGTTATATGAACAAGCTCTGCAACCCCGCTGGTAGACACTGCACCATCTCTTATCAGGACTATGGAACTATCTGGCAGTGTCCATGGTGTGCTTGTTTCTTCTGAAGTCCACGACCATCTCCTTCACATTGATGTGAAAGTTGTTCTTCCTGCACCAGCTCTCCAGGTGTTCCACCTGTAGCTGGACTCATTGTGATGTATCCCACCACCGCTGTATCATCTGCAAACATTACAATATGGCAGCCTGGATGGGTAGGTTATCAGGTATGTTACGGTTTCTGTGCCGAGGTCTTTTTTGCAACTCAGTGTCCCATCAAGGACACAGTGTGAGATATGATATTTATACCTCCCCTCAAGTTTTGCTTTTTCTTATTTAAACGAAAAGGGCATCACCTCCTGAAGGTTGCGGCCTCAGTCATCTTTGTCTCCCCATTTCTGTTTGTTTTCTCAGACGGGCTGCACTGAAATGTAATTTTGTTGTGCTTTGATGCAATGACAATAAAGCTGAATCTGACACAGATTTACACAAATTTGTGAAAAATATTTAAGGAAAATGCCTATTGTGTACAAAAAGTCTTTGAGTGCAGCTATGAAAAATGGAAAAAGAAAAACTGTTACGTTTATATTTTTTGTTGAGTGTATACGGTGGTGGCCATCTTGGATTTTGACGCAGCGACTTTTTAAAAAACGAACCTTATGCTTAGATGCACTCATACACCACACTGGAAGTTACTTATTTTTCAAGTTATCCAGTTCACAAAGTAATGATTTATTAAAAAAAAAAAAAGAAAAGATAATCACAGCACCACACAATTTCATTTTTATTTATTCTCTCTCTACATGTTTATTAAAATTTATTACTCAACGAACCTGACAGGACATCAACACATTCATATCTACAGAGCGTAAACAACCTCAGTCTGAGCTGTACATAAACAATGGAAAAGATACGGTGACCTTTGACCCAGGCAGCACAACCACACACCAGCTAACGTAGCACTCAGAGTGACGTCATGAAACTGGTGCGACCAGGTCCTGACGTCTCAGGACCCAAGTGACTGTACAGTTTAAAAGAATAGATCTGTACACTATTGATTAAAAACATTATTTTACACTTTGTACGTCCCTCGTGCATTTATTGTAAGGCTTCTCTAGAAGGAAGTCTACTTTACATCAAGTAGCCTCTGAGCCGGAGCGACCACTGCGCTCCTGTTCCGAGGCTGTTTCTCCTTTTGTTTGTTTGTTAGCTGCAGGCTACAGCTACTGATGAACATAAAGACAAAGCACCAACGTTTCACTTCTGTTTGAGACTCTTCTTTAACCGCCTCGCCAACTACAACCCCCTCCGTGTTTGGCGAGTTATTAAACATAAAGTTTGGCAAAATCGAAATGTGTCAGACGGTAAATTCAGCATAAAAAGGAGTAAAAGCGTGAATTTTCACTGTCTGTGGCCCCAAATACTGCCTGTAAAATAGGAGTAACAACTCAAAGTTGAACAAGAGGGAAACCTGAGTGACTTTGCAGAAATCAAAAATACAATAATTAAACTTTTAACAAAGCAGATTTATATTGAAATTTATCTCATTGGTCCTCCAATATAAAATGAGCACATTCTAACCACAAGAACAGGACATTTCCTCATCATGGTTCTATCATGGTTCTACTGATACGTAGCCCCACTTCTTAATGCTGACATTAAAACTGTACTCATATCTCAACATGTTTCTGTTTAGACAATGCCAGCGTCATACTGACACGTTGTTACACTTGATTTGCTCCAGTATAATGAACTCTTTCCTTGCATGTGATGGCCCTGTACAGCTGCACTGGCTGCAGATGACACTTATGAAACATAATCAGATCAACGACAGTCTGTAATGACGTCTCAGTGAAAATATCAAATGACCAGGTGGAGCCAAACAAAGCAGCAGTTAATCACATTGTTGCTTCTCACGCCGTTCTTTTTTCCTTTTAAAATGGATTCTGAACACAGCTGTAAATTTGTCAAATTATAGTTTTGGACCAAACTCGCCATGCAGCATCACACGCAAAGTCTTCATGTGTCATGCTTATATAGAAGAACCAGCAGAAGGTGGTCTCTAAGAAGTCATTTCTCAAAGAACATGACTCCTGACGTCTGTTGAATGGTCACATGACGACAGCCAGAAATAAAAACAGCTCACATTTTAATATAAAACAGACTAAATGAAAAGCAGCTGAGCAGAGACGAGCTCCATCACCTGCTGGGATGTGGAGGCAGTCTTTCTGGTTTTTTTTCCTGATGAGCTGGAGGAAGATTTCAGTAAAGTTATTTTGAATTTCTTTCCACAGGCTGGCAGCAGCCAACGCCATGCGCAGCGTTTGTGAATGCAACTGTTCGTTCTGCTTAAACGAGAAGCTAAAATACATTCAAATGTAAGATCTGAAATGAGGATTTCTTGGACAAACTAAAAACGAGGGACGGCCTGGTCGAGCGTGGAGTTTGATATCTGGCTGTTGTAACGTTCTGACCTGCGGGAGTGGATCTCTACAAACCACCGCCTCCTCTGTGTGAAGTTTAAAAGGTTGTGATCCTGTCCTCTTATTGTCCAGTTGAGCTCTAGGTTCATGTAACTGTCGTTTTCTCCACCTTTGTTGGACCGGGGACACCGTCAGAAGAAGACTGGCTCTCAGTTGCTGCTGGTGGCCTCAGGTCCAGCTGTGGCTGCAGGGATGCGAGGCATCTTCTTGGCTGGACTGGGGATGTGCTGCAGCGCAAAGACAGACCACAAACATCAACATCAGCGGTCTGTAAACCACCGATATCTGATAGTTGATCACGTGTGCTTGAAATGAGATTTTGAGTTTCTGAAATCAATATGAAGTCAGAAGATCGATATGTTTTCTGTTGTTCAGATTTTCAGACACTTGTGAGACAAACGGAGCTCAGTAAAGAACCACCTGTCTCTCCATCCGGACCGGTATCTATTTTAAATCATGCTGCATTCACTGAACCGACGACAAGACGACAATTGGAACTCTTGCTTTTTTCCTTCTTACAGCAAATTTTAAATTGACTTTATTTAAACTAGAAAAATGATCCAAGTTTGTCTTGTGTCTTGCTGTATATTCAGACTAGAAAGTGCAACTTGTTGAGCCTTCTCATTTTCAACCTACGCCTTTTCAGTCATTTAAGGCTCATGTGATAATTACTTTAATGTTGACATTATTTCAGTTTGAACTGTGCGTGTGGATTTAAACGTGTAGTTTCTTTGCATGTATGATTAAAGTGTTTATTATTGAAAATGGCTGAAACAAAAAAATAAAAACAAGTAAGCTGGACATCTGAAATAGCAATTTCTCATTTGTCACTGAATGTGTCACCTTTATAAAATCATTGGTGTAAAGTTGATCACATAAACACTACGATCTTCTATTAGTGTGTCAAAACTGAAACAATGTGAATGAAGTGGATCTTTGAGTTTATCGGCCCAGTTTTACACAACTTTACCATCACGCTGAGGACTACTTTTAATTATGAACGTTTCTGACCACATTTTATATATGAATATTTCTGTTCAGTGCCCTGAGATAACTTCTGTTGTGACTTGGCGCTATATAAATAAACTGAATTGACTACAGTAGATTAGTCGTCTCCAAATATATGCACAAAGTCATCACTGGTTTCTCTCAGACCCCAGTGGTTGGAAGGCACAGTCCTGTTTCTCACCTCAGCAGCTGCACTGGAGCGAACACGTTCTGGTTCTGACGGCAGGTCATCATCCAGAGGTCTGCGAGCGTACTCCCTGCGGTGTTTGTCGTCCACTCGAGTCAAGTACCACGTCCCCGGGAACAGATCCTCCACGGAGCTTTGAGGGATGTAGCTGGCTGTGAAAACAGAATACAAAAAAATTAATCCGTTGAGGTTGTAAAATGTAAAGCACCTGACTCGGCATAAAGACACTAAAGGTTTCTTCTCAGTAAGCAGCAGCTGTGGAGGTAGCTGTGCACCGCTCTTCTCGTGGTGCACACAACACCTTCCTGAACCATCAACACCTCACACCAGTATTTCTGTTTACCATGGACATCAAGCGCAGTAAGACGTCATCGAAACTTATTGCCAGATGTAAAGCTCTCATTTCATCTGGCTAAGTTTTTGTCAAATAAAACCCTTTTATAAAAAAAACAAAACAACATCTTGTAAATTTTATGATTATTTAGCACAGGGGGAGACAACATATTTTCTCAGCTGGCCAAATGCAGATATTTAAATTAATCAAAGGGCTTCATAGAGAATTGGAAAACAAAGAGAGATGATTTCTGATGTGACTTGGTGCTATATAAATAAACTGAACTGAATATTTTTAAGACAAAGACCTTGATAAAAATATGCCTCTCTAATGTTATTTAGGAATATAATACATACTTTCTGTAAACTGGCTAACGTGACAATTTGTTAAGTCTAAAAATGCAAAAAAAAAAAAGTTACTTTTAGTTTTTGGAGTCTTTAATCTTCTGGAGTTACTGTAACGGTGAAATTTGACTTTTTTTGGACTATTTTTGATTTTACGTTCTTATTTCACCCTAAAAATAGTTAACCCTGTCATGTCTGGTGTAATTTTGTTTAGCACAACCTCCCTGTGTGACTTTTAAATAATTTTTTACTTTTGACCTACTGTGTCAACATAATAGGCCTAAAATCACAAAATAAAACCCCCATAAAATCAGAGTAGAGATAATATAGTTTCTGTTTACAGTGAAAACCACCAATATTCATAATGAATTTTGCTTATCGCGCTGAACTCCCTTCAACTTCTGCATCTTCTTCTTCTTGTACATTTTTTGGCACATGACAAATAACTGAGCCTCCATCAGAAAGGAGGAGGCTGTTTATCTGTTGGGTGGAAGTGGGAGGGTGTTTTGTCCCTCAGACTAGAGCTGTCACTTCTAACCAGCCCCGCCTGACCCAGATTAGTGCCGGGTGGGTCCATAATAATGTGCGGGCCGGGTCAGTGTCGGGCTTTTGATTGCGTCAGTAGACGCGTAGCTGACGATCCAATTATATGGCAACATGGCTTGCCATACTATCACCAGCCGCACGTGTCAGATGGACTACTGCCAGCGATCCATCACCGAAATAGACGTTCATTCAGCCGCTGCACTCAGTGGACGCGCTCGGCCGACGACCCAAACAGGTGAGATCACAAAA
>NC_056515.1:20324527-20325894 GCF_014905685.2 Nematolebias whitei
TATTGCTACTTGTCCCAACTTTTTTGGGATTTGTTGACACTGAAATTTTGAATCAACATATTTTTCCTTTAAAATGTTACATTTACTCAGATTAAACTTTTGATCTGTCATATGTTATATTACGAATAAAATATTGACATTTGCCATCTCCACATTATTGCATTCAGTTTTTATTCACAATTTGTTTAGTGTCCCAACTTTTTTGGAATCCGGTTTGTAGATTTGTTCTCAAAATGACCATGAGCAGAGCTGCCAATCAATAAGTTATGACAGATGGGGTGTGTTTGTGGATTTCAGCTCTTAAAATGAATGGTATCCAAGACAAACCTGATCAGTATATTGAATCTACACTAATGGAACCGTTAGAGCTGCACACAGAGACATACTCGGCAATGACGGACGCCAGGCAGCCGTAGACGGACGGCGTGTACATGTTCCCGTTCTGATTGGAGATGAGCAAGGACGGCTTGGTCTTCCTCTCAAACAGCTCCGCACTGGCCTTCATGAAGGCCTTCTCCACGTCCCTATCGAAATATGTCTCTTCTGGTTTGACATCTCTGCCAACAAGAACACAAAAAGCAGTAGTTTAATTAAAAAATTTTTTTCATCTAACAGAAAACAGAATAAGTTTTTAATACGTTTGTTAGAAAAAAAAAAGTTTCTGACTGGACACCGTTTGGCCTTTTTATATGGATAATGAATATTAACATTTACTGACAGTTCAACACAGAAGGAGACAAAGTGCCTTCACTATAAATGTTATAAAACTGGAAAAGATGTGATAATAAACATAAGATAATAAACAAGCGTCTGACTACAGTTATGGAAACAATTACTGAAACCTCAGGTGATGTTTAGTGTCTCAACTTTTCCAAAACTGTGATGATTAAAATAATAAAGCTGCTAACTTTTCATTGGTTGTCTTGGACACATTTGTAGTTTGTTAACAAACAGGAAGTGACTAGAAGCACGTGGGCAGATTAACGGTTGTTGTTTGGAAGGAAAAAGAAAGTGACCAGGTGAGAGTCAATGAGCTCAACGAGTCTGAAAATGCATTTCAAATGTTTTCCAGGAAGCCTTCGCAGGCCTTTTCCCAGACAAAAAGGAGCTTTAAGGCAGAAGTTTTGGCTCAAAAAGTGGCCTCAGTGAATAAGTATTACATTTTATATCACTCCAAACTTTTAGAGGATTTGAGGAAGCAGACAATGAAAGTTTTATTTCTGCCTTCACGACTATATCATGGTCTCAACAGCTCATTCAGCAGCTCAGTTTAAAATAGTACCTCAAGAATGATTGTTTAAGCTTGTGGTCATTTGAACAGAGTCATTCAGACCGTTTTGATCATCCAAGGAGAAAAACTGCAGAAT
>NC_056515.1:20325994-20340526 GCF_014905685.2 Nematolebias whitei
CGTGACTCATCTGACCACAGAACAGTCTTCCATTTTGCCACACTCCATTTTAAATGACCCCTGGCCCAGTGCAAACGTCTGAGCTTGTGGAGCTTGCTTAGAAATGGCTTCCTCTTTGCACTGTAGAGTTTCAGCTGGCAACGGCGGATGGCACGGTGGATTGTGTTCGCTGACAATGCTTTCTGGAAGTATTCCTGAGCCCATTCTGTTATTTCCTTGACAGTGGCATTCCTGTTTGAGGTGCAGTGACGTTTAAGGTCCCGGAGATCACGAGCATCCAGTAGAGTTTTACGGCCTTGACCCTTACGCACAGCGATTGTTCCAGATTCTCTGAATCTTTTGATGATGTTATGCACGGTTGATGATGATAACTTAAAAGTCTTTGCTATTTTACGCTGGGTAACACCATTCTGGTATTGTTGCACTATCTTTCTGCGCAACAATGGTGGAATTGGTGATTCTCTTACCATCTTGGCTTCTGAGAGACACTGACACTCTGAGAAGCTCTTTTTATACCCAATCATGTTGTCAATTGACCTAATTAGTGTTAATTGGTCTTCCAGCTGTTCGTTATATGCTCAATTGCCTTTTTCCAGCCACTTATTGCTACTTGTCCCAACTTTTTTGGGATTTGTTGACACTGTGAAATTTTCAATCAACATATTTTTCCTTTAAAATGTTACATTTACTCAGATTAAACTTTTGATCTGTCATATGTTATATTACGAATAAAATATTGACATTTGCTATCTCCACATCATTGCATTCAGTTTTTATTCACAATTTGTTTAGTGTCCCAACTTTTTTGGAATCCGGTTTTGTAGATTTGTTCTCAAAATGACCATGAGCAGAGCTGCCAATCAATAAGTTATGACAGATGGGGTGTGTTTGTGGATCAAGACAAACCTGATCAGTATATTGAATCTACACTAATGGAACCGTTAGAGCTGCACACAGAGACATACTCGGCAATGACGGACGCCAGGCAGCCGTAGACGGACGGCGTGTACATGTTCCCGTTCTGATTGGAGATGAGCAAGGACGGCTTGGTCTTCCTCTCAAACAGCTCCGCGCTGGCCTTCATGAAGGCCTTCTCCACGTCCCTGTCGAAATACGTCTCTTCTGGTTTGACATCTCTGCCAACAAGAACACAAAAAGCAGTAGTTTAATTTAAAAAAATTTTTTTTTCATCTAACAGAAAACAGAATAAGTTTTTAATACGTTTGTTAGAAAAAAAAAGTTTCTGACTGGACACCGTTCGACCTTTTTATGTGGATAATGAATATTAACATTTACTGACAGTTCAACACAGAAGGAGACAAAGTGCCTTCACTATAAATGTTATAAAACTGGAAAAGATGTGATAATAAACATAAGATAATAAACAAGCGTCTGACCACAGTTATGGAAACAATTACTGAAACCTCAGGTGATGTTTAGTGTCTCAACTTTTCCAAAACTGTGATGATTAAAATAATAAAGCTGCTAACTTTTCACTGGTTGTCTTGGACACATTTGTAGTTTGTTAACAAACAGGAAGTGACTAGAAGCACGTGGGCAGATTAACGGTTGTTGTTTGGAAGGAAAAAGAAAGTGACCAGGTGAGAGTCAATGAGCTCAACGAGTCTGAAAATGCATTTCAAATGTTTTCCAGGAAGCCTTCGCAGGCCTTTTCCCAGATAAAAAGGAGCTTTAAGGCAGAAGTTTCGGCTCAAAAAGTGGCCTCAGTGAATAAGTATTACATTTTATATCACTCCAAACTTTTAGAGGATTTGAGGAAGCAGACAATGAAAGTTTTATTTCTGCCTTCACGACTATATCATGGTCTCAACAGCTCATTCAGCAGCTCAGTTTAAAATAGCACCTCAAGAATGATTGTTTAAGCTTGTGGTCATTTGAACTGAGTCATTCAGACCGTTTTGATCATCCAAGGAGAAAAACTGCAGAATGAATAAGAACTGAATTCTGGACAAGAAAATATTTACATGGAGAACAAATTCTGATTATTTCTTAGATATTTTCCAGGGCACCTCAAACCCATAAAATGTGTGACAATATTGTGTTCAGTCATCTGAAACACTTCAAACACCCTGGACTGTAAGTAAACCGCTGTCCACGACAGCCCCGACCAAAGGATGACCGTCAGGGAGGAGCAACACTTAAGCACACCTAATGTGTCTAATCTACTCTGAACTGTAGACACCAGAAAATTTCAAAATAGCCAGGATAGAAACAATCTTAGATCTTAACCAAAAGAAAAAACAAAACATGTTTCAAGTTCTGGCTGCTACTGGTCAGAAAATGAAAATTACAGCCACAATATTGTCCGTCTGTCTTCCCTCCTCAGTACTCAGTTGGTTCGGATCAGGTTTGATCTACAGTACAGACACCCACTGATCCAGATTATGTTCCTTATCCCCATCAGGTAACTGGAACACAATAAGTAATTTGATTAGTCTAATGCATATTACCAGGATTAACCCGGTTGAATAGCTACTAATAGCTGTGCAGGTAGTCAGAATCAGGAGTCTGTTACACATTTAAGATCTTCATTTTTCTCCCCGCTGTCAGTGTTAATTAGTTATTAATTAGTTATTACTTCATTACCTATGAAAGCTCCAACATAAATACACCAAACTGTTACTTGGTGGAAGACCTGCATGTCCAGCTGTTGCTGCTTCATGTACCTGAAGGCGTCCAGGCCTGCGAAGTGCCCCGTCTCCGTGTCGGGGCTGGGGTGGTTCAGGAAGTCGTTCAGCATCAGTCGAGCAAACGACTTCTGTACCAGCTTGCAGTAAGGAGAGTGGAAGACTAAAAACCCAAAGTCCTCCAGGCTGAAGCGCTTATCTGAACCCTCTGCCAGAAAAACAGAAACAATAGGTTTTATTTATTTACTAAAATACTGTGAGGTCACAAGACGTGGTGCTACAACAAGACTCTCTCGACTGACCCCATGAGAGCATCAACATCTTGTCCTGACTTTAGTCTGCATGCAAATTCCATCAAAACACATCTACACCAGGCAGACAGATGATTTGCTGTGTACGCGCTGCAATGATTAAACTATAAAACCCTGCAAGAATTACAAATGGGTGGTTTAGAGCAGGGGTTTCCAAACTTTGCCATGCCATGTCCCCCCAAACTGTCCGAGGCCCCTCTCGCAAACCCACAAACAATGCTACAAAATATGTAAAGAAACATCAACTTTTAGAATGGTTTAACTTTTATTCACTATATTCAATTAATTATTACAGATGCTGAGAATAAAACAATTATTAACTAACATGTTTTAAACACTGAATTACATTCCAACTGAAAAAAACAACTTTTCAACAAACTGTTGACCAGAAGAACAAAACTAAAGAAATCAAACCTCTCTCTCAAGTGTGTTTATCTGTAAATGACCAATACAGATTGCCCTAGTGTGCAATTTTTATTATTATTATTACTATTTTTTTAATCTTCTTCTCTCCAGCTTTCTGGGGCACTTTGAAAAACACTGGGCATTTTAAGAGATCTCCATAAAAATTAAAATAAGAACTAGTTTCAGATTGGCCACTAGGTGGCAGCAGATACTATGATGCGCAGAGAAGCAACAACAGAAACAAAAAGAACAAGTCAAACCACAAGAAGAGTCATTCTGATCTATCATTAAGCAGCATTTTTGATAAAATGATCACAACTGTAATAAGAGTTTGTCTGGTTTGTTGTAAATAATTAATTTCCTCAGAAAAACTCAAAACTCATTTAACAGACTAGGAAAAGAAATTCATAGAAACAACTTGTTTTAAAACAAATTTAACCATTTCTATTAGAGATTCACAAAGTCTATTTTTATTAAATCTGTAATCAACCAAATAAAAAGCATCGTGCACGGCAGCTCTTCTGTCGTGGTGTGATTAAACCTCAAGGTCTCTACAGTGTTTAAAAAGAGATCCATTATTGGACACGTTTCTTGAGATTACTTAACCGTCCTCTACTCTGTGATGTTCTGATGATAAAACTCATGTCAGCACATCATTTTTTTGCTCACTCTCACCACTGTCACATGTACACACACACACACACACACACACACACACGTTTGTCGATGAAACAGTGACCCGTGACTGTAAGTGCCACGTTGGAAGCTGAACATACAAATAGTTATTTTCTAAAGTTTAAACTGATTGTACAGACAAGATCAATTATAGATTTGACCTCCTGACCACTAAAATAGAAATACACTGGAATGACCAGTGATAAGGAGGGGTGCACCGATTGCAGTTCTCTGGCCGAGCACCGATTTCTAAAAAGTCTGACCTGTCTATTCAGATTTTGGCCGATATCGATTTTGTTTTATAAGCGACACTGTCAGGTGTTATAAGTCACGATGCACCTTCAATTTTCCAATATTTTATTTTTTAAAAACATTACCCTTGAACAATATCCTAGAAACAAAACAAACTTGTTTTAACTGGCCATGAGGTAGTGCTCTGACATATAAAGGAAGTTCAGACAATTGTTGTTAAAACTAAAAAAAAATCTGTAAAATTGGTTTCTCGTGCATCGGCCGATTTCCCAAAATTAAGAAACTCGGGGCCGATTTATCGGTGCACCCCTAGTGATAAGAGTAGACAAGAATCATGGCTGCCATCTTGCTAGGTGCTACCTATCATTGTGTATTGTTTGCATGTTGAAACCTCACACCTACTCTACTGTATGCTCAGTGTCATCAGTCCAAAAATGCATCGAAATAGTCACATATTGTAAAAACTGGGGGGTTGTTTTATTTTTTGATAATGAGCCTCTCAACAATCATGGTCAAGCTTTGATGGAGGCAAAAACACCTAGCTGGTAGACTACCACTTACGTGTTAAAATTATGAAGTACTTTAATTATTCCGACAAAACCAGAACACAACAGCACATTAAACATGGCTTTTCACCACACCACCATAGACAGCACTGTGGTTGGCCACACCAGTGTATTTCTACTTTAGTGCTCCTGGCATAATGGTATTTGTGCAAAGAATAAAGCATCAAGTCTACATGGAAGATGTTAATCGGGTTTTTACACACCTCTTTGCCACTGTGCGTGGACTTTGTTGCGATACACGGAGTAGCAGCGGTCCAAGGCACTGAGGTAGCATTCGATGGACAGCTTGCCGTCCACCACGGGGTATTCAGACACCATGTCTGGCTTATAGAAGTCATACGCGTGCTGCATGTGGGTTCCCCGCAGACCTGCAAGTTTTAATCAACTTTTAAGACACTTTCCACACAGATCCACTGCACCTTCTCAGGATGTCAACACTAAAAGTACTACTGTTAATTAATCGAACAATTAAAACACTTTATTTTATAACTATATATAGCGTTCGGGACCTAACTCTTAACAACCAACCACAGAAAGACAAAACGAAGGACTAAAAAGATTTTAGCTCAACAGTGAAGCACAAAATCAAACTGAGCACTGATTAGTTAAGATAATCACAGCTTCAGGACTCTGGAACAAGCATCATATCTAATAATCAGTGTTTGTCAGCTGACCTCGTTCAAACGCCAAAGAAGCATTAGGCCCGACCAGCATGGCCACTGCTCCAGCACCCCCCGTAGGTCGCGCACTTCCTGTGGCGTAGACGGCAATGTCTCCTGCAACCACCAAAGCGTAACGTCCTGCAGAGAGCAAGCATTTAATTAATTAATGAGTGTAACACTATATTAGTTTTCTATCATGTCTGCTCTAATGCTACAATATGGAAGACAGTAGAGGTCCATGGTGCAGGAAGAACCAAATCTTTCACCGTTTGACTAGAATAATACACTTAGAACAGCTTCTAAACAATATTTTAACAGAATGACATAAAAAGCATAAAGAGCAAGACATTTACACGCTTTTAAGAATTACCTGCAAGAATAACTCCACTGAGTCGGACTTAGAAACATTTATGAATCTAGTTTAATGTGTTTGTTAAAGAATGTTTCTGTAGGCAGCTGAGATCTAAACAACTTTGTTGGTTTAACTTTTAAAAAGGTGCTCGTAAAATATGTGAAACAACAGAGAAGATGAAAGGCCAACGTATTTAGTAGTGGCGTTTGTAGTGTGGGTGTAAAAACGCAATAAATCCTTCATTTTCAAAGTTTTTTTGTGAGTGATTTCTTTCCCATCTCAAAAGTTGAAGTTAAAATAAATATTTGAAAAGCATTAGCAATCATTTATAAAACGGTTATGAAACGCTTTTAACATATTGATTCCCAGAGCTCCATCTCTTTCCTGTAACAATAGCCGAACTAACTTTTCATTCTTCCAACTTCGATCTACCTTTCTTGTAGAAAAAAATGCATCTGCCAACATAAAACTGCATTCATGTACTTATTTGAGATTTGTAACAGGTTACAATTGAAGAAAAAATAAAAAACACTTTTTATATTAGAAACACTAGTCTGATTGACCTTTAAAGCACAATTTTAAAGTCAGACCGACTTTGCTCGATTCCTGGACACAAAGATAAATGTGTCATTATCTTCTGATATTGTACAAACTAAACAATTTATTCGTTTCTGTAAAACAACGAAAAGTGATATTTTAGCTTTCCTCACCATCCCATGAGCTGGACTCCACCCAGTTCACAGCATTGAAGAGAGCAGCTGTGCCACCGTAGCAGGCGTTGGTTGTGTCAATGCCTTCCACATCTGTGTTGCCAGAGTCCTCAAACAACTGCATGAGGGCGGTCTTGACCGACTTGGACTTGTCGATGATGGTCTCGGTGCCCACCTCCAGCCGGCCGATGCTGTCGTAGGACAGGCTGTTCCTCTCCATCAGCCTCTGGACGACGGTCAAGCACAGAGAGTTGATGTCCTCTCGGTCGGAGCAGAAACCCATGCGAGCTTGCCCCAGGCCTATGGTGTATTTCCCTGCTGGTACGCCATCAAACTGTTCCAGCTCGGCTTGGTCCACGCACTGGGACGGGAAGTACAACTCCATGGCAATGATGCCCACATCTTTGGGCCACGGTCCCAAGCAACTGATTGGGGCTGAGCCAGGCATCCTGAACATGATGAGAAAGAAGTTTTAGGTTCAGCCAAGTGTTAGAATACAGCATTTTGTCAACAAGCAGTTGACTGGGATGTGCCCACCAACTCCTAATGAGTTAATGGGGATGGACACTATATAGAGGTGAAAGTAACTCAGCAGGTCAAAGTACATCCTCTTAAGCCCCACTAAACCAACCCAGCTTCTGTGTTACTGGGCAGGTAGGAAACACTTGTAAAATGATATCATTAGGGGGTTAAATAAAATGTAATTAACACCGTGTTATTGCTTTATTACGTGTTTTGCGTCAAGTTAACGTAGGCTAGCAAAACCAGGTTACCGACATGGCTAGGTAGCATGTTAGCCACGTTTCCTGAACACTTTTCCCAACAGCTAAGATAATAATAAGTCACTGGCTTTACGTTACGTCAATGATAAACACAGCGACATTAAACGTTTAACAAGTGGCTGCCCAGAAAACGAGCCGCTCATTAATTATGAGCAACAGAGCAAAACAAACGCAACGCTAATGAACATTAGTTCCGTTTAAATCACACACACCAGCTGGACACATTTTTTCTGTTGTTATTGCACATACCTAGTATGACACAAGTCTGGATTTTTTTCTGGGAACGGTGGGGGGGGGGGGTGAACTAGGTGAAAGGGCAGCAGGACTAGTCGTCCCGGAACATAGCAGCAGATGATGATGGGCTACTAAAGGTCAGACTAACAGATCAGTCAAAAATTACAACTCGACTGAAGAAATCAAAGTAAGCACAAATAGAGAAATGTGACACATTGACCAAATATGTACTCAAAGCGAACAAACCTGTAAAATAATTTAGGTGCGTTTTCAAGTTCAAACAAGTTGCTGCCCGGAACAATTTAGCTGACGGACCCAGTTCCTCTTTGAACTATCACAATCTTTTGGCAAACTTGTCTTAATAAGAATAAAAAAATCCTCTGTCATAACCATGCTAATCACTAATAATACTCCGTTATATTAAAGAAAAACACAATTACTGAATGTTCAAATATTAGCTATTTAAACAGAACCATATTTCGAATCGACAAAGCTTCTCACCTGAGTGCGACGTCAATTCTTGTGAAATTAAATGTTCCTACGGAGCTCTGATGAGTTTAATGCTCAGCACCGCTCGCCGGGGCAGAGCTGGATTTATATTAGGAATGACACGGCAGACCTTCCGCCTTACACCTAGCGTCATATCCAATCACAGCTCGCACAGACCATGCGGCGCAACGAACTGTACCGGCTTCTGACCAATGAGAGATCAGGAATCAAAGCCGAGCGCCGCAGCCGTGACAGCTGTCCAATCAGGAGACGTGTACGATGTCTGGCGAGAGAGAGCGGACCAATCAGGTTGCAGATTACATTAATGGCGCCGTTAGTGGGCAGAACGTAATTTATGGGAGTACTATTGTGAGTGTATCTTTTTTTGAAGTACCGGTACAGTTATTTTTTTTTCTTTTTGGGCCGATTTCACTACTATTATACCCAATAAATATGAATAAATTACCATAATTTTAAAAAATGTATTTATTCTATTATACAAAACTGTGGAATGACCACATGTCAGGCTCCTTCTCTCACTGTTTTGAAGTCTCGCTTAAAATTATTCCCTGGCTGACAGTGTGTGATTTGTTCTTAACCTACCTCTATTCTACAGTGTTAGCCATTTAGTTATTATCTTCTTCCATTCGGATCTATGTATTTATTTTTATTTTTTTTATTTTTTTGTGCGCTTTGCTTGTTTTTTTTTTTGTTTTTTTTCCTGCTGTACAGCACTTTGGTTGGCTTGCTGTTTTAAGTGCTCTTTAAATAAAGTGTTATGGTATAATTAATTAAAAAATGAATAGCATTAATTAACTTTTGTTTATATGTGTGGTTGTTTTAGTTTCCATCATTCACAAACGTAAGTTTGAACAAAACATAAAAAGAAAAAAAGTGAATAATGTGAGAGGAAGAGAACAGAATAACACTATAAATATTTTGTATCAGGAATAATACGCCTATTGAATGTTTTGTTGAGTATGTACCTGTCTGTCTGTTAGCTAAATATCTTGTGAACCACTGGAGAGATTTTAATGAAACTCACAAAGTAGTGAATAAATGTACTAATTACATTTGGAGACAAACCGATTTAAGATTATTGCCAGTTATTTGACAATGGCTATTTTATTAACTATTTGCAATTTTTGGCATGAACAGCTTTGCATTTCTTCAAGAAATGCATGCTCTTTAATTTTACCATGTGTTTGCACAAACCGAGTTGTTAAAAAGGCAAAAATGACCATATGTTTTATGTTTAAACATGTCATATTACAAAAGAAAAGTGGAAAAACTTCTGTCTTATGATTCTAAGTTTTGTATTTAAAATAGTCACATTACATTCATTCAATAAGATTTAAAAATGATCAAATACAGAATGTGGCTAAGGAGAACTTCACCTCCAAATGTGGTTTTTATGGTTGTGTTTCAGGGTCAGTCACAGTGGTTACTTAGACTTTAGCAACAAAATATTTTTCTTTAAGTACTTCAAAACCAAAGAAATGTTAAAGTCCCAAACGTTGACCAGTTTAAATATAATCAATAAAAGATGCCAACTTTTTAGTGGACAAAGTGCTTCCATATCAGACAGACATGAGGCCAGTTTGTTCAAAAAACATTGTTCCTTATACTGTAACAAGAAAACAGATGTGTCATTGCATATTAGTTTGTGACTCAAAACTGTAACAACCTACAGCCGGCTGCATTGCTTTATCTATGATGGCACCGTTTAATAACCACAAGTCCAAATAAGCATGCAGAAGGTCTGTGCTTCAAATGTCAGCCTGCTTCTTTCTGGGAAAAACTACCAGAAAATCAAAATCACAACTAGAGAAGTACGTACGAGTGCTGAATGATTGCTGAAACTTGCTGAAAGTTTCTGAACTTGCTTGCTGCAGCTGAAACTAAATTATTAAGCTGTACAAAAAACAAAACATTAGCTACAAGCCAAAGATACCAAACTACTAATACTGTAGTGGCAAAAGTAAAAGCTAAAATTAGAAAAACACTTGCTAAAAAACCTAAAAATGAACTAAAAGGCCAAGTAGCAAAAGGCAAGCTAAGCTAAAATAAGAACAGTAGCTAAAATTAAGAATGGTAACTAGCTAAGCATAGCAGAATGATAACCAATAGTTTAAAGAAGCAAGTCTAATTAAAAGGGACAAAGAATAGGATTTAATCAAATGATGTGCTGAAGCAGAGTTAAAAGACAACTGGGTTTTTGAAGGAATTGTGACCATTTCCTCTTAATTTCAACCATCCACAAACCTTGAAACTTAAAACTGCTTTCCATTTGTCCCATAAATCAGACATTGCAGCTAAAGATGACGTCCCATTCAAGTTGACCTTTAAATGTGAAACTATAATTTAAAAGTCTAAAAAAGTTAAATCTGGTCCTCTGGACATTCAAAAAAACCCAAAACAAAGCAAAACAACAAAAAATGTAGAAACGTTTCGTCTCTCATCCGAGAGACTTCTTCAGTCTGAGGTGCTGTATTCAGCTCAGTCTCTTAAATAGCACCTTCTCAGAGTGGATCAACCAGTTTGCTGCTGACAACCAAAACCAGCTCACGAGAGAGACGAAACGTTTCTACATTTTTTGTTGTTTTGCTTTGTTTTGGGTTTTTTTGAATGTCCAGAGGACCAGATTTAACTTTTTTAGATTTTTCTACCTGGATTATTGAGCATGCATCAGGATATAATTTAAAAGGTTGTTGACATTTTTGTGCCCACTCACCTGGTGAGCTATCACAGCGCAAGTTGGAAACAACATTTTACAAACATGTACGACAAGATTTTTTTTTTTCATTTAGCCTTTATTTATCCAGGTTAGTCTCATTGAGCCACGCGAACTCATTTTCAAGAGAGACCTGTTTAGGGAGCACATGGTGGGGTTAAGGGCCTTGCTCATAGGCCCAGAGTGGGGCGAATGAGGGTGGGGGCAAGTGTGGGTGTTTCACCTACCCCACCCACAATTTTTGATGTTGTCGGGGCCGGGGCGTGAACCGGCGATCTTCGGATCACAAGCCCACCTCTCTAACCTCTGCGCCACCACTCCCCCAAGATAATATAATATAAGATAAGACAAGTCTTTACTATCCCAAAGGAATTTTAAAAGTTGCCAGCAAGGAATATAGGTCAGAATTAGGACAATAAATAGTGTACAGGTGAGTGTTTAGGTGGGCAGTACACAAACCACATAGTACCTTCATCAAAACTGATCAGTACAATGATCCAAAGCACAATACTAAATTAATTCATGCCAGAGAGCTAAAGTAAATTCTTAAACTGAGAAGAGTTGGAGTTGTAGCCATTTTGGTCAAACCTTGTAAAGAACGTTACACCTGATCTTTTACAATACTCTGAAATGCTTGGAGTATATGATAACAGAGTTGACTCAAACAGTTAATAGCTAAATTAAAATTAAAAAAAGATTTTGCTCAACAAGTTAGAGCTCTGAGTATAAGTTGGGGATGCGCCTTAGCTACTACCACACCAAATTTCAGCTCAATACCAGTAAGTTCGGCTGATTTAGAGCCATTTTTGTGTTTTATTAAGGTTGCTTAGCTGTATCTGTGATGAGTTGGGCAATTCTGCTCCCAAATCTGCTTTCAGGCTTAATCCAGGATGAAATCAGTTAAAGTGAGACTATCATGATGGTGACAATCTGAACAGCAGAATTGTAACAGAGGCAGCCGTGCCAGGAATTTAATCAGGTAATTATCTTATAATGAGATAAGATGCATCAGCATTGTACAGCTACAATCACTCAATGGACTCTCGCTGTAAACAATCAGAGCTAGTTGGTGAAAACTGATTGTTACTGGGTCAACCTCCTAGTTTTAATGTCATCCTGCATCCCGAGTCTGACCTGAAGTCATTCATGCTGATAAAACAAAAACAAAGACAATATAGTTGTGTTTTCCAGGGGCAGAAATAGACATTTCAATGTTGTCCAGCAGAAAACCTGGTGACAGAATCTGGGTGTCCTCAACCTTTAAAATAAAGAAGGCAAAAGTGGAACATCCTCGTTCTCCTCATCCTCTTCATCAGACTTTGAAAGAGGCACCCACAGCATATTTAAGGCAGGAATTAAAGCAGAAATAAATTGTTTGACTGAAAATGTTCAACCTATTTTTGTTATCTTGGACAAACAGAAACCACATGCAGTATGTCAATCCATTTTCACTGCTGAGGTTGGAGCCCGACTGACATGCAGGGGCAGTTTGATCCAGTTTACAAGCTACAATTGAAAAGGCCTGGTCCCCTCTGTGGTCCATCTTGAACCATGGAAAAACCAAAAACAAATGTTTATTGGATCTCAGAGATTTGGGTACAAAAAGCTGCAGGCCCAACAGATACACAGGATCCTGCGCCCTAAAGGTCAACAGTAAAACTTCAAAATCAATTCTGAAACAAACAAGGAGCCAATGAAGGGAGGCCAGCTCAGAAGAGAAACGTTCAGTTTGTTTGTGTTAAAGGTCGAGCTGCAGCGTTCTGGACCAGCTGAAGTTGTGAGGCTGGCCTAGCCTACAGTGAGCTACAATAATCCAGTTGGGATGTGATAAAAATGTGGAGTTAAAAACTTCAGTTTATTAAAAAATGTCTATTTCTGAATTAGTCTGTTCCTCAAAAGTTGCTTTTCTTTTTAGTGTAAATGCTCTTTGTAGTATAACTTGCTGTATTTGTATATTACTATGGTCTTTCTATGTTTCAACATGATAAATCACCAAACCCGACACCAGGGCAGAACGTGGTTTTTGGACCTGCAGCTGAGAACTGATTGGATGGTCGTTCTATGTTCAAAGCACAGTATCCACTTCTTCAGCACTTTAACAACATTTAGAGAGAATTGTGACAGTAACTTAATAAGTTTTGACAAAGATTTTCTAAAGTTAGTGACTTACCCAGATGGTTTTATCACTGATGGACGATGGTTCTTGATGCAGTGGATCAGAGGTCATGACTGTCCAACACTTAGCCTGGACCCTTCCCCTTTAACGTGATACAATTCCTCCACACTGCTGGACTGAGCAGGAGAGGTCGATGTGGAGCTGCTGCCGTTAAAATAGCAAGAAAATCTGCAGTTTCCACACATGTCCTGTATGATCTCATAATCAAGAAGATAAACCTGATAACCCTCATACCAACAGTCCTCATTTTATCATTACGTCACAAAACAGCTTACACAACCTCACACTTCTGATAGGTGATGTGAAATTGGTTAAGGTGGTAGGAGATGTGGTTTCTGTCCCTGATGTCTAACCCCATCTGGTGTCGTATTTATGTCTGCGTCTTCATGCTCCTCTGTTTCTATTTTCATAGGGTTTGTGTTTCTTTTGTATCTACTGTGGCTCCATCTTTTGTCGTGTTTATGTCTTGCGTCCTCAGTCTATGTCTTTGGCATCTGTGATTACTCACAGGTGCCTTCACTTTGTCTAACTGGTGTTTCTTGTGTATAAGTCTGTGTTAGTCCTTGTCCTGGCATTGTATTCTGTCCACTGGTGATGACCTGTCTGTTTTGCAAGTACATCCTGTTCATTCTATGTTTGTTTTGCTGCCCTGTCAGCTCTTTGTTTTGTTAATAAATTCTTTATTTTATATATATATATATATATATATATATATATACATACATATGTGTGTGTGTATATGTATATATGTATGTATGTATGTATGTATATATAGACAGACAGACAGACAGACAGACCGACCGACCGATCGATCGATCCTTGCCTGCACCATTGGGTGCACCAGCCTTTTGTGACAGAGGGATTCCATTGATTGTAGCTAATTATTGTTGAGACATTAAACGTAAAGCAGCATGAAGGATGCAGCTACATTTCTTTAGGAGTAAATGAATCAGAAAATGAAGGGGTGTTTAAGGGTTACAAATACTTTGTGACCTATGAACACTTAAGGTTTGCATCTGGTACATTTGTTTCCACACAACTCTTCATCTGGAGGCCTCTAATCAACAGTTTCCTCCATGAAATTCTTTGGATGGACCATTTATGGGTAAATGTGGGCATATTGAAATCGTTTCATTTGTAGTTGTGAATTGGTGATTAAAACTGACTATGATTTATAGATTATTTAGTGTTGATCTTATTCATTGTCTTAGAAACAAGGCTCACAAATACTGTATCAGAGCAATGAAACTCCACGCTGAGAGAAACTGGTTGCTGAAGGCACAGATGTTGTTAAAATAGAGGACAAGACGACAAGCATTTTAGAAATGTTTGTCTTTCCTTCATCACAATCAAGACAACACCACAGCTTTACTGTCTTTTCAAACAGCAGCAAAAGCAAGAGTCTGAGACAGACAGACCAGAGCCGTGATTAAACTTTTCTCATTTTATTTTATTAACAAATAAAACTCTTTAACTGGAAATGGAAGAAGTCAGTCTGATCTAAACACAGACAGAAATGCATTTATTGTTTTTTGC
>NC_056515.1:20340626-20344642 GCF_014905685.2 Nematolebias whitei
GTCAGTCTGATCTAAACACAGACAGAAATGCATTTATTGTTTTTTGCGACTGGTGCTTAGCGTATTTTTAGCTGATTTTCTTAGTTCATATCTTAAATCTTAACTGTTCTTTAATCTTACTGTTTACTTTTATATTTTATTGTTGGATGTAAAAGGGACCCTGTGTACATAATTTTGTTCCATCACATGTGGTAGAACGACAAATAAATACAATTTAACAATCTCCCCTCTTTCTTTAAAGAATACATAACAGATTAGAACAACATTCTGTAACAACATTTTGATGTTACTTATCTTATTTGAACTTAACTTATGTAAGGAACACTAGTGTTGTTTTGCTTTTTAATCTTGAAATTGCCATTCCCCTTCACTAAGTGCTCTCATTAGTCCAAGTGCAGATGCTTCCATTTTAGTTAAGCAGTTAGCAAGCTGCTCTTTGGTAGATGTCCATATGATTTCCTGAATTACTCCCGAGTCCAAGTTCTTTTATGATGCTGATCTCAAGCCGAAGCCTCTTTTTAGTTAGATTTTGTAGACTTGACAGTATCGAAGAGGGAATGGTTGTCTGTTGCACAGGTAATGGACAGGATGTTGTGTGTGCCATCACCAGCTCTGAATAGTGTGGCTAGAAAGACAGCACTATCTATCCCATGTGCAAGTGCTAAAGTCTCTCCAGCTAACGTGCTTCGTACCACTTTTCTGATCCGTTTTGACTGCCAGCATATAGGTGAAAATGTTCCATCTTCTCCCATCAGCATGATAAAGTGTCCACATTGTGTCCCTCCATCTGAGAGGTTTGTCGTAGAGGAATCACTGAACAACACTAACTTGTGGTATCTGTTGTCTCCCAAGTATTGAAATCTCAGGGTAACTTCCTCAGATTAAAGTTTTCTGATCAGTTTGTTTGCAAAGTGTAGTGTTTGAATTGTAGCATGTTTTGTATTTGACGCCAAGATGGATATGTCACACATGATGTCAGGTCTGCTCTGTCTTGCTACCCACAGAATCTGTCCAATCTTGGATTTTAACCATATCAGTGTCTGTGAAAGGAGCCTCCTTCTGTGGTGCTCTGGTGGTGCCCATAGGAACGGGCTGTATGTTTTTATGTATGCACGCTGTTGTAGTTTTATTTCATTCTGCAGATAATGAACCTCCATCCCAATGTAGCTGAAGCTGTTATTCTTCTCGTCCAACTTGAAAAGCAGCTTTGAGTTGGGGGATAACGGCTGAAGAGAACATGTCTGAACCACCCCATACAAAGTCATCTATGTGACATGCATGGACTCCTGACACCTTACAGAAATCATCCTGTCAGTAGAAGAGAGCTGGATCGACCATCATTCTTTGGAATATGAAAACTGACATCAAAAGCATTAAGTCATGGTACAAACATTGTCTTTGCTTGTTTTCCAATCTAGAAGCTAGGCGATTCTATTTTCCAGCTGAAAATTTTAAAATAAATATGTTCTTGTTTTTAGTATTTCACCCCGTTTTACAGCACCCTGATTTATTGTTTTGTATACTATTATATTAACTGCATTTTTACTGTAGTTTATTGTTGTCATTGTTTATTGTCATTGTTGTCTGTACTTTATATGTTCTGTCTGGAACAGGTCTCTCTTGAAAATGAGTCCCTGTGGCTCAATGAGACTAACCTGTATAAATAAAGGTTAAATGAAAATAGGTGGCCTTTGAAGGAAATGTACATGATTTTACTTTTTATGTTTATAATATTTGATAGTTTCCTCTTCCACCAAGGTCACATATCCACTAGATCATGAAAAACATGAATAAGAACATTTATTTAATTAAAATTAACTGTTTTGTTCTCCAGGACAAAGTTGTCACAAATGCACATAAACATATCATTTGTGTCACTTCAGTGTCACATGAAAAGGTAAACGTAAAAGCTCAAATTGTCCTTTAAATGTACTTTTCATTTTCTTTGTGAGCAAAAACTATTTTATACATTTTTAAAATGATGTGTGCTGCTGACTATCCATGATGCTGATTATTTTTCATGTTGCTGTGTTCATTTGTCCTCATCTGCTCACACAGACGTTGGTTACGTACTGTAACCCCAGATTCTATGAGTATAGGTGTAGCCCTTTAAGAGCTGTCGCTTAGTGGGTTTTATCCCGTCATGCAAAGCATTGTACTGAAAAATTTAGTCCACGACCACCTGCTGTGTGGGCCCCACCCAATCCGTATAAGTTACGTTAAGAGCGGGTAATCGGCTCCCAAATAGCTTTTTCTTTAGCTATTTAGGAGCCAGTGAGACCCGACGCTTAAAGGGCTACATCTATACTCATAGAATCTGGGGTTACAGTACGTAACCAACGTTCTATTTCGTATAGGCTTCGCCCTTTAAGAGCTGTCGCTTAGTGGGTTAAGGGCGAAGCAGATGTGGTCCTCGCCTCATTGGGTCCATTCGAACACCATACGAAGTGGCAGCTTGCCCAAAAAACGTCTAGTCACTCAGCTCTCCATGTGCGTAATTACGCGTTGCGTAATTATGCGTACCATGCACAGACGCATGCTGTGTAGTTATGCGTTCTGAGTGCATGAACGCCCCGGAAACTTTCAACGGGGAAAGGAAGATGATGAAAAAGGGCCATGAACCAACAGATTCACGGCTGATCAATATGAACAGATTAATAATAACAAGTGAACTGATTATTAATCAAATGAACTGATTGATAATAATAGTCATAAACTGATTAGTGACAATAGAACCAAAATAATAGTTACAACTTGTGACTGATAACAACATCTCACACTGTAATGCATGCAGTCAGATGTGAGTTTAAGCGAGGTTGCATGAAACAACAATATTCATTCTGTTAAGGCACTAAGGACAGAATGTGTCATGGAATGAGCCGTCACATCACGTAGATAAAAGCGAATAAATGAGCAGGGTGTTGACTATGCAGCCGCAGTGCAAATATCCTGCATTGACATACAGCAAAGCAGTTGAAGATGCGATACCTCTGGTCGAGTGCGCCCTGAGGTTGATAGGAGGCTCTAAATCTGATGCTCTGTAGGCTTCAGAAATGGCCTCACACAGCCAGTGTGACAAGCACTGGGTGGATAAAGGGCGACCAGCAGATGCATCTCTATAATGCACAAACAAATGTTGAGTTTGACGCATTGCAGCTGTGAGCGCTATGTAACACGTCAACGCCTGCACAGGACAGAGCAGATGGAAAGATGCTTCTTCTGATTTGTGGGGGGGAGGGGAAAAAACCCCTCCAACGATATCATTCTTGATTTAAAAGAGCTTGTGATGTTTTAGGCATAAAGGCTGGATTCGGTCTTAGATCAGCTGAGCTGCCGTCAGCCTGAATTCTAAGACATGATGGAGCGACAGAGAGGGCAGATAAATCCCTCACCCTCTTAGCGGATGTTAAAGCCAGCAGCAGGGCTGTTTTAAGAGACGAGAATTTAATTGGAACCTGATTCAGTAGCTCGAATGGAGCTTTGATCAGGGCCCGCAGGACCAGCGTTAAATCCCACTGTAGAACAAGTGGGCATGAAACAGGCCTGCGTCTCTGTAGAACTTTTAAAAAACGCTTCATCAGCGGATGATTAAAAGCTGTTCTGTCTCCGAACACTTCGTGGCAGGAAGAGATTGCTACAGCATACATTTTAATTGTACTGAATGCCAGATTTATGTCCATCAGCTGTTGCAGAAAGGACAGCACGCCGCCTAGTGGACATGAGGTGGCCTCTACACCTTTCTCTGTATAACTTTTAAAAAACGCTTCATCAGCGAATGATTAAAAGCCGTTCTGTCTCCGAACACTTCGTGGCAGGAAGAGATGGCTGCAGCGTACATTTTAATCGTGCTGAATGCCAGATTTATGTCCATCAGCTGTTGCAGAAAGGACAGCACGCCGCCTAGTGGACATGAAGTGGCCTCTACACCTTTCTCTGTACACCAGCGCTGAAAAACTGTCCACTTTGATGTGTACAGCGCTGTGGTGGATGCAGCACGTGAATCCTGGATTGTGCGC
>NC_056515.1:20344742-20346136 GCF_014905685.2 Nematolebias whitei
TGTACAGCGCTGTGGTGGATGCAGCACGTGAATCCTGGATTGTGCGCTTACATCTTGCGGGAGACCCATCCTCTTTAAGCGGATCCGCTCAGCGGCCAGACCTACAGGTGCTGGCCTATTTCTGGGTAACTCCTGATCGCTCCTCCCACCTGGAGGAGAGCATCCTCCCTCCACGGCAGTTTCCACGGACGCCCCGATAACAGACGTCGTAGAACCAGGAACCATGGTGCGTTCACATGCTCGGGGGCCACCAGGAGAGCTGTCAATCCCTCCTCCTGAACTCTGTTCAAAAACCGTAATATCAGAGTAGGTGGGGGGAACGCGTAAAGAAGCGTTTTGGGCTATGGGCTGTGAGCAAACACATCCAACCCCAGCGGTGGTTAGTCTCACGGGCTCAGTGAAAACCATAGTTGACACTGAGCATTTTCTCGTGTTGCAAACAGGTCCACAGCTGCTTTGCCAAATCTCTGCCACGTCTGGGCCATCAGATCGGGGTGGAGGGTCCAGTCCCCGTGACTCGGACCGACCCTGGACATCACATCTGCCCCTTTGTTCAGAACACCGGGGATGTACACTGCTCTGATGGAGAGCAGGTTGTGATGTGGCCACAGCGCCCCTACAGCTCGAGATAGGCATGTCCCCTCCAACCTGACAGCAACGCGTCTGTGAAGACTGACACGTGTGACGTAGGTCTGCTGACGGGGACTCCCTCCGACAGAACCAGGGAGTTTTTCCAGTGTCAGAGGTCTGTTCTCACAGAGGGAGGAACAGTGATCATCCGTCTCTTTTGCTTTACTGGATCCACGCGCAGACGAGCAAAACCATCACTGGAGGTGTCGCATGTGGAGTAAGCCCAGCGGAACCACTGTGTGAGCTGACAACATCGTTCCTAACAGCTTCATGGCGGAAATAGCTGTTACTACTCTGCCAGGTCTTACGTGGCAGAGCTGGACTCTTAGAGTGTCGATTCTCGTCTATGATTAACGAGCCCTCATGGTGGTCGAGTTTAGCTCCACTCCCAGATAAACAATCGTCTGGGCCGGGAGAATCAAGCTTTTTTTCCCAATTTATGGCGTAACCCAGATTTAGCAGGTGTGACGTCAACACCTGAGTCTGCACCGTTGCTTCCTCTCTGGAGCGTGACAGCAGCAGCAGGTCATCTAGGTAAAACAAAACTCTCATCCCTGCTCTGTGTAACGGTTGCAGGGCCATCTCCACACACTCTGGGAACGTACAAGGCACGAGGGAATAACCGAACGGCAGCCTGCTGTACTGATACTGCATCCCTTGAAAGGAGAAGCGCAGAAATTTTCTGTGCTTTGGGATGATCGGTATGTGGAAGTAGGTGTCTTTCAGATCAATGGATATAAACCAATTGTTTCTCTGGATGTTGT
>NC_056515.1:20346236-20346878 GCF_014905685.2 Nematolebias whitei
GCTTGTCACACTGGTTGTGTGAGGCCATTTCTGAAGCCTACAGAGCATCGGGTTTAGAGCCTCCTGTCAACCTCAAAGCACACTCCACCAGGGGTATCGCATCTTCGACTGCTTTGCATAATGGTATGTCAATGCAGGATATTTGCACTGCGGCCCCATGGTCAACACCCTGCTCATTTATTCGCTTTTATCTACGTGATGTGACGGCTCGTTCCATGACACATTCTGTCCTTAGTGCCTTAACAGAATGAATATTGTTGTTTCATGCAACCTCGCTTAAACTCACATCTGACTGCATGCATTACAGTGTGAGATGTTGTTATCAGTCACAAGTTGTAACTATTATTTTGGTTCTATTGTCACTAATCAGTTCATGACTATTGTTATCAATCAGTTCATATGATTAATAATCAGTTCACTTGTTATTATTAATCTGTTCATATTGATCAGCCGTGAATCTGTTGGTTCATGGCCCTTTTTCATCATCTTCTTGGGATGAACCAGTCTTTGCCGTAATGTATTTTGGGGTTTAAAAGCCACTGGGACAGGCTTTTAAACCCCAAAATACATTACGGCAAAGACTGGTTCATCCCAAGAAGATGATGAAAAAGGGCCATGAACCAACAGATTCACGGCTGATCA
>NC_056515.1:20346978-20348476 GCF_014905685.2 Nematolebias whitei
AGTGTCAGGAGGGCTGTGATCAGTCTTACATCGGGGAAACTAAACAGCCACTGGCCAAAAGGATGGCCCAGCACAGAAGATCAACATCATCAGGCCAGGACTCTGCGGTCTACACTCATCTCCAGGCCAGCGGTCACTCTTTCAGGGATGAAGATGTGCACATCCTGGACAGAGAGGAACGATGGTTTGAGAGAGGAGTAAAGGAGGCCATCTTTGTGAAAAGAAATCGTCCATCGTTAAACAGGGGTGGAGGCCTACGTGTTCAATTGTCCCCCTCGTACAATGCTGTGATTGCTAGTATCACAGCCCTCTGTGAATAGTAAACAGCCATCAGTGTGCTAATGATCCATTGTTAGGCTGATGGTCCTTCTTGAGCATGTGATCAGCTGGTTTTGGTTGTCTGCAGCAAAACTGGTTGATCCACTCTGAGAAGGTGCTATTTAAGAGACTGAGCTGAAAACAGCACCTCAGACTGAGGAAGTCTCTCGGATGAGAGATGAAACGTTTGTACATTTTTTTGTTGTTTTGCTTTGTTTTGTTTTTTTGAATGTCCAGAGGACCAGTTTTAATTTTAGATTTTTCTATCTGGATTATTGAGCATGCATCAGGATATTTAATCTGAGGAAGTTACCCTGAGATTTCAATACTTGGGAGACAACAGATACCACAAGTTAGTGGTGTTCAGTGATTCCTCTATGACAAACCGCTCAGATGGAGGGACACAAGGTGGACACTTTATCATGCTGATGGGAGAAGATGGAACATTTTCACCTATATGCTGGCAGTCAAAACGGATCAGAAAAGTGGTACGAAGCACGTTAGCTGGAGAGACTTTAGCACTTGCAGATGGGATAGATAGTGCTGTCTTTCTAGCCACACTATTCAGAGCTGGTGATGGCACACACAACATCCTGTCCATTACCTGTGCAACAGACAACCATTCCCTCTTCGATGCTGTCAAGTCTACAAAATCTAACTAAAAAGAGGCTTCGGCATGAGATCAGCATCATCAAAGAACTTGGACTCGGGAATAATTCAGGAAATCATATGGACATCTACCAAAGAGCAGCTTGCTAACTGCTTAACTAAAGTGGAGGCATCTGCACTTGGACTAATGAGAGCACTTAGTGAAGGGGAATGGCAATTTCAAGATTAAAAAGCAAAACAACACTAGTGTTCCTTACATAAGTTAAGTTCAAATAAGATAAGTAACATCAAAATGTTGTTACAGAATGTTGTTCTAATCTGTTATGTACTCTTTAAAGAAAGAGGGGAGATTGTTAAATTGTATTTATTTGTCATTCCACCATATGTGATGGAACAAAATTATGTACACAGGGTCCCTTTTACATCCAACAATAAAATGTAAAAGTAAACAGTAAGATTAAAGAACAGTTAAGATTTAAGATATGAACTAAGAAAATCAGCTAAAAATACGCTAAGCACCAGTAGCAAAAAACAATAAATGCATTTCTGTCTGTGTTTAGATCAGACTGAC
>NC_056515.1:20348576-20350523 GCF_014905685.2 Nematolebias whitei
GTTTATCGCAAATTTCTGAGACAATTAATCGCCCAGCAAAATTTGTTATCGTGACGGGCCTAACTTGACTGCATTAAAGCCTTTTTTTGTGTTTGCTGAAGTCCATTAGCTGTAGCTGTGATTCTAAAGATTACTCATGACTTACATTTAAAAATATATTCTCTTTCTTTGAGCGTAGCTTTGTTTTTACTTTTTGTCTTTCTGCAGATGTGACTTCAAGCAGTTCCAGCTATTCACCAGCTGAAGACGAACACTTTGCACATTTGGCGTCCTCCAAAGCGTTTCTGAACTTCAAATTTGACAAAGAAGCCATTATGAGATGTTTTGATTATCCCGTCATCGTCACAGTCGAGCTTTAGACTAAAGAGACATTTTTATTAATCTACAGTCCAGACCAAGCTTTGAATGAGCTCTTCCCTGTCCTACTTGGTGGTCGCAAACGCACACATCAAGAGAAAAGTCTCCCAAACCAGCGCCTGCACAGAGACTGGTTTGTGGTTGTTTGTCTTTGTTGCCCACTTTTTAGATTTTTGAAAATGACATATTGTAAAAGCATTCCTCAGTCCTGACAGGACTTTTAAAGTCTGCAGGAAACCAGTCAGAACCAAAGAAGTGGACTGTTCAAGTTACCCAGAAGACTAAAACATTGAGCATTTTAAAAAGAAATAGATTTTATTCCCACATTTGGTGATAATAAAGAGTTGAATAATAAAGCCTTATAGTAAAAGTGAATTAGGTTAATTAGTTGTTAAAAGACACGTCATAATTTTTGGATTTAAAAAGCTTTGAATTTAATGTTCTCCGATGATTTCTGAGCTTGTAAATGTAATTTATGGATGCATTTGTAGAATCTGTAACCCCATGTATTTATTATTTCAGAACAGAACACAATAAGTTTGTGTTATTATTATTGTTCTCTACACAATAAGTGTTTCTCCACAGGCAGATTTATTTCCCATGCCTGATTCACATCTACAAACTCCACAATCATCTGCAAACATTAATTTAGTCCCAAAATAATTCAGATTTTAATCTGAGCCTGATTTATTCAACTATTTTTTTCTGTGAATGTAAAAAAAGTTGATTGGATTTGTCTTTTAAATGTGTTTTTGTCTTTCACACTCACATGATGTCACTTTATTTGGGATGAAGAATGTAATCTGTTGTTACATTTTGAATATTGGTAAATCAAGAACAAGCTTTATTTAAAAACAACAAAAAAGGTTGAATCATGTCATCTGGACTTCGTTTTTTTGTTAAATGCAAGCAGCGGTGTCAAACGCGCGCGCCGGCAGCTTTCACCCAAACAGCACCGCGTGGATGAAGGTGCGCATGCCTCTCCTCAACACACGCCGGTTCACATCAACATGAATGTGAACCCGCAGTCTGAGTGTGGCACAGAGGCGCACCCAGAAGCCCTTTCGAGAAAGCCTCGCCTTGGGTCACGCGAACCACACTTCTGCGGCGCATGACGGCGATCAAGGCTGTAGACTGGCTGACGTCCGTAAGAAACATGACGCACCACCTAAACGCACGCCCACTCCACGAACGTCGCACGGAGTGGCATCGAACATGCTTGCCAGACAGATGGATGGCCAATCTGATAACAAGGGTTATACGCACAATTCGCAGCTAGACCCCCTCCGTTCGGAGGAGTTTCAGAGACGGTTCTGTCATCACCAGACCAGGTCTCATCCCTAAATGCAGAAGTCCAGGAACTTCTGGTAAAAGAGGTAATTTCCAGAGTTCCCGACGGAGAGGAAAACACAGGTTTTTTCTCACGTTACTTTCTGGCTCCAAAACGGACCGGAGGAAAGAGACCCATTTTGGACCTGTCAATTTTTCAATAAGGCGATCGTGGACAGACCGTTTCACATGTTGACAACCAGACAACTGTTGGACAACATCCAGAGAAACAATTGGTTTATATCCATTGATCTGAAAGAC
>NC_056515.1:20350623-20351731 GCF_014905685.2 Nematolebias whitei
TTTCCGTCATGAAGCTGTTAGGAATGATGTCGTCAGCTCACACAGTGGTTCCGCTTGGCTTACTCCACATGCGACGCCTCCAGTGATGGTTTTTCTCGTCTGCGCGTGGATCCAGTAAAGCAAAAGAGACGGATGATCGCTGTTCCTCCCTCCGTGAGAACAGACCTCTGACACTGGAAAAACTCCCTGGTTCTGTCGGAGGGAGTCCCCGTCAGCAGACCTACGTCACACGTGTCAGTCTTCACAGACGCGTCGCTGTCAGGTTGGGGGGGGACATGCCTATCTCGAGCTGTAGGGGCGCTGTGGCCACCTCACAACAGCTCATATAAACGTTCTGGAATGTTGCACGGTTCTGAATGTGATTCAACACTTTGCTCCTGTGCTGCAGAATCAACATGTTTTGATTCACACAGACAACAAGGTTACTGCTGCGTACATAAACCGGCAGGGGGGTGTGCGCTCAGCCCAAATGTTACACAATGCGAGAAAACTACTGTGTTGGGCACACCAAAATATGCTCTCCATCAGAGCAGTGTACATCCCTGGTGTTCTGAACAAGGGGCAGATGTGATGTCCAGGGGCGGTCCACGTTACAGGGACTGGACCCTCCACCCCGATCTGATGGCCCAGACGTGGCAGAAATTTGGCAAAGTGGCTGTGGACCTGTTTGCGACACGAGAAAACGCTCAGTGTCAACTATGGTTTTCACTGAGCCCACGAGACGAACCACCACTGGGGGTGGACGCATTTGCTCACAGCCCATGGCCCAAAACGCTTCTTTACGCATTCCCCCCACCTCCTCTGATTTTACGGTTTCTGAACCGAGTTCAGAAGGAGGGATTGACAGCTCTCCTGGTGGCTCGCGAGCGCGTGAACGCACCATGGTTCCCGGTTCTACGACATCAGTTATCGGGGCGCCCATGGAAACTGCCGTGGAGGGAGGGACGCTCTCCTCCAGGCGGGAGGAGCGATCAGGAGTTACCCAGAAATAGGCCAGCACCTTTGGGTCTGGACGCTGAGCGGATCCGCTTAGAGAGGATGGGTCTCCCGCAAGATGTAGTGCGCACAATCCAGGATTCACGTGCTGCATCCACCACAGCGCTGTACA
>NC_056515.1:20351831-20354788 GCF_014905685.2 Nematolebias whitei
GGGTTCTGAACCGAGTTCAGGAGGAGGGATTGACAGCTCTCCTGGTGGCTCGCGAGCGCGTGAACGCACCATGGTTCCCGGTTCTACGACATCAGTTATCGGGGCGCCCGTGGAAACTGCCATGGAGGGAGGACGCTCTCCTCCAGGCGGGAGGAGCGATCAGGAGTTACCCAGAAATAGGTCAGCACCTTTGGGTCTGGACGCTGAGCGGATCCGCTTAAAGAGGATGGGTCTCCCGCAAGATGTAGTGCGCACAATCCAGGATTCATGTGCTGCATCCACCATAGCGCTGTACACATCAAAGTGGACAGTTTTTCAGCGCTGGTGTACAGAGAAAGGTGTAGAGGCCACTTCATGTACACTAGGTGGCGTGCTGTCCTTTCGGCAGCAACTGATGGACAGAAATTTGGCATTCAGCACGATTAAAATGTACGCTGCAGCCATCTCTTCCTGTCACGAAGGTTTTCGGAGACAGAACAGTTTTTAATCATCCGCTGATCAAGCGTTTTTTAAAAGGTGTACATAAATGCTGTTTTCACGCCCACTCGCTTCACAGTGGGATTTAACATTGGTCCTGCGGGCCCTGATCAAAGCTCCATTTGAGCCTCTGGATCAGGTTCCAATTAAATTCTTGTCTCTTAAAACAGCCCTGCTGCTGGCTTTAACATCCGCTAAGAGGGTGAGGGATTTATCTGCCCTCTCTGTCGCTCCGTCATGTCTTAGAATTCAGGCTGACGGCAGCTAAGTTGATTTAAGACCAAACCCAGCTTTTATGCCTAAAAACATCACGAGTTCTTTTAAATCAAGAGTGATATCGTTGGAGGGGTCTGGCATCAAAAGCAACGGGACACATGCATTTCTTCAAGGAACGCTAGTCCTTTAAATATAAAATAAGCTCATTCTGCTTGTTTGATTGACAGGCAGTTCAAGCAACATGTAGAGTGATCAAAGACTGCAAATTTAAAATGCTTTTTAAAAGGACATAAAGGTTAGACTCTTCGCCAAAAGCCTGGACCGAAGCATCCTGACGTGCTCTGAATTCAGAGCTGTCTCACTCATGAATGCAGGAAAACATTTTAAAACTCTGCCAGTTAAATATTTACGCCTCATACCTCTCTCAAACAGATCCTGTAGTCTTCTAGGTTGAAGCCTTTTATCTTCTTTCTGCTGAGTCAGAAGAGTCAGAATTAAGATCAAAAACACAAAGCAGCTAAACAGCAGCTGATTCTGTAAGTTGTTCTTTTCATCTTCCCTCTCATAGAACAATAAATCACTGAATGAGTTAGTGTGTTTTAAAACTTGCATTATCACAGATCAGATGGTTTATGCATGAAAACCTGTCAAAGTTTTGCGGTTTAGATGATCCAAACAGACCCACTTCTAAATCAGATCACTGAAGTCTTGCAACAACTCCAACCTTCATTATTTCATTTCACAGTATCTCATGTCAAAGTGGTCATTTAAGTCTGTGTTATGCTGTCAACGTTACACGCTTTTTTTGAAACAACTATTACAAGATTCATACCAGAGGAGACTCAGGCTGCACTGGAAGTTTTACCTCTCACTGCTGCTGACAACCAACCATAAAACTTTAAATAAATAAAAATATAAGGTGAAAGTAAAGGCTGTGCATGAGTTTATAAAATATTCCCACAAACTGCTACCAAACTTTAGAAAATTTGAGTTTTTTTTGAGACAGTAGCATTCTACTTTGGTAAATGGACTGTACTTATATAGCACCTTTCTATCTTATGAAGACTCAAAGCTCTTTACACTACAATCTGTGTCCTCATTTACCCATTCATACAGCACTCTACTAGATCTCTACAAAACTAATTGAACAAATCATTCTAAAGAGACTAATCAGAGCTTTAGATCACATTCATACACCGATGGGACACACAATGGAGGCAATGAGGGGTTCAGTGTCTTGCCCAGGGACACTTCAGCATGTGACTGCTGGTGGAATCGAACCCCCACCTCTTGCATTGGAGGACGACTGCTCTAACCACTCAGCCACAGCCGCCCTTGGTCTTAGGTGAGTTCAGACTAGCAGGTAGCATCTCAGTCCAGTCAGAATTAAACTTTATTTTATAACAGAAGCGTTTCAAAAAGCCATCTACAACAGGTGAGATATTATCTGTTCATTTCCATAGCACCCCACTTCAAAGTATCTTAACTATCCCTTTAATCTTCACTTGTTATTTTTCAAAGATTATTTATTTTCTTCTAAAGCTTAAATCCTAACATTAAAAGAGGCTGTATTTAATTCACTTTAAATTTCTCCAGCTTATCGTTTCTACCTGCTGGTTGTTGAACTTGATGTCGCTGGATCCTTTCTTGACACAAGGAGAGTCCTGGACTTTCTTCCCACTGCCTTTCAAAACAGATTTCTGCAAAAGGAAATTAACAAAACATACGATTTGACCAAAGTGGTATTAAGAATTTGACCGATTTTGATTTTTACTTTTACAATTTAGCTGAACACTATCTGGAGGAGCCCAGAAAAGTTGTTGTGAAGTCCCTGGTTTTCAAGCTACAGAGTTTAACAGGAAGTTTAAACAACCTGCGTTCAGTGACGTGAACATTATTAATTATTCAGACAGATTTCATCCAGCTCTGAAGTGGAATGAAAGCTGCCTAATGCCATAATTCACTGTTGCTCTAAGTTTTGTCCAAAACAAAGCAGCTCTGATTATTTGAATCCTGAACTGAAGTAAAAATAATTGTCTGGTGGCACGTCCTCTCCAACGTGCACTCTCGCAGCACAGCAGCCACCAGAGCTGGGCTCACCAGGAAAATAAGTCTTTAAGGTTGAGTCAGGTCCTCTGGATGGATTTTTCTTAGGTGCACTGTTTCATCTTTTGTCCAAAAGATAATATCTTTGATCTTCAAGATATTGTCCTGCTGGTTCCATCTTTAAATAAATATGTTCTTTTTAACCGTAGCTGTATAAA
>NC_056515.1:20354888-20355931 GCF_014905685.2 Nematolebias whitei
GCTTGTTTAGAGAACCTTTTCATGATATGTTAATTTTTGGGGACAGGCAATTTGGGTTTTCATGAGCTGTATGCCATAATCATCAGTATTAAAACAATTAAAGACCTGAAATATTTCAGTTGGTGTGCAATGAATCTGAAATATATGAAAGTTTCATTTTTATCATTACATTATGGAAAATAATGACCTTTATCACAATATGCTATTTTTTTGAGAAGGACCTGTATATATATACACACACACGGTTGGGAGTGGGAGTATATTTGGGAGTGATGATGGGCCCTTCCTTAAAACTTAACAGTCATGTAAACATGATTGTTAAAGCCTGTTTTTTTTCAGCTGAGGCTGCTGTCCAAGCTGAAGCCCATATTGTCCAAAAATAATCTTGAGACAGTGATCCATGCGTTCATAACATCCAGGCTTGATTACTGCAATGCGCTTCTGTTTGAAATCAATCAATCCTCCATTGCACATCTACAATTGGTCCAAAATGCTGTAGCCCAATTTTTAACTGGTACAGGCCATAGAGAGCACATTACTCCAGTTTTGGCCTCCCTGCACTGGATACCCATTCACCTTCGGATCCAGTTCAAAATACTCATGTATGTTTTTAAATCACTGAACAGTTCTTCTCCATCTTATCTCACTGATCTTCTGCAGCCATATGTCTCACCATGCTCTCTGAGGTCAGCAGACCAGATGCTCCTTTCAGTTCTAGACACCCATCGTAAGCTCAGAGGTGACAGGGCTTTCTCTGTTGCAGGTCCAAGACTGTGGAATGAGTTGCCACTGCGTGTCAGGCAGGCTCCCACACTCACAGTCTTTAAGTCTCACCTGAAAACCCACTTTTATTCCCTTGCCTTTGACACGGTGTGATTTGTTTTGATCCTGTCTGTAGTCTAGAGTGATGGCCATTTAGTTATAATCTGCTGCTAGTTGTATCTATATTTTTATTTTATGTTTTCCTGTCCGCTGTGCTTGTTTGTTTCTATTGTACAGCACTTTGGTTGGCCTTGTTGCTGTTTTAAGTGCTCAATAATAAA
>NC_056515.1:20356031-20362097 GCF_014905685.2 Nematolebias whitei
GGAGATCACGAGCATCCAGTAGAGTTTTACGGCCTTGACCCTTACGCACAGCGATTGTTCCAGATTCTCTGAATCTTTTGATGATGTTATGCACGGTTGATGATGATAACTTAAAAGTCTTTGCTATTTTACGCTGGGTAACACCATTCTGGTATTGCTGCACTATCTTTCTGCGCAACAATGGTGGAATTGGTGATCCTCTTACCATCTTGGCTTCTGAGAGACACTGACACTCTGAGAAGCTCTTTTTATACCCAATCATGTTGTCAATTGACCTAATTAGTGTTAATTGGTCTTCCAGTTGTTCGCTATATGCTCAATTTCCTTTTTCCAGCCACTTATTGCTACTTGTTCCAACTTTTTTGGGATTTGTTGACACTGTTGAAATTTTGAATCAACATATTTTTCTTTTAAAATGTTACATTTACTCAGATTAAACTTTTGATCAGTCATCTGTTATATTACGAATAAAATATTGACATTTGCTATCTCCACATCATTGCATTTAGTTTTTATTCACAATTTGTTTTGTGTCCCAACTTTTTTTGGAATCCGGTTTGTATATGTATGTGAAAAAATATATATATATATTTATGTATGTTGGTGGATGGATGGATGAATGGATGGATGATGGATGGATGGATATTAAATTGAAGATAAAATGACTATTGTGTACCTTACTTATTAGTCTGATTTTTTTTATTCTCAATTATTTTTCTACCTTTTTACTTCTGTAAAATGGTATAAAAAGAGAGAAAATGCTCTAAAAGTAATGCATTTATGGACACAAAAATTAACTTTGAATTACTCGACACTTCGTCATATTGAACTCTGTTCACTGCTGTTATGAATTTTAGTTAAACGTCCGCTCGTTGTCTCAGTCTTATGAAAAAGTGCACGTGTATTTGCTGTATTGATGAAACTATTCATGTTTATTTCTTCGAAAAACAGACTTCTATTTCATTTCTCTTATTTATACATGTTAATCACATTTAAACACAATTGTCTCATTTGCAAGAGAGCCCCATTACAGAAAAATAAAACTACACAACCAGTAAAGTCCATGCACATACCTCATGAATGGAATGGTCATGAAAAACCTGTTAGGAGCCAGTCCAAGTTGAGACTTTGGGGTCATATCATTTCGGTGACAGGGCAGCTTCTCAATAGAAAACCATTCAATATTCTGCAAGGAAAAAAAACAAAGGTTACATTTCAACTGACTTTTTTACAATTACTATGGCACATGCGTAAAATTGGGCACTGCGACCCCAAATAGTTTCACAGCTGTCTTTTACACTGTTATTTTTATTGAGCATTATATAAAAACACATTTGTAAATTAGTTCTATTATTTTACATTGTGAGTGCGACATGCAATGTTGCCGGGTGTCTGAATGACAGCAGAGCACAACTGAAACAGAGTTAGACACGAACAATGTTTAGGCTACCAGTAAGTGTATTTCAACAAATCAAAACTAGATAGGCATGAAACTATTTAGACCACAGTGCGTCGCAAAATACTGACTTTGAGCAGCACAATAGTAACTGTAAAAAGGTCAATGTAGCATGCCTGTTAGTGTCAGAAATCAAGAAATCACCAGTATTACGTACTCTGATCTCTTTTCTTGTTTTAGGGTTAAACTTTGTATCCTTGGACACCCCTGGTATGATATAGAGCCGCACCAACTGGTCCGTGATCTTCTGTTCGATGTACATGTCCTTACAGATCAGATTCTTGATATCAAAGCCCGTCTCCTCCAAAACCTGGGCCGCAATCATAAAGTTGGACCGTGAACTTAATACACTAATAATACACATATTGCTATCTAATGATGTATACTGTAACTCACTTCACGAACTGCACAGTCATGGGGAGCTTCATCCTCGTTCACTTTCCCCTTTGGAAAGCCCCAGCCAGATTTTGCAAGGTAGCCCTGAACAAGTAATACCTGAAGAGAAAAGATGAACCAACTAAAGCACAAATGCATGTTGTCGTAGTGTTCTTTATGTTGGTGGACCACTCAGTTCCATTTGTAGAGGATGAGGTCCTCAAAATCGTTGGATTTTGATTAGTAATTTTATTTTGAAAGGGGCACCACTTGCTTTCCGGTTCTAAATCATTTCAGGCAAGACAATATAAAAATCAGACTCAAAATTTAGCTTATTCTAGTGAGTTCTTGTCATATCAAATTCAGATGCCATATATAATAAAACACACAGACTCAAAGTACAATTTTGTGATGTTTATTAGTGATATATATGGAGGTGATCAAGAGTGGTAAATACAGCTGAAGAATGAATAATGGCTTTAAATTGACAACACGAAAAAAGGTTATTTAACTTTTAAATTTAATATGGTGTATTATGAGGTTCAAAAAGCATAGTAAATTATCTATAAAGTTAACTAAAGGAAGCGTTTTGGCTAGATGTAATTTGTCAATTTAGGATTTAAAAGGGCTTAATTTCAATGAATATAATAATGATGATACCTTAATGAGAATGCTTAGACTGAACGGCTTCTTATCTCTGACACCAGACAACCAGCAAAGGAATGAGCAGCTTTTTCCTACAGATCTTTACAGTTCTTTTTCAATCACCCGAGGATACCAGAATGAAACTCTTGAGATGACCTGAGCGTCGCAAAGGTGGGACCCCCCCTCAGCACCGGGACATCGGTTGATGTCAGGAGTCGGTGTAGCTGGCTCCAATGGGGCAGTTGCTGTACTTCAGGAGGGCTGTGTTTATCCTTTTTGGTAAATCGGTGTCTTCCTTTGAAGCTGGACACAACTGGAACACTTGGTCTCACTTTGTCTGAATGGAACTTCGTATCTTCTGGAACATTTTTTGGATCGTTCGGATCCTTCTTCAAAAGCTTTCCCCAAAACTAACTAAAACTAAATGTCAGAATAAATTTCTCTGACTTAGAGGGTGGAAACAAAATGATGGTTCACCCAATCAAACAGAAAGGGTGGGCCCAAATTATTATTAATTGACCCATTATTGGTACAAAATCCATTAATGGTCAATCAGGTCATCTGGACAGTTTTTTTTTGTGGGAAGATGTTTCGCCCTCTATCCGGAGGGTTTCATCAGTCTGAGGAGTCCCAAGTAAACTGTTTTCCCCACAGTACACTCTCTTAGTGGACCAACCAGTTTGCTGGTGATAAGATGGTTTCTGGGAGCTGTCCTGTCCCCCGTCAACTCCTCCCAGGCAGGCAGCCACAGCCAACGTGGTTCAAGACATCAAAGTTCATGCTCAATCATCCAGGTACAAAATCCAATAATGGTCAATCAGGTCATCTGGACAGTTTCTTTTTTGTAGAAAGATGTTTTCTCTCCATCTCTCCTCCCAGTTGGACATGCCTGAAAAACCTCCCTAGGGAGGTGCCCAGGGGGGCATCCTTACCAGATGCCCGAACCACCTCAACTGGCTCCTTTCGATGCAGCAGTTCTACTCGGAGTCTCTCCCACATAACTGAACTTCTCACCCTATCTCTAGAGAGTCCCACTCTGCAGAGGAAATTCATTTCAACCGCCTATATCCAGGATCTCATTCTTACGGTCACTACCCAGAGCTCGTGACCATAGGTGAGGGTAGGAACGTAGTCCGACCGGTAAACAGAGAGCTTTGCCTTACAACTCAGCTCTCTCTTCACCACAACGGGCTGGTACAGAGTCCACAATACTGCAGAAGCAGCACCAATCCATCTGTCAATCTCACGCTCCATTCTTCCCTCACTCGTGAATAAAACCTCAAGATACTTGAACTCATCCACTTGAGGCAGAACCTCACCCATGACCTGACGAAGGCAATCATTTTTAACGATTACCACCACAGGAAAATAATAAGCGTTCCAAGTAGTGCCACCAAACTTAACCATTCAATCAACATCAATATCTAAATCTAGCCTAAAACCTAAAGTGATTTATCTGAACCGTAACTTTAAACAAACCCAGAAGGCTAAGAGACACGGAAAGGCCTGATTAATCGGCTGGGCCTTCTTTGGGAGAGGCTGTCTAGTAATAATGACCAAAACAATTAATAAATTCAAAAGGTGTGTCCCAAAATGATACCAACAATCCTAAGGACAGGATCTTGATTGGCATGGCCCATATCTTACCTCTGACCCTACTTGGGACTGATTTAGGGGGAACCACTGAGACACAAAAAAAGACACCTAACCCTGGTTGAATGGTGTGGTTAAAGGTTACATCATTACAGTGTCACATACAGTACACACACAGTGTGGTCTTGGCTTTTTGCTTGCCCCACAACAAGTTTGAGATAACTTGAACCAGACCTTGTTGCCATTTTGCAACTTTTGCAGGTCCTGCAGTAACTTCAGACACTGCTTAGGTAGCCATTAGCATGGCCTGGTTTCCACATTCATGAAACTAAAAACTGAAGAAACTTAAAATACTTAAAAAACTAAAAAATACTTGAGACAGTACTTTAGTTGTGTCTCAAGTTGTTTCTATTTGGATACAAGATTAGAAATTGCTTTAACCTTTCATATTTTTTACCCTCTCTCTGATTTACATCACAGTTAGGCACATGGTGATTAATTAGTTCGTTATTTCAACTGTTGATACAAAAAAGCTATTTTGAATACCACCAGTGGTAAATATACCACAGTTTGACAATCATAGGTCATACCTCTGTGACTAATCTGTGTGGTCATCTGAAACATGAACAGCAAATTTTAAAAGACTACCGGTATTTAACATTAACTCCTTTACATGGTATTTGCTATATTTTCTTGTAGACACTCTATTAAGAGACTTTAACAGACTATTAACAGTCTTTCTTTTCCTCATGCTTTCAAATCTTATCTATAAAATGTACTCGCTAATAGCAAAATTTAAACCAACAATCAAATAAAAACACCATCAGATATTCTTCAAATGTGTAAACTGAGCATAACTCAAAAAACTCACATTCTCTAGTGATTCGTCAAGAATAATCGCACCATAAGTCGGTACACCCATCTTGTACTCCTTCCACTGCTCGAGAACCTTCTGCACATCTTCTCCATGAGGCAGCAAAAAGGGACAATGATGGAAAAGTTTGCAGCTGTCAAAGAAAATAAAGTCTACAAGCACAGGTTAGCATAAGCACCAGCCCCATTTGGTACATCAAATTTATCAGCTCTGATAAATAAAAATATATTAAAATACAGTAGTCCCTTGTTTGTTGTGGAGGATCCATACCCTGAAGCATCGTGATAAGTAAAAGACTGCGAAGTAGGAATAGTCGTACAAGTAGTACCGTAAGTAGTAGGGCTGAACAATTAATTGCATTTGCAATATCGCAATATGATAAAACAAAATTTTCTAATCACAAAGGCTGCAATTTGACAGGTCACACATGATCTGGCTACATGGCTTACAAGTGAGCAGCTCGGAGCAAAGCAGAGCAGGGAGCGGGAGAAGTCAAAACTGTGCTTTAACCGGTTGCACACTGGGGTCAGGCTTGACAGAAGCTGACATATCTGAAAGTTTGGTACCAAAGAGAGGCAGCACGTCCGTTGTTTGGAATTATTTAGGCTACAAAAAAAGAAGATCTCTGCTCTGCACAGAGATCAGCTGATCAGCTGCAGGAGGAAGCTTCTCCCACAGCTTTGGGCTGCACACAGGTGCAGCAGGTGCTAAATTGTTTAAAATAATTAATTTTAAATAAAAATTCCATGCTGATCGTGCGGCTCATCCAACAATCAGCCAATTGTGTGTCATTTCCAATCCTACTTTGAAAAACCGCGATAGAGCGAGTCTGCAAAAAATGAACCGCGAAGTAGCAAGGGACTACTGTAGTTTAAAACAGTGAGTTAGGTGTAAGGATATCAGCTTTGGCAAAGTCTCTGATCCCACAGTGAGGTGCTCCTGGAGTGTTCTGCATGCAGAAGTCCAGGTAGAACCAATGGGCCAGCTCAATCTGGAAGCACACTCTGATAGCATTGTCCCGCTCCTCACTGGGGATGTGAAGGATGAACCGGCTGAAGAAACACAAATTAAGACTGTTTACAAATCTACTTTATGCTACTTGAACAGTATTTTGGTCAGTACT
>NC_056515.1:20362197-20369046 GCF_014905685.2 Nematolebias whitei
AAAACCGGAGGGATGAGACCCATTCTCGACCTGTCTATGTTCAACAATTTGATCATGGAGAGACAATTCCACATGCTGGCAATCAAACAGCTGCTGGAGAACTTCACCAGAATGACTGGTTCACCTCCATAGATCTGAAGGGTGCATAATTTCACATGTCCATCATTCTGAAACACAGGAAATTCCAGTGTTTTTCTCCACCAGAGGATTTCGTATCAGTACAACAGGCTACCGTTTGGTATTCCCTCGCCCCACGCATGTTCTCAAAATGTGTGGAGATGGCTCTGCAGCCATTACACATGGCAGGAATGAGAATTCTTTTTTATCTGGAAGATCTGCTTTTATTAGATCAGTCCAGGCAGGAAGCAGCTGCGCAGACCAAACGTTAGCGTTACACCTGCTAAACCTGGCTTTTCTATAAACTGGGAAAAGTTCAGTTCGCCCGTCCCAGATGATTGTTTATCTGGGAGTGGAGCTAAACTCAACCACAATGAGAGCCTGTTTATCACAGCCGAGAGCAGAAGCTCTGTAAGTTCATCTCCGCCGTGTCAAACCCGGCAGCGTAGTGACAGCTCTGCCTGTCATGCAACTCCTGAGACAGTGTCAGTGGCCCACATTGTGGTTCCGCTGGGCCTACTTCACATGAGATGCCTTCAGAGATGGTTCACCCGCCTGCGCATAGATCCTGTGCGCTAGAAGAGGCGGATTATCTTTGTGCCCCCCACCGTGAGAACCGATCTGAATCACTGGGGAAACCTCCTTGTTCTGTCAGAAGGAGTTCCCATCAGCAGGCCTACGTCACATGTCTCAGTTTTTCACAGATGTGTTCCTGTCAAGCTGGGAGGAATGTGTCTGTCCCAAGCAGTGGGAGCACAGTGGCTGGACCACATGTCGCTTTACATAATGTGTTAGAATGTTTTCACAGTCTGAAACATGACTCAGCATTTTGCCCCCTTCTACAGGATCAGCATTTTCTGATCCACACAGACAACAAAGTGTCGACAGTTTACATATACCATCAGGGAGGTGTGCGCTCAGCCCAACTGTTACGCATCGCGAAACAGCTGTTGTGTTGGGCACACACAGAAACCTGCTCTCCATCAGTGCAGTGTACATTCCCAGCATCCTGAACAGGCGAGCGGATATCATGTCGAGGGGTGGTCCCCGCCATAGAGACTAGAGCCTCCATCCCGAGCTGATCTCTCGGTTTTTGGAGCAGATTCGGTCGAGCAGCAGTGGATCTGTTCACCACACGCTCCTGCGCATGGAGCACACAATTACGCAGCACGTAATTACGCACACAGAAGGCTGAGTGATGAAATGTTTTTTGTGCAAGCAGGTGCTTCATGTTGTGTCTGAGTGGACCCAGTGAGGCATATACTACATTCTGCTTGGCCTTTAACCCACTAGCAATAGACTTAAAGGGCGAAGCCTATATGAAATAGAACGTTGGTTACGTACTGTAATCCCAGATTCTATGAGTATAGGCGCAGCCCTTTAAGCTCTGGGCCTCACTGGTTCCTAAATGGTTGAAGAAAAAAGCTATTTGGGAGCCGATTACCCGGTCTCACCATAATTTATATGGACTGGGGATGAGGCCCACACAGCAGGTGGGCCTGGACTAAAGTTTTCAGTACTGCGCTGTGCGCGAAGGGATAAACCCACTAGCAATACCCTTAAAGGGCTGCACCTATACTCATAGAATCTGGGGTTACAGTACGTAACCAACGTTTCCACCCTCGTGTTGTCCAGGTGTTGGATTGCCTCCCTGTGTGTATAAGTTTGTGTCCTTGTGTTTATATTGTCCTGGCATTGTCTCCTGTTACCTCTTGCCTCCTGAGTTCCTAATGATTCCCTGCGTATGTAAGTTTGCTGCCCTGTCAGCTATTTTGTGTTCTTTATATTAAAACATTTTGGAGGAACTGATCTTCTGATGAAGATTAGTTCCTCCAAATCCGAGGCCATGGTCTTGAGCTGGAAAAGGGTAGAGTGCCCTCTCTGGGTCAGGGAGGAGGTCCTACCCCAAGTGGAGGAGTTTAAGTATCTTGGGGTCTTGTTCACGAATGAGGGAAAAATGGAGCGTGAGATCGATAGGCGGATAGGTGCAGCGTCTGCAGTGAAGCAGGCGCTGTACAGGTCTGTCGTGGTGAAGAGAGAGCTGAGTCAAAAGGCGAGGCTCTCAATTTACCGATCGATCTACGTTCCTACCCTCATCTATGGTCACGAGCTTTGGGTTGTGACCGAAAGAATGAGATCTTGGATACAAGCGGCCGAAATGAGTTTTCTCTGCAGGGTGTCTGGGCTCTCCCTTAGAAATAGGGTGAGAAGCTCGATCATCCGGGAGGGACTCAGAGTAGAGCCGCTGCTTCTCCACGTCGAGAGGAGCCAGTTGAGGTGGCTCGGGCGTCTGTTTAGGATGCCTCCTGGATGCCTCCCTGGTGAGGTGTTCCGGACACGTCCCACCGGGAGGAGACCCAGAGGAAGACCCAGGACACGCTGGAGGGACTATGTTTCTCGGCTGGCCTGGGAACACCTCGGGATTCCCCCGGAAGAGCTGGCCCAAGTGGCTGGGGAGAGGGAAGTCTGGGCATCCCCACTTAGGCTGCTACCCCCGCGACCCGACCCTGGATAAGCGGAAGAAAATGGATGGATGGATGGATGGATGGATGGATTAAAACATTATTATTTCACCTGCCGAGTTGTCGTGCTGCCTGCACCTTTGGGTCTGAAACACCACAGATCGTGACAAGTTCATGGCATAATTTTAAACAAATATTTTGTACAATAGCACTCAGAAAGTGTTGGGGACCAGTCTCAGCTACTACCACAACAAAGTTTAGCAATTTATAAAACTGACTGAGTTATAACAATTTTTTTTATGAATTGGGTGTTGATTTGTGTTGACACCAAACGTTATCACTTGTAGAAGTATAATGATTTCTGAATGTTTTATTAAAATGTGTCTTCTAGTTAACGAGGTATTTTGGTATCAGACAGCTACGTGAACACACACACAGATGTACACACACGCAAAAACATTTAAAACATGTCTTCACTTTTTGGCAGCGAGTGATAATTAAGAATAAAGAGAACAAACACCAAACAAATCATAGAAACTCAAATGAGTGAAGAAACTGTAAAATAATAATAATAAAATTTAATTTCTGTTTCAGGTTCTGGAGCTGCTGCTGCTGTCTCAGTGTTTGAGGACAGATTCAAAGCAAACATGGAGGTAAGAAATGTGTGTGTGTGTGTGTGTATGTGTGTGTGTGTGTGTGTGTGTAATGTATACATAGATTAATCATGAATGTAGTACTCCCTACCACCTTGAGCATACTTGTCTTTTTTATATATTCTGCTTTTTGATTATTTTGTATACAGATCAGGTCCAGTAGCTGACAGTAACCATTAAGCCTTTCAATACAAGTATATAGCCTCAAAAAACAATAATTTCACTCTTATCCTTTTTATTTTGCTATACACTATAGCTTTTGCTAAAGCAACAGATGTCTCCTGAGTAATGGAAAAAAAGCTGCAGTATTTTGTTTTCATTACATTTATTTTTCAGCTCTGAAGTCAACACGACCAGTAATATCAGTAATATTGCACTTTTTTCTACCTTTAAGCTGGAGGATGCAAAGCAGATTGTAAGAGACGCCATTGCTGCAGGGATATTCTGTGACCTGGGTTCAGGCAGTAATGTGGACCTGTGCATCATAACTGAGGCCGGAGCTCAGTTCTTGCGAGGTTATGACAAACTCACACAGAAGGGGAAAAGGTGAGCGTGGTTAGAACTGTGCACAATTTACAAATATTTTGTGATTAATCTCAAGCAACTACTGACATGTACCAGTGTTTTTACTATTTGTAAAGAAATCCATGTTCATTTTTTATGCAGTACATTGTGTTTCTAAAAAGAATAGAGCCATGAAAAAAGATCTACCCTCTTTCAATTTTAGGAAATTATCAGGATATAATGCTAAAAACGATCTAGTCTTTACCAGGAACTGAAATGATTTACATTTACCTCAAGTGTACAAAAATACATAACAGATTCCATTTAACTGGAGCCACAATGAACAAGGCTTGCAGACTTTTGTCTCTCTGCAGTTATTCAGTGTCCCACCGCAGCATTTCTGTCAGGTTGAGGTCTGGATTTTGGCTGGACCATTGCAACACCTTGATTTGTTTCTTTTTTGGCCAGTTTGTTGTAAATTTGCTGCTCCATTCTCCTGTTTCATGATCCAGTTTGGTTTAACTTTCAGCAGTCAGAAAGATGACCTCACATTTGACTCTAATATTAGGTCGACAGAGGAGTTCATGGTCAACTCAGTGGATACAAGGAGCCCAAACCACCTGCCTTCCACCACCGTGCTGCACAGTTGCTGTGAGGTGTTTATGCTGATGTGCTGTTTGGCTCTTGTCAAATGTAGAGCTGTGCATTATTGTCATATATCTCTGGTCATGTCATGTATCTAGACACAAATTTGCTAATTTAAGTTGTGCTGCCACGTTCCTTTTAGAGAGAAGATGATTTCTCCTGGAAACCCTTCCAAAATGTACTGTCATAAACTTTTCAAGTCTTGGGAGATTTGTAACAGTGTTACATTTTTTTTACACATGTGCATCATGTGTGGATTGATGGACTTCAAATGGAGCATACACTCCAGAGCAGCAACATGACCAAACTCCTGCTTTAAAAGAGCTCTCACACTAATGTTGATCACTTAATTGTGTATTTGATCAATACTGGCTGATAATGTCTCTAATAAATCATGCATATCGTCCATCAAACAACAAGAAAGGACTTGGATTTTCTAACACACAACTTTTGCATTTAGCCTTTGTCTGTGTTTAATCAATAATGACATGGTTGAATCTGTTTGTGTTTACTTGGGATTAAGTTAATATAATGTTAGAACCTGGTAAAGATGAGGTCATTTTTATTATTTCCTGATAAAACCCTAGAAATGAAAGAAGGCAGGCTTTCTTTTTTTCTTAACTGTGAATGCACAATATAAGTACAAAGATCTTTTAGAACAGCATTAATGCAGAATACGAAATAATCTGAAGAATCTGTGAAGTTTTAGTAATTTGTGTAAAGGCTAATTTAATTTATAAATGTTTCTTCTCGCCTGTCTTTCTTTTAGAGAAGGGCAGTACAGGTATAAGCCTGGCACCACAGCCGTCCTGACCAAAACTGAGACCCCCGTCTCCATGGACGTCGTCGAAGAATCTGTTCAAATGATGGACACTGAATGAATGCAAAAAAAAAAAAAAGTTCTTCCTGTACATTCGGAAAGTAAAACTGTTGAAACTCGCATTTAGAAACAGATTATTTTTGTCAAAGTTGTAAATGCACTGCTCCTTCTGTGCCCAAAATATTAAAAGAGTTCTGAAAAACCACTTGTTTTAAGTCCTGGTATGACTCTTCCCTCCACTGGACTAACTTTAAATATTCATAAGCAGAATCTGCAGTCACAGCTAGAGATGCTGCAGCATGGGGAGCCAGAATAAGTCAGGACATGATTCAATTTCAATTCAGTTTATTTATAGCGCCAAGTCACAACAGAAGTCATCTCAGGGCGCTGAACAGAAATATTCATATATATAAAAAGTAAGTTAATAATATTAATTATCTATTCACCACTGGAGAAAGACTATAGTAGAGTCATGCTGACATTTCACGGGAAACTGATATGAAATTAAAGATCAGAATTTTACCAAATAATTATATTTGCCAAAGCAAAATGATGAATTACTATTAGAAAATCTGCAGCACTACATACTATAAACACAGCATCCTAGGTATCAACAGGCCACAGATCCAATGATGGCTCCCCACATGATTAAGACCACACATACATACATATATACACACACACACACACATATATATATATATATATATATAAATAACTATAGATTGTTGCTCAAAAACATATACATATATATACATATATACATTGCCTTGCGAAAGTATTCGGCCCCCTTGAACTTTTCAACCTTTTGCCACATTTCAGGCTTCAATCATAAAAATATAAAATTTTAATTTTTTGTGAAGCATCAACAACAAGTGGGACACAATCGTGAAGTGGAATGAAATTTATTGGATGTGTCAAACTTTTTCCAACAAATAAAAAACTGAAAAGTGGGGCGTGCAATATTATTGGGCCCCCTTGCGTTAATACTTTGTAGCGCCGCCTTTTGCTGCAGTTCCAGCTGCAAGTCTCTTGGGGTTTGTCTCTATCAGTTTTGCACATGGAGACACTGAAATTCTTGCCCATTCTTCTTTGCAAAACAGCTCGAGCTCAGTGAGGTTAGATGGAGAGCGTTTGTGAACAGCAGTCTTCAGCTCTTTCCACAGATTCTTGATTGGATTCAGGTCTGGACTTTGACTTGGCCATTCCAACCCCTGGATACGTTTATTTGTGAGCCATTCCATTGTAGATTTGTCTTTATGTTTTGGATCATTGTCTTGTTGGAAGATCAATCTCCGTCCCAGTCTCAGGTCTCTTGCAGACTCAAACAGGTTTTCTTCCAGAATGGTCCTTATTTGGCCCCATCCATCTTCCCATCAATTCTGACCATCTTCCCTGTCCCTGCTGACGAAAAGCAGGCCCAAACCATGATGCTGCCACCACCATGTTTGACAGTGGGGATGGTGTGTTCATGATGATGAGCTGTGTTGCTTTTACACCAAACATATCATTTTGCATTGTGGCCAAACAGTTTGATTTTGGTTTCATCTGACCAGAGCACCTTCTTCCACATGTTTGGTGTGTCTCCCAGGTGCTTGTGACAAACTTTAAACAACACTTTTTATGGATATCTTTGAGAAATGGCTTT
>NC_056515.1:20369146-20372634 GCF_014905685.2 Nematolebias whitei
TGGAGAGAAGGAAAAGGACATACACACTGAATAAAAATCGTATTTCTAATCTGTGAAAGAGGAGATTCTGGTGGACAGGAAATCCAAAGTGTCATGAACTCATTAACATTGGAGGACAAAAATAAAACTTTAGTTCTGTGGACATTTAAAGGCAAACCTCTTTCACTAAAGATTTAAACATCGATCAAGAAATAAATCAATAAAGGCATTAAAAAAGTATATAAGAACTGCAGAAAAAGTGCTTGTTTGACAAATCCACTTGTAACAACTGTCACTGAACTTCCTCAAAATACTGTGTGCTGTCCTTGACAAATAAAATAAATTAAGTAAAAACTTTGCCACAAATATAGAAATGGTTATGATGATGATGTGACTCAATAGTAGGGAGGTACATCTGGTGACATGTAAGAGTGGAGGAAGGTGCACACAGGACAACTTTACTCTTTGTAGAAGATGCAATCTGAGCTAGATAAATTGGGGAGACTGTAGCACGGCAGCTTCTGATGGTAGTCTGTAGGATAAGTGGAATGATGATGAATAAGAGGAAGTGAATGAAGGCAGACTTGTGAAATAAATAATTGCTACTTAAGAAGGAAGGCGTGAAGAGTTCAGGGAGAATTTGGGTCAAGGTGGTAGGGATGAGTGACCAAGTGTCAGCAGAAGTCACAGAAAAACTACAACAAAGTGTTTGGTTTGTCTTCTGGATAAAAAAAAAAGAAGACAAAAAAATACTTGGTGGGAGAATGAAAAAGTGCATGCAAGTGTTCAAGAAACAAGTTTGCTAAGAAAAATCGTGAGAGATAAAGTAGACAGGAGTACAGGAAGGCTAGGACTCGTAAAACTAGCTTTAAGCATTAACCTTTAATTTAACCATTAATCGTACTGTACAATGTAATTATGACAAAAATGGAGGATTTACTTGAAGTTACCTTCATACAGATGAACATGCAGTACTTCCTATTTATAACTGTTGTAATCAGCTGCTCATGAGGTTGTCATCTTTTACATTTTTCCAGACTCAGTTTAGGTTTTGGAAATGAACTAAACTGTATTCCACCCTCTAAAGCAGAGATATTCAACTAAACTGCTCAGGGGCCACAGTTTCTGAAAACCAGCAGCTCAGGGGCCGAACATCCAGCAATTAAAGTCATTATGTAAATAAAGTAAGTACTACAATGATCTGTTACCTTTTAAAATAGTTTATTTTGTTGCATTGACTCATAAATGCAATAAACTGAACCCAAACCCAAAACCGCCTAAACAAAATAATAATAACAAAGATAAATAAAATAAAAAAAATTACTTTATTTTTCAAGGGTGCTGATCAAATTTAGGGGTGTTTGAGCAACCCCAAAAAGAGGATAAAATCGCCACTGGTATACTTATCACAGTAGAGACTGTGGTCTGCCACACCAGACAGAACATGAAGTGGAGGCTGTGAAAAAAATCTCATGATCTCTGCTCAAAATAACAAGGAGCAAAAAGACAGATCGCACATGAATACCATAACCAAGCTGCAGGGTGGTATAGTCATTGACTGGAGACCTTCATATTCTAGTGGAACTGCAGCATCTCTTTCTGCAGCAAAATAGTATATATTATCCATAGACATTAATACTATGTCTATGTATATCATCAATAAACTATGAACAGGAGTTAGGTTTAGTTCTAAGTCAAACACTACTCCTTTATTATTTTACTTTTTCTTATTTCACATTTGTCACAATTATTTATGAGGTTTATATATAAAAAAATAAAAACAAAAAACTTCATCAATAAGGCGACTATGATAAATCGCTTAACACTAGAAAAGTAAAAAAAGCAAGGCAAAGGTGTGAAAATAAAAACTATAACAGGCAGGCCACATCACAAACATAGCTACTTTTGTCTTTGTTATCCCTTCCTTGAACAAAACTGTACGCCTTTACAGACATTGTACATATTTAAATTTTTATAAAGTTGAGCAATCTTTGTACTTGTCAGCCTCTTTTGCATGTGTATGAATAGCTGACGGCTAAGATTTTGTATTCATTCCTGTAACCAGAGAGGCGGAGACATACTGGAAATTCACAGTGAAGGACACAAACAGCGCACGTAAAATAATACTGATCTCTGATTGGTTAAAGGCTTTTGACGGACGGTTATTTTATCCAATTAGCGAGCAGTATTTTCCTCCGAGCGTTTACGCAGACTCCTAAGCTCTCGACAGTAAAGCAAGCCCCTGAACCTAAAATAACTTAGACCTATCCATATGATATGTGATCGTATTCAAACGCGCCGCTCAGCAACATTATTGCACTATAACTTTTTCTTAACGGGAAGTGGGTGGTTCTAAAGGAAAACAGTCGGAACATACATGAGTCAGACGTAAATTGCTTCTTTCTGTCGTTGTTTAACATTTTTTTAAATTAAGATGCTTCGTGTTTAGCAGCTTAGGTAAGTAGTAACCTCTTTCTCTTGAGTGTGGAAACAAACTAGCAAACGCTAGTGGTGATATTAGCTTGCTACGCTAACACAAGCTAACTGTCGTGATTCTCGCCTTTTTCTTGAAGCCGTCTTTATTTATTGTCGCGCAGTCGTCATCATGGAGTATGAGAGGGCTTTTCAGCTGTTTGTGTTGGCCTGGGTCGTCTCTGTGCTCCAAGCTGGACACGGTCAGTATCTTTTCTGAAGTCGTGATGATTTTAGTTAACGTCGTATTTACAAGACAAGCCCACCGCACGCACTGTAGTTGACTGTATTTTTAACATTCACAACTCACTTTTAAAGGTTTTTCACTCATACGGCTCTATTGTGTTTTGTACAAATACTGTAGATTAGATATGCATTTTTTAAAACAAAGGTTTGTGTTAAAATAAATGATTTAAATTGAGCTTTAAAATATCTTTCAAATATTACCAAGATCATGTAGGTGGGTTAAGTTACAGCAATTTAAAATGTCAAACTTTGGAAATGGACAATGTCCTGAAATTCCATTAAACAATGTTAAAAGTTGCCATGCTTTACTAAAAGTTGCTTATTTATTACACATTTTAAGAGGTTTGCCATTAAACATTCAGCAAATGTTCTTTAAACAAGGTCCAGGATGAGCTTTTTCAGTGGTTTGAATAACATTAATCAGTCATTTTTACTATACAACTAGTTATAAATCTTTATTCACCTCAAAGATTTGTTTGGTTACTGCAGAAAATCATATCGTCTTTACCATTTCTACATTTTGCTGGTGAATAAAAAGAATGCTGACAAATCAAATTTGTTAATTTTGTGAATATATGTAGTTTAATACATGACCTCTGCTGGGTTGTTGTAAAAGTTTTGTTGCACATTCAGGAAATTTGTGCAGCTTTGGTGAAGCTAAAGTTCAAAATTATGCCACAGTTATCTCTCAGATAGGAAGTTTATAAATAGGAAATCAGCTGAATTCTGGGTAGTTTTTCTATTTATGATCCATGACCAGATTAACAGATTTACTAGCACATATATCTATA
>NC_056515.1:20372734-20394438 GCF_014905685.2 Nematolebias whitei
GATAGATAGATAGATAGATAGATAGATAGATAGATAGATAGATAGAACACAAGATACAATTTCATCTGAACAAAAGTTTAAAAAAAACATGACGATGTCCAATAACATGCCTAAACTGTTCAACTATGACCAAACAGTCAACTTTCTAACCCCAAAACAAGCATTACAGCAGTGAGGAAAAATATATCCATCCACTTTCAGTTTTAGGTACATCAGTACATCCATCAGTAAATTAGAAAAATTAACCAAAGTCTAAAATGATTCAAATTCAACCACGAGTAAAGAAAAACACACAACAGATTTTGGTCCAATATTCTTTATAACGTTGCTTCAGTCTACTGAGGTTTGCAGACTTGGGTTTCTGCTCAGCTTTCTTAAGGTCCACCACAACATTTCAGTCCAACTGTGGTCTGGACTTTGACCGGATCATGGCAACACCTTGATTCTTTCCTTTTTCTGCCTTTCTGTTGTACATTTGTTTTCATGTTTGGAATCATTGTCCTGTTTCACGACCAAACTTTCAGCTGTCAAACAAATGGCCTCACATTTGGCTCTAGAAGATGTTTGCGCTGATATGCTGTGTTGTTGTTGTTTTTGCCAAACATTACGCAGTGCATTATGGGTCAACATCTCTACTTTGGTCTCATCTGCCCAAAGAACATTGTTCCAGAAGTCTTGACGTTCACTCAGGTTACAGCTTTGCCACATCATCTCTTTAGAGAGAAGCAGCTTTCTCCTCCAACCCTTCCAAACAAGCCATACTTGTTCGTTTTTTGTTTTTTTTTCTAGTTGTCCAGTCAGGAACGTTCAAATTTAACCAGCTAACTGTGGCCTGTAGAGTCTGAGATATAGCTTTGTTTTGTCATTTGTCTGCGTTTTGCCCTGTACGATCTCTAGTTAAATTTACAGAAATGTCCACTCATGGGAAGATTGGCAGCCGTCTTAAATGTTTCCCACTTGGAAATAATCTTTCTCTCTGTAAAATGATAAACTACAATTTGTTTGGAAATTACCTTTAACCCTTCTCAGACTTACAGGCAACAATTGCTTCTCTAAGGTCAGTGCTGATGTCTTACTGCCTTGACATTGTGTTGCTGTACGCTCCAGAGCAGCAAACTGCATAAACTCCTGCTTTTATAGATATAAATACTGTCTCTCTTAATCTTAAGTAAGCAGCAAGGGTGGACTTAGTATCCATCTATCCATCATCTTTACCCGCCTCTTTCTTTCCAGGTCGCAGGGCTCACTAGTGCCCATGTCCAGCTAACACTGTGCAAGAGGTGGGGGACACCCTGGACACGTCTCCAGTCCATTACAGGGATGAATAGAGACAAACGAGACAAACAACCATTCACTCTCTCTCTCTCTCTCTCTCTCTCACCTATTTCATTCACAATTTTTCCTATTTTGCTTTGTTTTTACCGACATGGTGGAATCTGTTGTGTGTTTAATATTAAGTAAACTTGAGTTTGGATTTGAATAATTTTAGAACCTGGTAAGGACTGATCACTTTATTATTCATTCATTCAACCTTTATTTATACAGGTTAATCCCATTGAGCCTCGGGGACTCATTTACAAGAGAGACCTGAATTTTGAACAGAGAGTGATGACAACAGTGGACAACGACAACAATAGACAATCATAAAAGCTGCGTACATATATATTTTTTTAACAAGTTAAAATAAAATGGCAATCAAAAGGTCTTAAAGTCCTGATATATAGAAATCAGAGGGTGGACTTTGTTTTTCTCTCATTACTGTAATCCTCTAGAAATAACTGGCGTATATTAAAAGCTGGGTGGCAGTAAGATACACCAGGATTTTCTGATGTAAAGTGCAAAATGACATGATGTGACATAAACATCTGGAAGGAGCAAGAAAGGGAGGGCACGTGTCCTCTTGAGATATTTTGTTGCTTATCAAACTTTGTAAAACACAGATGGTCGGTGTTTTATTGATAATACCAGCCCTATGAAAATGCAGTGTTAGCTTATAAACAAGGTTTATTGTATTTATTACAGCCAGAAAATCCCACACCGGCTCCGCACACATAATACATACATACTGTGTTAGCTAGCTTTGGTTAATACAAGTAAGAAAAAAATGAAGTTTAAAAAAATACTGTTAAATTCAACATAATAATACATAATGGAGCATTTGCGAACTACTGCGGTCAGACAGGCTAGTAAACTGAGAGCTAACCTGCACAGATCGTCCAGAACGCTGGAGGGGATGTCCACTCTTTTTGTTTCCATGTTGGTTGAAAACATCTCGACTTTGTCTCAGAGAAGCAGGGTGTAAAAGTATCCGCTTACATGCGCACTTCAAATGCTTAGAAACCTCGTCTTTACAGAAAGGAACAACACCTCAGCAGCTAACTTTTTTAGCAACAAAAAAACTAAACTAAACTAACCTTAGCAGTCCCGGCCGAACTGCGCATGCGCGCTGGTAAATGTTTATTTACGACTTCTTCTTCGTTGGTTTTAATGCGTAGCTGCAACTTGGGGATAACTCTTTACTGCTCTCTACAGGAGCAGGTCATCATGCGGCTCAGTTCATGATCTTAAAAAGAAGAGGAAAGAAAACACATTTCTGGTAGTTTTTACCAGACTGGTTGGTCTTTAACTATGTTTTTAACAGTCAATCAAAAGAACTGTTTCAGGATTATCTTATTAAATCCAGGAGCATGTTAGTACACTCATTAAAAAAAATAAAAGCCCCAACGTGTTCAGCTTCACATGAATGATTTTCAAAATAGCATCCCCCCACCCCACCAGATTTAAGAAATGGCCCCTGACTACTTCTTTCTCAGTAGTTACTTTTATTGCTTTCCTTTTTAAAGAACATGGCTCTGTCCTCTGTATTTTAATCTCTTGATTGTGACCAGCATTTTTATTTCCTTAAATTTTGGAATAATTTCAAAGAAAAATTGTTCCAATCAGTGAAGTGAAAATGTCTGAAGCAGTAGATTCAAACATAATCAATCTGATTTTGCCCTTATATAAAGTTTAATTCACACAGTAATCAATATAGGATGCTTGTCAAACATATAATGTAAAAAATAAAATCATCAAATCTTAAGTGTCTAACGTTCAAAAATTTAATGCAATACTTCATAAAGCCCTGCTCTGACTTTGTGCAATCACATCATTAAAAATAAAGTTGCTTCATAACAATAATAACATAACAACATAATGTTGCTTCATAACATAAGTGCTGCAATTTACTACAAAAAACAAGTTTATTAAAAAAAACCTAATTTACTTCATTGCAAAAACGATATGTACATGACAAAACTACATCAGAATAAAAACAGTAAAACAAGAATATAACAAATTTACAACAATTTATATGCTTGACCCCAATTTTCCAGCCATTTCCTCCCCAGCAACATTATTTCTCCAGGTCAAACCAATAAAATCAACCAGAATTACAAAAAATTCTAACATTCAGAACAGGTGAAACAACAATGAATGTTTGAATCAAAGTGTATAATCCACATGACAGCAGTGCCGGGCGTCCTTTCTGTTGATGGGAGTGGATTTTACAGGTGATCCACCCCACGGATCCTCCTGGCCAGCTGAATGTCACGAGGAAATAGAGTGACCCTCTTGGCATGGATGGCACAAAGGTTAGCGTCTGAGAATAACATGACGAGAAACGTCTCAGCAGCCTGGGAGCACAGGGAGAGGCAGAGAAACACAAAGTAACTGAGAAAGAAAACAGCTGTAGCCGTTGTTCTATTAGTTCCTGCTTACATTCTGTCTAAACATATTGGCCAAATGAGCATATGTTTATAGCATGAACTTACAGTAAATGATATAGTTGTTTGTGAGCTAGTTTTAAGGTAAAATATTTCCAAGCTCAACAGAGCTTGTGGTTTACACATTTTAGGGAAATAAAGACATGCAGTTAGAACCGCACGTTTACATACACGGTATAAAAAGACAGAACCATTTTTTCCTCGCAGTCAGACATTAAATCAGAATAAATCGTTCTTGTTTTAGGTTTGCTAGGATTCCCAAAGGTATTTTAATTTGTTAAATGTTCAAATAATCAGAAAGAAAATTTGTTAAATCATTATTTTATTACTTTTTAAAGTCACAAGTGTGCATACACAATGATTATGTTGCATTAAAGCTCAGCTGACGATCTCATGGCTTTCGGTTGGTTTGTTGACAACATCTGTTATTATGATGTGTTTTAAGGCACACCTCAAACACGATGCTTCTTAGTGGAACTTCATGAGAAAATCAAAAATCTGCCAAGATATCAGGATGAGAATTGTCGACCGTCACAACTCTGGTTCATCTTCAGGTATAATTACATTTATCTGTTCAAACAATTACACACAACTATAAACACCAGAGGAATGTCCTGCAATCATGCGGCTCATGAAGGAGACAGGTTCCATGTTTTGATGCAAAACGTGTACATCAGCCCCAAAACAAAGACCTTGTGAAGATGCTGCTAAAGCTGGTCAGAGTGGGTTATAATCCAGAGCGAAACGAGTTTTGTACTGTCCTGAGCTGAAAGGCCACTCAGCGAAGAAGACGCCATTAGTGTGAAAACAATTAAAACAAGACAGAACAGGTCACAAATGTACACAAGGGCAAACAAAAACCTTCATTTATAAAGACATGCCATGTGGTCTGATGAAACTAAACTGAATTATTTGACTAGACTTTTTTCTTGGATGAAAAAAGGAGAAGCCTGAGCATGGAGGTGACAGTATCATGCTGTGGGGGTGTCCTGCAGGAGTAGGAGGGACTGGTGCACCTCACAAAGTAGTTGGCAGCATGAGGAAAGAACATTTTGTGGAAATATGGACGCAGCATCTCAAGACATCAGCCAAGATATTAGGGCTTGGGCACAAACGGGTCTTCAAATGGACAGTGAGCCAAAGCATAAGGCCACATTAGTTACAACGCGTCTTACGTTAAGTTAAAGACAATAAAGTCAATGGTTTTGGAGTCAAATCAGCGAGCTACCGCAGCGCTCTATGTGGGGTAGAGGGCTGCTTTTTTTGCTCAAGGGCCTAGAGTCAGACAAGTGGGAGCCTTCTTTCTCTCCTGGTCAGTTTGGGTATTTGAACTGGCAACCTTTCGATCACAGGCTCACCTTCTCTAGCACCACCACTCCCCCCACAAAGCTCCCCTCTGACCTCAATACCATGGAAAATGTGTGGCAGAGCTGAAAAGGTGTGTGAGCAAGGCGACCTACAAACCTGGCTCAGATACAGCAGTTCTGTCAGGAGGAACAGGACAAAAGTCCAGTTAACTACTGAGAAGCTGTGCAAGGAAACCCGACATGTTTGACCCAAATCATACAGATTAATGGCAATGCTTCCAAAACTCTGACTTTAAAGAAAGTAACAAAACATTCTTTCATTCAACCTTTATTTCTACAGGTAAATCCCATTGAGCCTCGAGGACTCATTTACAAGAGAGACCTGATTTCAACAAAGAAAGATGACAACAATGGACAACAGCAACAACAATAAACAGTTATAAAAAGTCATACTGCAGGGTTTTTTTTGTTGTTTTTTTTTACAAATAGGATGGCTAAAAGAAAAAGGTAACAAAAAAACAGCTAGATTCTAAGGCCAATGTAGAAAACTAAAAACAGGAACATGTCAGCATTGGACCCTGCCAGGAGTCCAACAGATTCTTAAAGCCACTTAGAGAGGTCAAGGACGAGAGCTTCAAATCTTTTTGTAAGATATTCCAGGAAACAGGAGCGGAGTAGGAGAAGGCCCTTTTGCCAAGTTCAGTCCGCACTGAGGGAACACTGCAGGTAATAATGTCCTGAGAGCGCACTCCGTAGCTGCACTCACGCAGAGACATGTAGGAGGAGATGTATGAAGGCAGCAGACCAAGAAGTGATTTAAAGATGAAAATGTACCAGTGAGAGAGTCTGCGTGAAGTTAATGATGTCCAGTTAACCAATGAATACAGGGTGCAGTGGTGGGTACGATAATCACAGCCAGTTATGAATCTTAGTGCACCATGATAGACAGCATCCAACATCTGCAGGGTTCTTGTAGGAGCGTTCATGTAAATAATGTCACTGTAATGAATGGAGGGAAGGAAAGTAACAGATACAAGGCGTTTCCTAGCATTCAGGGTTAGACAGGATCTGTTTCTGAAAAAGAAACCCAGTTTAACTTTCAGTTTCTTTATCAAGTTTTCCACATGGAGCTTAAAAGAGAGATGTGAGTCGACCAAGATACCCAAATATTTATAGGAATCAACAAACTCAATGGGGACACCATTTGAGGATAAAATCGGAGGAAGAACTGCTGGGACCAACTTCCTATTTGAAAAAAGCATCCCTTTGGTTTTGTCGGCATTTAGGACAAGTTTGAGGCGGAACAAATCAGTCTGGATGTTGTTAAATGCAGATTTCAAAAACTGGAAAGCCTTTTCAACTGTTTTAGCTTGACAATAAACAACTGTGTCATCAGCATAGAAATGTATGGATGCATCAGGGATGTTTTTACCTACATTATGTATGTAGATTGTAAAGAGGGTGCGTCCTAAGACTGAGCCTTGTGGTACACCATTGTTGACTGTTAAATAACTGGAGGAAGTGCCATTATGTTGAACACATTGCCTCTGGTCTGAGAGATAGTTAGAGAACCAACCAATAGTGTGATCTGAGAAACCGATTTCTGAGAGTTTATGACACAAGATGTTATGATCCACAGTGTCAAAAGCTTTGGACAGGTCTAAGAAAAGTGCAGCACAATAGTCCTTAGCATCCAGTGCTTCAACAACGTCATTAAGAACCTTCAGTGAAGCAGTGGTTGTGCTGTGTTGTTTCCTGAAACCAGATTCTCTCTCAATTGTTGAGCATTTAACAAATAAAATAATAATAATTTAGGAATCTTAAATACCCTAAACAGTTTAGTCTGATTTAATGTCAGTCTAGAAAAATGGCTCTGTATCTTTTATACAGCGTATGTAAACAATAAACATCTGGCTTCAACTGTGTGCACAGACAGCATGAGTTTAGTTGTCCACATTATATTATTTTAATGACTGGTAATCTCACAGATCAGGTTATAACTCTGCCCTTTTTTACAACAAGATCTGTGGATATCGGTTGACTCAGAAGTTGAATACGTCTGAAAATGACTGATCTAACTGAGGTATGATGATTAGGAGTGGTTTTGTCACAGTGACATCTGTAAAGATTACAGGGTTGTACTACAAAGTGAGATTTCCCACCTCGTGAGCCACCGTATACTAAGCTGAAAGTTTTCGGTCTCCTGCAGCTGGCTTCGAGAAAACTCAAAAAACAAGGATTACCGTATTTTCCGGCCTATAAGTCGCACCTTTTAGCCTAATTTACATGCCCTGCGACTTATAGGCCGAAGCAACATATTTATGGATTTTTTTCCCATATTTATAAACCAATTTTTGGCTGAGATATGACTGTTTTCATTCATTCTGACTGAAAATATTGAACACTACCATTTTCAGCTGCTAGATGGTACTCGAGTTGTATAGCATGCTGTTGTGTCATGTAATAGGTAAAAAGGGCTATTAATGACACAATCGGCTTGCCTTAACCTGCCACCTTCGTCCAGCTGGACGTCAAATGAGCTTCATTTCGCTGCGCCGCCCCAATAAAATGAAGCTCATTTGACCATTGAAGTGCATTTATTAAGTAAAAGTTCAACTGAGACACACCTTTCCTATAAAGTCAAGCAAACAAATAATTGTTTTTAGGTGCTTATCTTGTTAAATTTTAAAGAAATGCACAGCAGGTCGTCCCTCTGCGCGCTCCCGCTTACGCGAATCAGCTTTTGAAATGCAGCTGATTTGACCGTCAAAGTGCATTTATTAAGGAAAAGTCAACCTGATGCACACCTTTACTATAAAGTCAAGCAAACAAATAATTATTTTTAAGTGTTAATCTGGTTAAATTCTTGTTAAAGTCCTTCCGTGCACGTTCCTGCGACTGCCATTTGGCAGCCAATCGATTTTTGGCACAACACCGGCCCATATTTCCAGGTTGTCAGCGGTGACGCGTAACAAACGTGACACGTTGGGGGTGACGCATAACAGATGTGACTTATACAGCGAAGCGACATATTTATGGATTTTTCCAAATTATTAGACATTTTTAAACAGATGGGACTTATATGCCAGAAAATATGATATGATGCTCATGGTCAGAGGGAGATCCAGAATGCCAGATTGTTTATCTGATGCCATATTTATGATTGTAAATTAAATTCTCTCCAGCTGTGAAGTCTTGTATCCTTTGTTTAATTATAAAGATAAAAATAACAATAGTTGCTGTTCCATGGTAAATATATAAGGAGATTTTCTAATATCTCTTAATTTATAATATTCACAAGTTTTAACTACAATATATTTAAACATTTATTCTTGCTGAATATTGATATTGTAAAAGATTGCAATAAATTTCAGGCTCAAACGACACACCAGTATTAAACAAGGCAGCCATACTGACTCCTAAATACCCACAGCCAGCCAGTTTAAATGAAAGTGGTCAAAAAGTATAAAGTAAAACGCAGCCATTCTAAATGTGGGTTCTGTGTAAAAGTTATGTATGTCACTAGATACATATGTGAACAACCAGTTTGGAGAGCCAGAGCTTCTCTGAAAGTGGTTAATAAATCATAATAACTTGATATATGATGTTCATGCCCATGAAGAGAACAGGTCCTTACCTCCTGCAGAGCCAGCAGAGCATAGACCTGCCACCGGTATTCTTTAAAGGTAAACTGATGGCACACCTCACGAACCTGAGCCAAGAGGAAGAACAGAACAATTATTAAAGAGCGGAGGTAACAGGAAAGTCACACAGTAAGCCGATTAAATTACTGATTAGATTTTTTTTTTTTTTTTTTAAAAAGGTATTTTCTGTCCTCTGCCGTCGTTCATCGACCACTCAGACGTTTTTGTCTTTGAGCTTTTTGCTGACTTGCACGTTTTTAATCACCTGCTGCCAAAATGTGGGTGAATAATGTTTTTGTCTGTGTTTGTTGTTACTTTCTGAAAGTTTGATGAAAAAAACGTTCAGTAGTTCATAAGATATTTTGCTAACGCTACATATAAACAAACAAAAATGCACACAGATGCATGAAAAACCATTATCGCTTCATGCAGCAGACAACACCCCCCAAATTAGGGTCAGTCAAAGAGCTGTCTACACCAGGTAAGATAATAATTGTTCATCCCATTAAACCCGTCCTTCCATGTTTTGTAACGATCGGACTCACCAGGCGACCGAAGGGTGCCTTCCTGATCAGAAGATCAGTACTCTTCTGGTACTTGCGGATCTCCATTAAGGCTCTGGTTCCTGGTCTGAATCGTTTTTTTCTGGGAGACGCAGGAGACTTTGCTAAAAAAAACAAACAGAATCAGACTGTTGTCAAGAACTGTAGACTCTTCTTTAAAGCATAGCTAAACTTAAGTATTGTCTTTTTCACTTAGAAAAACATAGCTTGTGCTACAGAAAACATTTTTCATTGTGTCAAAAACTAACTACAAACACAGACGTGTTGAAGATCTAATGTAAAGAAAACGAACAAAGACAAAACACCAGAGGATATTTTATATAATAAAGATAAAGGGAACCTTGGAAGCTCATTTCTGCCACTCTAAAGAAAAAAGTTATCAAATTTATAATTATGAAACAAACTTACCAACTCTAACTTAGCATCCCATACTTCTGAAGACACAAAGTCTTAATCCTAAGATGCTAAGTAATAATTATGAAAATGTAATATTGTAATTTTAGTTGCTAGGTTAAATATACAAAATGCAAAGCTGTAAATTTAAGTAATGTCTTTTTTGATAGTTTAATCATATTTATGAAATATGAGAAGTTATAATTTAGTTATGCTAAGTCATAATTTTGAGATATAAGTTCATTTTTTTAATTTTAGAAAATTGCATTTTATTTTATGCGCAATTTAGATAATTTTTTAAGTTATTATATTGAAGCTTTACACCCTAATCAATCGTTCTTTCAACCTGTACAAGAGAGACCTGTTTTAAACAAAGATCACAGAAGAGGTACGGACAATAGACAATCGTATAAAAGTAAAGCAAAGTAAATGAAAAGTAAATATATATATATATATAAATTAAACAAAAACAGCTGCATTATAAAGCGATGTAAAATACACACCAAAAAAATATTAAAAACAGAAACATGTCTGCATTGGTTTTTGCCATGAACTTAACTTAATCCATACATTTTACAACAGCGTTTCATAACTATGACTTGGAGATTTTATTTATTCTAAGTGGCAGAAACGGCCTTCCTTAACAAGTGACTTCCTGCACAGAAAGCCGTGTATTTGAGCTTCATCTTCACTTGCCAGATGTGTTTGGTTTATGTTTCAAACCACACGGGCTCAAAGAGTTTAAAACGCTTAGCTTTTTGTTGCACTCACACGTAGATGGCTTCGAACCTGAGCGGGGTGCCTCTGGGACTGGTGCAGGGGGACGACGAACAGGAGTGTTTGCCTTCCTGCGGCTGGCAGATCTGTCTCGACGCATGATCACTGAAACACAAGTCAGAAACGAGATGCTGATCATTACGATACATATATACAGACATATTGTACAGGGGATATAAAAAGTCTACAAAATCCTGTTAAAATATAACAAATAACTGGTCTGTGAAGCTAAAGAAAAACCTTTTTATGTGTATTCTGCGACATTTCTCCAGGGAATAATATAAAAACTAGAAAAGCACAAGAAGCTAGTTCAAGTTCAAGGTTCTTTATCATCATTCGCATCACATCTGGTACATGAGGCGGAAGGAAATAGTGCACACAGGGTTACATCCAGCAATAGCAAAACTATAAAGTGTAAAAGGAAACAGTAAATAAGGATCTAAGATATAAACCAAAAGTTGCATTAGTTACTTTGTTGCATTGTGCACACCCTGATCTTTTGTTTGAAATGCCTCCTTCAGTTTTCCAGTTTTCTGAGGAATAAGTGCAAACCTTGAGCTGATAATATTTGTCCATTCCTCCTTTATTGAATTTAGGTTTCAAATGTGGCTAGGCCCTTAAAAATATGTCATTTTGGATGTATGCTTGGGGTCGGTGCTGTCTGTCTTCCTTTAACTTCAGCTTTTGAGCGGACACGTGAAATTTTCAGAGCAAAATAAACAGGTATCTGGAACAGTTCATGATTCCATCCACCTCCATTAGACAGACATAACATTAGACGCTTTTGGGTCATGTTAAATGTCTGCTAGACTTGTCCAAACACGAAATCATCACAAAGTTAGCTTCATCACTTTCCCAGCAGCTTTCGTGTTTAAAATAATAAAATTAAAACTTAACAAAGGGGTGAAATTTGGGTTAAAACGTAAAACTAATAGCTTTCTTGTCTAATCTTAGAAGACGTGTATAAAATACCTGTGAAGGACTTTACTGCCGTGTTTATTTCTTCAGCTCTTCAACAGCAGCCATAAAATTCAAACGACGGTAACGTAATCTGTTCGTCCAATCAGATTGGGGAAAAACAGAAGGCGGGGCTAATGACTTTAAGCACTCTGATTGGACGATAGCAGCAGTGACGCTTTTAGTGAATGCGCGCGCAACTAAGGGCAAACGTCAATTATGTTAGTTTAATTAATTTATTTTGGGTCGAATATGTTTATTATTTGACTCAGTATTGATATAATTTCATTGAACTTTCACTTCACCCAAATCGGACATTTTTAAAGAATATTTTACTGTTCAAAGAAGCAGTTTGTCCCACTTTTAATGCTAAATTAAGATTAAATCACACCTTTTTTGTTTATGGTTCCCCACAAAACTGATTCATATTTTTTCTATTGTTTTGTTGACTTCTAGGAAAATAAAATATCAGTTTCAAACCAACTGAAAGATTTGAGATCATGTTTATGGCCATAATTACCACTGTGTATGTGATCCTTGTGCTTTATTTTTACCTGTAAAGTTTTTATGCGTCAACATTTTTTTTAACATGTTAATTGTTTTGTGTGTTTTAATCTATTTTAATTTGTTCAGTTCTTTATTGTTTCTGTCTTTCGAGCTATATTTGTTCCCATTATTGTTTCTTTGTTTATTTTCCCCTAAACATTTTAATATTGTAGTTTTATTTTATTTTATGTCCATTTTTAAATTAGATTTTTTTTTATGCTTCATATTTGCATTTTATTTGCATTCCACTTATTCCTAGAAAACTATCTTTATTCTGCTGTTTTACAGCTCATTTGATGAACGGACTATAATGCTGTGAAGATATAGATTATGACTGCAACTATCAAAGGCATGTCTAAAAAAGTTAAATCTGGTCCTCTGGACAGTCATACCTTTTTTAGATTTTTCTACCTGGATTATTGAGCATGCATCAGGATATCAAAGGCATGTTTTATTTATGCTGTGAAGAGCAAAAATAACTCATGGATCCAACAGTAAATTCTGCTTTCAAAGTTAAATGAAGCTGTTGCATCTCTTGTCTGAAAAAGGCCTGATTGTCATTTTAATTTAACTGTTTAAAGGGTTAAACTACAGTTTATTCTGTCATCTGACTCTTCGGGTTCCACCTCAACGTTTCACATTTAATACATGCCAAATAAGAATAATGTTGCATGTATTTCATTCCTTGTAAATAGTTTTATTTTTAACGAAGAAGTAACCAGAAGTGGTGATGTAAATTTTATTTAGTCTTCGCACAGTTTTCAAAGAATTTCTGCTGCATGTTGAAACAATTGAACAAACATTTTGTGAGAATGAACAACTTTTACAGTGGTGAGCAGGGAGGCTGGGCCTGTGCAAAAAAGTGAAAGTAAAAGTAAAACCTGCTGATCAGCACTGACAGTCAGGTAGACAACAAGGCACAGGCTTTTCTTTAAGCATTCAACGTTTATTTCAGATAAGCTCACATCATGCTGCACAGTTTGAATCCCTGTCAGCAGACTGGAGGTTTCTCCTTTGAAAACAGCCGCAGGTAAGAAGAAACTGAGTTTGACAACAACAAATGGCGGAGCAGTGACTCAACAACACTACCCTCATTATGTCCGTTTTTCCTGCCTGTTCTTGGTGATTGTTTCCAGAAATGCAGTTTTGGAGTCCAGTTTGTCAGAAGTGGGATACAAAGCCCCCAGTGCCAGAAAGACGGGAACCACCATCGCTGGGATGATTTTCAAGGTAAGACACACAAGCACAAGTCAGTCCCTCAGAAAAAACAGAAACTGGAACAGGAACTATAACATTAATTTGTTTTATTAAGAACATATGTAGTGTATAGTATAATTTGTATGGATGGGTTTTAAGTGTATAATAAATAAATAAAAAAAGTTTAAGTTCTCAACTTCCTGGTTTGGGATATGTGACTGTAATGAGCCAATAGTCAGTTTTAGTCTTCAATTTTAAAAGTCCTTGATGTTATCCTGGTGAGATGAGGTTCTCTTCTTCTTGGTTTTAGGATGGAGTGGTTTTAGGAGCGGATACCAGAGCCACAGATGATATGGTGGTGGCTGATAAAAACTGCATGAAGATTCACTATATTGCTCCAAAGATCTAGTGAGTACACGTTGTGTTCTGTTAGTTTGCCTTTCAGGTTTATAGCATGACGGGTGTGTAAAAAAAAAAAACTGTCTGTCTGGGCCACATTTCAGCTCTGGACAGGGGTGTTGACATAAAGTACAGAGCACAGTACATAATAAGGCCTTATAATACATGTACCCGTAAGTACCTTTTAAGTACCCCCATATTCCACAGGCAGAATGTAAGCACAGTGTAATTATTCTGTAAGTACCTTGTGTGTATTCTGTGAGGAGTTACCCTTATAAATACACCAACTCATCATATGTATCATCTACGTACCACCTTAAGTACTTTTTCAGGTCTCTCTTGTAAATGAGTCCTCAAGGCTCAATGGAATTAACCTGTCTAAATAAAGGTTGAATGAAAAAAGTACTTATGGTGGATACTTATCCTTACAGCTTTACCCCATAAGTACAACCAAAAGTGCTATGTAAGTACTCTGTATTTACCCTGTGAGTACCATTTGTATAGCCCATGAATATCTTGTAATGATTGTGTAAGTTCCTTGTACCCTCATAAATACGCTAACTACATTGAAAGTATGCCTTATATACCAAATATGTACCCTGGAGACACAGGGGATTAGCAGTGAGTTCCCTTTATTATGGTATTTATTTATTATGTATGTGATTATTTATTTATTCCCATGTATGTACCTCTGTAAGTACCATGTAAGTATCCCATAATTATCATGTAATCACCCTATAATTACCATTGTAGGTACCTTATCATTTTTTTTTCATCCATTCAACCTTTATTTATACAGGTTAGTCTCACTGAGGTACAGACAATCATATAAAAAGCATATAAAATGAAAAGTAAATAAAATAAATTGTATAAAAACAAAACAAATACAGCTACATTATAAAGCGGTGTAAAAACAGGAACATGTTTGCATTAGTTTTTCCCATGAACTTAGCAGATGTTTGAAGCCACTTAGAGAGGTCAAGGTCGACAGCTTCAGATCTTTTTGCAAGATATTCCAGGAAACAGGAGCAGAGTAGGAGAAGGCCCTTTTGCCAAGTTCAGTCCTCACTGAGGGAACACTGCAGGTAATAATGTCCTGAGAGCGCACGCTGTAGCTGCACTCACGCAGAGACATGTAGGAGGAGATGTATGAAGGCAGCAGACCAAGAAGTGATTTAAAGATGAAGATGTACCAGTGGGAGAGTCTGCGTGAAGTTAATGACGACCAGTTAACCAGTGGATACTGGGTGCAGAGGTGGGTATGGTAGTTACTGCCAGTTATGAATCTTAGAGCACCATGATAGACAGCGTCCAACATCTGCAGGGTTCTTGTAGGAGCGTTCACTTTAATAATAAATAAATAAATGAATACCCAGTTTATCACTTTTTTACATTTTCCTGTGAGAAATGTTGGGTCTCCATCCTAAAACATTTAACAATGAAAAATGAGTGTGATAAAATTAGTTATTTCAGGTTTCATCACACAGCACGGTGGCGCAGTTAGTAGAGCTGATGCCTCTCAGCGAAATGGTTGCTGGATTGAATCCCAGCTGGGCAGCTTTCTGGGTGGAGTTTTTCATGTTCTCTCCGTGCATGCGTGGGTTTTCTCCAGGTATTCCAGTTTCCTCCCACGGACCAAAACATGCATGTTAGGCTGATTGGTAAATTGTCCCTAGGTGTGAGTGAGAGTGAATGGCTGTTTATCTCATTTGTCTCTATGTGTCCCTGTGATGGACTGGAGACCTGTTCAGGGTGTCCCCTGCCTCTCACACAGTGACTGCTGGATATGGGCACCAGTGACACCCGTGACCCATAAAGGAAGAAGTGGGAAAAGATAATGGATGGAAGTTTCATGGCAGATTGATGAATATTTTTATGCTAAAAATATAATATTTTGATCTGTGATTATGTGTCTCCTTAAAATGAGTCTGGCAACAACAATGGCTCTGGACCTTTATACGAAATTACAAAGTGCAGTCCCAAAGCAGAGCCTGATATCCAACAGTGTGCTGATGATAAACACAGATTTATTTCAGCCATGATCTGTCTTGTCTCTTCTGCAGCTGCTGTGGAGCCGGCGTGGCTGCAGATGCGGAGATGGCCACACAGATGATGGCGTCCAATGTGGAGCTCCACATGCTCAATACTGGTCGACCCCCACTTGTTGCTATGGTTACCAGACAGCTGAAACAAATGCTGTTCAGGTAGGAGAAACAAGAGCTTCAGTTTAGGTGGAACCTAAATGTAAGTTCTGAACGTGTTTTAGTTTCTGCTAACACATCATCACCTCAAACTTGTTTTTCATGCATCTTTCCATTGCTACTGCATCGGCTCTATACCACCTGGTGCACTTAACTTTCCACATTAGAGGTTAATGTTGTCACTGAGGCTCTTTGCTATACAGTGCACAAATTGCTATATTGTTTATTTAATTAGGACAAAACAAGTTGGGCGGCATGGTGGCGCAGTTGATAGAGCTGCCGCCTCTCATCAAGAAGGTCGCCAAATTGAATACCAGCCGAGGGGGCCATTCTGGGTGGAGTTTGCATGTTCTTTCCGTGCATGTATGGGTTTTCTCCGCGTACTCTGGTTTCTTCCCACAGACCAAAAACATGCATGTTAGACTAAATGGTAACTCTAAATTGTCCCTAGGTGTGAGCAAGAGAGTGAATGGTTGTCTCATTTGTCTCTGTGTCCCTGTGGTGGACTTGGACCTGTCCAGGGTGTCCCCTGCCTCTTGCACAGTGACTGCTTAACATGGGCATTAGTGACCCCCGTGACCTGAAAAGGAAGAAACAGATAAAAGATAATGGATGGATGGATGAAAACACAAGTTTCCACAGCCAAGGGTTGGGGTTCACAAGTGGCACATGGCTATCACAGTACATATTCTCCTTCTTCTCCTTTTGTTTAAACATCATTCATCCCTCTCTCTGAGAAAAATGTGTCTAGATGCTCACAAACATCATTTGACTACATGTTCACAGGAAGCAAAACTAAAAAAGGCAGATTATTTGTAATTTCTTAAAAAACAAAGTGGAAGAAGACATTGTGGTCATGAGATCAAAGCTTTTGGCTATCAAGAACAAAACCTGTGCAAACCCTCCACATCTCACTACATTCTGGAGACTCCATCTGAACTGTGAAGCATGGTGATGATGACATCATGATTTATGGGTGGTTTTATTGGCAGAAACTAAGAATCAGAATTAGAATAAGCTTTATTATCATTGCACCGAGATACAACGAGAATATGTCCGTACAGCCGTCCGAAAGATGAGTGAAGTGCACATAGCTGCTGCTATGAAGCGCGGCCTTCTTATCCTTTTCAGAATACATTTATTAAAATAGAAAAAGGGACAAAGCCACGAGGAGAGGATAGTGGCATGACAAAAAAAAGATATATTCACACCTTGTCCTAACAGGACACAATTTAAGACATCAAAATTCATGAACACGTTACATATGCATTTGACAACAAGGCGGTCCATGAAGCACATCCAGATAGTCCATTGTCCTGATAAGATGATGGTCAGGCGGCACAGGGGTGCGTGTTGCAATAGACAAAGCTTTTTTTTAGTTTACACATTTCCCAGGAGAAATTGATAAGTCGGCATGTTTCGAGACTAACCGGGAAGTCAGATTCAAATAATCCACACTTGTTGATTTATTCAAGCAGACTATTTTTTTCTTGTCAGCCTTGAGTCCTTACTGATACTTTCAAGATCCGAAATGGCCAGAGTGCATTCCACTGGTCCGTGCTTAAGAGTCTCTTCAAGGTTGTTTTCATGCTGACGAGTCCCAAAGCCGCAGGTAGCCTGTGATTCAAATCACTTCCATCTAATGGTTTAGCTAGTAAATAGCTCGTGATTTTGAGTCCTCAAAGCACGGACCAACCTTCACATAGGCAGCAGCCTAACGAGGGCCAAATTAGTTACGGTTGCCTTCTTTGTATGTTGATAGACCTGGAACCAGACTATTCCAAAAACAGGAAACCTGTCATCATAACTCCAATTATATGCAATGTTGGCGTCCTTGATCGACCGCAGAGGTAGACACATCACCCCCAGAGATATATCCAGCTGCATGTGTGTCGTCCGAGCAAATGAGGGTTCTCCAGGACCTTGTTGCTTTGTTGAAAAGATTTTGTCGTTTGTGTCGAAAGTCCAGTTGGTCAGATCCAAAACAGTAGTTTTCATTTCAGAAGATGTGTAAAAATAGGAGCTGCTTCGATACACAGACAGAGAGCAAAAATGCAGGAGGACAGGGAGAAGGAAGAAATGCGTGTGCCTCGTTACAGAGCCAGTGAGGACAAAAAAACGAAAAAGAAAAAAGAAAGAAACAGTCCAAGTAGAAAGAAAGCTGGAATAGAACGTAAAGAAATATAAAGATTATCAAATTTCTTTATTGTCATCCGCATCACATGTGGTACATGAGGGGGAATGAAATTGTGTACACAGGGTCCCAGTTACACCCAAAAATAGCAAAAATATAAATTATATATAAAAAAAACAGTATATAAGGATCTAAGAAATATGCTAAACACTAATAATGTAAAATAATACGGTGTATTAAACAGCAGTCTGAACATAGGAAATTCTCAAGGGAAACTATTTTGAGTGTTCCCAATATTTTGTGTTCCCAATATTTTTTCAAGACTGAGACAGGACAATGATCCTAAACACAAGGATGAAGCAACACTCCACTGGGTTAAGGAGAAACCACTCATTGTCTTGAAATAAATATATTTGATTTAAAGATAGCTGGACACAAACAGGACCAGAAGAACCCAAACATACAGTACCTTCTGTTGTAACTGCTGCACAGAAGTGGCTCTACAAAGTGTTAATTTTTTTAGGGTAAACCCATAAGATGGAAAGGTTCAATGAGTTAAGATAATAAGAACATTTTGTTATTTTTTATCTTGTTCTTAACATTTAATCTGAACTCCAGTTTATAAAAAGAAGAATGTCAAGAGATGTTTGCCTGTTTTCTCAGGTACCAAGGTCACATGGGTTCATCAGTGATAGTAGGAGGAGTCGATGTGACCGGGGCTCACCTGTACAGTGTCTATCCACATGGCTCTTACGATAAGCTGCCTTTCCTCACCATGGGTATGTGAGCATCATCTTTTATGCAAATCTACACGTTGTGACAGGAACAGGCACCGAAGGGAGATTTCTGAAAGACATTTTAAAGTTCTGTAAAACAGTTTACTGAAATTACGTCTTGAACGTTTTACCTGATTTCGGCCTGTAATCGTGTCATCTTAGCTCCACTTTAACAGAACACCTCTAAAGTGATGGACTGAAGTATAGCATATAATAAATGTTTGTAAGAGGGAGAGAAGCTTCTGTTTTCCTTCAAAATGTCTACATTTGATCGGTGCAGGATACTTATACCTGAAATACTTGAAATTGTAATTTATGGACAAGTAAATTAAAAAGTTATAAACCGTCATCTTTATGCATTATCTTGGTGTGAATACTCAACCAAATTAAAAGTCTAGTCTTCCTTGAAGGAATTCATACCACCCACCACTTTTCATGCTAGAGTTTTACAACTTTTAGATCATTTTATGTTGACAAATGACAGAGCTGTATCTGTTTTGGTCAAACCTTTGCAAAATGTCATGCTCAGGGTATGTGTTGTGGATTACCCTCAGCTATAACCACTCCAAATTTAAACAATAAATCTACAAAGTTTACTGAATTATACTGTAGTTATGTTCATAGCATATTTTGCTAAAAGACAGCAAATTGACATCAATAGTTCTGTAAGGATGGTGCCCCCTTGTGGCGGGTCCCATCCCTACACTCCCTGGTCTCCCTGTTAATTGTCTTGATTGTTCTATTTCGTATAGGCATTGCCCTTTAAGGCTATCGCTAGTGGGTTTATCCCTTTGCGCTCAGCGCAGCACTGAAAACTTTAGTCCACGCCCATCTACTGTGTGGGCCTCATCCCCAGTCCGTATAAATTATGGTGAGACCGGGTAATCGGCTCCCATTTTTTCTTCAGCCAGCTAGCTAGCACTGTCAGAAGAACGAAGAAGGAAAAAATGTCCAGCTTTGACCGGCACAACCTTTGCTAAGGATGCCTGGGTCTCCGCCACGCCAACCTCCTGCCGTCCCGGTGAGCTCTTCCTCCCCAGAGAGAAGCAGAGACGAGCAGCCTTGTTCAAGGTAAGCATCGAGGAGTGCTTTTCCAAGGCGGGCCGATACCCGCTGGACGACGCCATCGCTTTTTCTAACGTTTTTTCCTTGCGGTAACCGAATGATTTCCTCAAAAAGGCAATGTCAGCAGCAGCCCCGCGAATGTTTTTCCGTGGAGGGTCGCTACTCGCTGGACGACGCCACCACCTTTTCTAACGTGTTTTGTTCTCGCGGTGAATCGGATGATTCCCTCGAAAAAGGCGTTGTTGGCAGCAGCTCCACTGAGTGTTTTATTCTGTGGCGAGACACTATGCGCGGGATGACGCCACTGCCTTCTTTGACGCAGAGTCACGCAGTGAATCGAATGAATCCTCCGAGAAAGGTGATGCGGAGCTGCACCCTCCCTCCTGGAGAGCGTAGTAACGGAAGAGGAGTGGCCGTGTGGATGCTTAGCCATCTCGGATCTTCCCACGTCTGCGACCACACCACTCCCAGCCGTCGGCGCCCTCCTCTCGGAGCTGCCCGGCATAATCCAGGAGGATGTTAACACAAGGGACTTTCCGTCCCCTGCCTCCCTCCTCCCTGATCGGATGATTTGGCAGCAAGGTTGGCTCCGCCCCGGCTTGTCACCCTGACCCCATCTGGCCTCGCTGTCCAGCTGTGATGTCACACTGGAACGAGGCTGCAGTTGGGCCCGGCAAGCTGAAGACATCCGTCTCCACCTTCGCCTCCATCTCCAGAGTGGAGGGTTTTACCGATCAGTGTTTTTCCCTCGGTCCCCCTCCTGGAGCCAAGCCTGGCATTGGCATTGGGGCAAAAGCTTCCAGGATGGACCAGCAACCTGTCCCTCCAGGGAAGCATGACCAGATGGTGACAAGGTCTCCAACCGAGCTCACCAGTACTCATTCCAGATGGCTGCAGCGAACAACAATGTCGCCCTGCTGGCCTACAGCATGAGGCTGGAGGAAGCAGACCTGCTGGAGGAGACAAAGAGCTCTCTCTGTAAAGCTACTGATGTCATCTTAAATATGTGCCACCTCTGCGGTCTGCCTGTCCCGCATCGCTGCATGGATGACCATGATCCAGAGGACCATTTGGCTCTGCCTCTTGCCATCCTTGTCCGAGAGGCTGCAGAAAAACCTGCTGGAGGGCCCTATCACCCCAGAGTTGCTGTTTGGGGCCAAATTCAGGACCATCCTTGAGAAATCGCAGAGGTTCAAGGAGGTCTCAGAGACTGTACACCATCTGGTGACGTCACAGTCTATCTACCCCTCCGGTCGCTGGAGGGACCGCCGTGGCCAGCAACAGCAGCAGAGGCGCTCCACAGCTGCGACTTCACACTCTGGTCCTCCGCCGGCACCCTCCACCAGGGAAAAGCTCCTTGAGGGGAATGTGTGTGTTTTTTGATGAGGTATATTTTGAAATATAACAGAAACATCTCTAAAAGTAAAGTTTCATCTGATTCCAGCCTGACTGTCAGATCAACTGAGCTCACAGCTCCCTCTTCTCACTTCCCGACACAAAACAAGCCGGTAACTTCTAAACAGTGTTTTAAATGGCACCGCAGTTCTGTAAATATCACAAAACACTTGTCTGCCACGTTAGCTAAAAATTATTGTTTTTTTCAGCAGACCGAGTCCGGTAAAATCCCTCGCTCTTAGCCAGTGCCCATTTTTATTTTCTGTCGTTTTCTGTCATCTCACTGCACAGCAGGAGTAAACGTTTTTTCTCCACGACAGCTGCAGCCTCCACCGAAACGGCGTTTTCACTCAGAAAGCGCTCACGCCTCCTCTCAATGCGCGCCGGCCCTCCTCAGCTCTAACGTGAGACCACAGCCTGGGTTAAGTACAAAGGCACACATACAGCATTTTTCTGTTGGAGCCCCCACTTGAGTTCCCCCCGGGGAATCTTCGGAGCGGGTGATGGCAGTAAGGGTTTTTAGCCTAGTTAATGTCCATGAGAAACATGACACACAAAATGCGTGCCCGCTCTCCGAGCGTTACTC
>NC_056515.1:20404438-20416091 GCF_014905685.2 Nematolebias whitei
TGCTCCTATTCTATTCATAGAAATATATGTAGTCCGTATGTTTATTTATTTTTTTGTTGTAAATGGTTGTCAGTGCACTCTCAAGTTGTAGGATCATGAAATCTTTGACAAATGAGACAAGTTAGTTAATGCTCAAACTCAGTGGGTATTAAAATTTTCATTAAAAAAATCACTGAGCACTTCAAATAACTCCATTGTGACATTAAAAATTAGTGGTTTAAGCTTTACACACTTGTATAAATAACACTAACCACAACCCACTCCTTCCTCCTAAACCCTAACCATCATGCTAAGAGATAAAAACTGAAACATGATCATCCTGTACTGGGCCTTCCCTGGGTCAAGTTGTCAAATAGTAATGGTCGAAACTAGGGGTTGAACGACTACATAATTTTTAAACTCGACATTAACATAATAAAACTCGAGTAGAACTCGAGTAGTTGATGACGTCATAGGATCTCAAGATGAAAAAAATAAAATAAAAAATAAGACCATAAAAAAACGTAATTTATTATTTCCAAAAAAAAAGATCAACAAAACATTGGAAGCATGTATTATGCTCCTACCATTTATCATACTGCAAATAAGTCAGTGGAAAACCAAAACCATTAGTTTTATTATTAAGCTGCAAAAGTGAAAGAAACATGTGGCACGTAAAAAACAAAACTAAAAACAGTAGAGCTGTCGACCACCTCGCACCACCAGCAGCTGTGGTGCGCATTAGGTTTAGTTTTAGAGATTAACATTTTTATAGGGTTTTTTTATAGGGTTAGAGATTAATATTTTTTGCTTTTATTTTGTGAAACAAGGTCAAAAGGAAGCTGGTTCTGGTTCGGTCATTGGACCCAGTATTGCACCAAATTCTGTGACCTGCAACAGTGCATGCAACACCGCCCCCTACGGTCACAATATACAGTGGTCACAGAATATGGTGTAACACCGGTTCGCAATGAGCTCCAAACAGTCAAGAAGTTGATTGATTTTCTGTTTCCTTACGGTAGTTGAACCGGAAGATTAATCTTTAGTGAATTATTTCCATACTATTGATGCATTTCTACCTGTTTGCCAAGACTGGGCCTGCTCCAATCAGTCCATCTGCTGGGAGGAATCCATTTGGTAGCTTCTACTAGTAGCCCGATGCGGATCACGTGACACATGACGCAATGATGTAATTGCAACGTAATGATGTCACTGCGAATACTTGATGTGAAATTTAAAAACTCAATAGATGTCCTAGGAATCAACCTGTCGATTACTCAAGTAGTCTGTTAAAGCCCTAGTCGAAACACCCCTTGAAGCTGAGGTAAACTTCTGAGGTTGTCTCAAAATTTCAACACCTTCAAAACACTTTGCTAAACAAACTCAACAATTTTACCAGTCTTCATACTTGTGCTGTCACACAATGATCACTCAAAACGTTAGTGAATACACCTGTACCAGGGAATTTGTGAGGCATATTTGTTAGAAACAGGTCTAAGATGGAGGACTTTTCAGGACGGTTTTTGTTTGGTATAGTCGGAGAGTCAATGAGTTGGGTTAGATTGAGAGACAGACAACATTCCTTGAATTTATCACAGACGGGGGTCGACTTATCCCAGCCAATGTTGAAATATCCAGCCAAAAAGATCTCTTTGAATTTTTAATTACCACGAAATTCCATCAGGGAGGACAGAGCCTCAGGTGTTGCTGAAGGGGGACGATAACAACCCACTACAGATAATATCTGGCCTTCATTCAAAGTGATGTTTACAGCTAAGGCATCAATTTGGTTAGGAATTGTTTTAGAAGACACAAGACTAGCAACCAGAGAATCTCTGATGTAAATTGCGACTCCACCCTCCCTTTTTTGACGATCACAGCGGTAGATGTTAAATCCATTGATTACCATGTACAGTACAGATTTGTTGAGCCAAGTTTCAGAGATGAACATTACATCTGTCCTAGAAGAACTTACCAGAATTTTCAAGGCATCAAGTTTTCTCAGAATGCTATGTACGTTTACATGCAGAAAATGAAACCCAGACACGTTCTTAAAGCCATTTGGTGTGCTGTAATTAGTGGGGGGTCCAGGGTTGGGCTGAATCCCTGAGAGCAGTAACAACATTATTATCAGACATTTTCTTGAGTTTTTCATGACTGATGTGTAATTACAGGAGTGAACAGTGTGACAATTAGCCCCCATAATCGAACCATGAGAAACATTAATGAAGACGTGATCATTCAGAACCCAAAACAGTGAAAGTTGCAGTGATGGGCAGATCCAGGTATATTAACAAGATTCAGTGACTCCAGATAGTCTGAGATCTAAAAATAGTGACAATAATATGAATAGTGCAGTAAAGTCTCAGACCATAAAGTGTCACAATTCAAATGGGCAAACAAACCCGACGAGATGGCCCAACTGCTGCTTGAGTTGGGCTGAGGGGGGCTCCAGCACCCCTGTGAAGATGGATGCTCCCATGAGAAACATAAGCTGGGTCCAGAACCAACAGGCAGAAACAGATAATTTGCAGCAAATAGCAGAGCGAGCTGCCAGAAAATCCTCCTGAAATGAAAGGCACGGTCCTAGCTCGTTTCAGGTCAACAGTGGATCCAAAATAAAAATAATTATTATCCAGGTGAGTTTGGATGGAGGCCTGCAGCAACTCCGATGCAAACTCCGAACTTCTCTCGAGCACCATGCAGCGCTGCTCCTTCACGCTGCTCCTCCGCTTCTCTGCACATCACCCCCGCACCCGACAGCACGAGAGGGCACCCCCGGTGAAAAACGAGACTGACCTGAGGCTTAAGTCGTCACTGGTCCGGTCTGGTTCTGCTCCAGTCCAGCGCTCCACAGCACGAGAGACGAAGAGGCTGAAGTCGTCACTGATCCGATTCTGCTCGGTCCGGTTCCGGCGGCGCTTCAAAGCATCGGAGCTTCTCCTCCAGGCGAACACAGCGATTCCACGGAGGTGGACAGTCCTTGGTTAAAAGTAACGGGCTGCTCACTGAGGCTGAGACCGGCTCTGTTGAAGACGAAGTCCCCCACAGCCAACTCTGTTCGGTTCTTGTCCAGTTCGGGGGACACAGGTACGCTTCCCCCACACCAATGAAGACACCACGAGGGCCAGTCCAGCAGAAAACCATCAAAATATCACCCGGCGATTTTCGTCGGAACCAGGTAGAACCACAAAGTTCCAGATGAGAAGTTTGTTGGGGTCCAGAGAGAGAGAGAGAAAAAACACCGGACCTTCGTGCAACGACTCCTCAGCTCGAGGGGTCACCTGGCCGGCAGGGTGCGCTCAGAGTGACCGGTGGGGTGGGAGCAGCCGGTCCTGGACCAAAATATATTTTTGGACGGTCCCGTCCGGCTCTCTGAGTCACTGAACACCGAATTCGGTTGGAAGTCCCAGCGTCCAAACTGTCTTTTGGTGAGGTCTAGGCAGGACAGGTGGTAAGCTTTGGTGCAGGTCTTCTTGCCGCACAGAACCAGCTGACCTCCATCTCTGCAGCGGAAACACTCGTCCTTAGACTTCTTCTTTCATTCACTTTTTCTCCTCTTATACTTCCTCTTTAATCTTTTTGCTTTTTGCTCGGCTGTTTGCCCGTTTGTTATTGTTGTCTGTACTTTATATGTTCAGTCTGGAACAGGTCTGTGTTGTAAATGAGATTGGTCATTTCACCATTCTCTTCATCGTCCTCATCAACATTAATCTTTGAAGAGCTGGAACTGTCTTTGTTTGTTTTTAAATCTGGGTTCTTGGTAAGTTTTTTTTTTTTTTATCATTCTTTAAAGGAACTGTAGTGACCAAAAACCTGATATCTGTCTCCTCCATACCGTGTTGGTCTCCCACCAGACTGCTCCAAGGGTCTTCTCTTCCACTCTATGATAAGACACTCTGGGTCCTGCTGGTCCACATCAGGTCTTCAGTCTTGAGTAACTTCTTCTTTTAATCAGTACCAAACATTGGCAGGAACCATTGTTAGAGGAAAAATGTGTGGTTGGTGGTGGTCTGACATGTAGCTCCTGCTCTCTCCACGAGCAATAAGCTGCAGCATTACAAGCAGTGTTGCCAGGTGTACGATAATTATCGTATTTGTACGACAATTTTGCCCTCTGTACGATCAGTAATCCCAAAAAAGGCCAAATATACGATAATTTGACCATTCCGTGAATGTGTGGTTGTAATCAGTTGTCATCAGCCTGTTGCAACTATCTGTTGGAATTTTTTTGTGAACCCTGAAGGCATCTGTGTCCATAAACAGATGCATGATTGGCTGGAAATTCAGCCAATCGTTCTTTTCTAAACGTTACCTATGAGTGACGTGTATGTGTTTACCTGAGGACAACGGCCATGATTGGCTGAATAGTCCGCTGCGCCCGCCCCATGAGTGCGGAAAAGAAAAAAAAGAAAAGAAGAAGAAGCAGAGCCGGTCTGGAAGCGGACCCATCACTACTGGAAGCAGACCCGTCACTACTGGAAGCAGACCCGTCACTACTGGAAGCAGACCTTTCACTACTGGAAGCAGACCCATCACTACTATAGTGCATAAATAGATTTGTTATTTTGGTTATGACGGGTGTACGATAATTTCCCTCAAAATACGATAATTTTATGTCTAGTACGATAATCCTACATTTCTCACCTGGCAACACTGGTTACAACTACAAGCCACTGGCAGCAGAAACTTGGAACAAAATCACATCATAAACTATTTGACTCACGAGAAGTCTTTTTTGCGTAGTAATTGAAAGAAATCACGGAGCTAAATCCATAGTAGCTACTCTGATATCAGGCTGCAATAGGGAGGGATTAAGAGGTGTGTCTTTGTAGAGGTCCGAGAGTCACAGGTTCAAGTCTGATGCATATCCACAGAGCAGGAAGAAATAGCTGAAATTCTTAAATTTAGAAAAAGGACCCTGTTTGTTTTAATAATTGACGTTTTTGCTTTTGCCCTACTTGAGCCTAAATGGTGAAAAGCAGTAAGTTAGCCAGGGTCACCTTTATTTCCATTAGTCTTTGTATTTATTTAGTTTGGTCACCTTTCAGGCTTTCTTTTGGTTTTAGTTAAATATTTACCGGCTGTTAAATTGGTTCATGGTCTCATCTCATAATGTTTCTTGTGAGCAATGTGAACTTAACTCCATGTCGACTTAATGCTGTTAAATCAGCATTAGACGGTGCTGCTTTGTTACTACCGGTATTTACTACTTTAAAATGTGTTCTGTCACACAGCCTGCAATGATGCTAAAACATATAACGGCAGTGCTTGCACAGTTCCACATAGCAGCATAAATGTGTAAGAAACGTTGGTTCTTTGTTGGATTACTAAAGAACAGCATGTGAACAGCAAATGACAATTTTTTTGTCTTAAGTCAAACAAAATTAATGCTGCACCTGTGGCCTTCTGCATAATGAGATTTTTTTTTTGTTTTCTTTTTTTTTGTTGTTTTACAGAGAATGTGGTCCATTTGATGACAGTTCCACAGCATCCAGTGTTTGAGATTGGAACCAACTTCACGGCTACATGTGTGATCACGAACACCACTGAAGTCACTGCAGATGATCTCTACTGGAACATGTCAAAGACTCGTGTTCCCAAAGAACACTATACAAAGATCAACTCAACAGCACTTGCTATCACTGTCCCCATCACAAGTGAAAAATCTGAGTGGTTATTTTGTCACAGCAAGGAAACGTCTCCCTATGTCACCCTGAACAAAAGCAGATTCATTCATGGGATTTGGCTCAAAACAGGCTGTAAGTTTTTATACTTTTGTTGTATGAATTGAAATGTTTCTGTAAAGTGCCCTGAGACAACTTTGTTGTGATTTGGCGCTATATAAATAAACTGAATTGAATTGAATTATACTTTGACTTTAAAAATCATCATTTTTGTCTATAACCCTTTATAGTGAAGTTTGAAGTAGGATGTTTGTTACATGTTAATGTAGCCAAGCCCTTTTTTTTCATTAGATGTAGGAGTACAACTTAGACTTGTCATGATTCGCTTCGTACCTTGGTTTTGAAGATCACAGTTCAATATGGTTCATCAAGAAAAAGAAACAAATGCTATTTAATAATATATATTTGTTTTTTATTAATAGACAATGCCTCTTTCAGAATCTGTAATCACAGTAAACAAATTGATTAGCTTTTTATTTTTTAATCTTGATGTGACTCTCTTCCTTAAACCTGCTCTCAGTGTAGGAGAGAGTTGCAGGACCATCAGCTAAAGGAGTCAACATTGAGAAATTCAAGAATTTTTTGAACAAACACTGCTGCTTGTTCCTTTTCTCCTCTTTCTTTACAAATGTGGTGCTGGGGGAATTTTCTGTCAATGTGTCGGCGACACAATTGCTGCAGCTGAAAAAATGAGCTACTTCTTGGGTATCTCAGAACCAGTAACGAACTTGGGCACTGTCTTTGTGTACCCTCCTTGTTCTAGACTTAACGTAGAGGAGAGTGGTGGCGCAGAGGTTAAAGAAGGTGGGCCTGTGATCGGAAGATCGCCGGTTCAACTCCTGGTACCAACAACATCAAAATGTGGGTGGGATTGGTGAAGCACCCACACCTGCCTCCACCCTCATTACCCCACTCTTGGCCCTTGAGCAAGGCCCTTAACCTCCACCATCTGCTCTTCCAGACGCCCTAGATAGCAGCTCTCTGCTCCACACAGACGGCTGTGGTAGCTCGGTGGTCTGTGGTTGTCAGGAAGGACATCCGGCGTAAAAATAATTGCCTCATCTTCGTGCAGCTTAGTTTGCTGTGGTGACCCCTGAAGAAGGGAGCAGCCGAAAGAAGAAAAAATGTCTGAACAGTTTATCTCTAATAAGATATCTTTTTGTGTGCCTCGCTGTTAGACCGTCCAGAGAGACCAATGAATCTGACCTGTGTAGCGCTACAGGAAAACGATTCCATCTCTCCATCAATCATCTGTAAATGGGAAGCGGTTGGACGTCAAACCACAGAGGTCCGAACAACTTTTACAGCATTTGTTAAAGACATCTTGTCGTGAGTACACTGCTATACATTTCATCTTATTTTAAAACCATTGTACCTTTGACCCCAGCGTCTAGAAGGAATTCACAACATCCACAGCCTTTAATGCAGATATTTTAGACTTAAGATCATTTTATGTTGAGCAATGTGTAATAGCCATTTTTTTGTCACACAAGGAAAGTTGGAGCATTCATGCAACGTTGCGATATCTTACGTGATCTATTAGGGCTTGGAGTATGTGTTGTGAATGATTGTCAGCTAAATTTTAGCCCAATAGCTGTAACATTTACTGAAGTTTTGCCTATTCTTGGATAGGTTACGGTTTATTAGTTTGGGCTGGCATCTTGTTTTGGGTTTTAGGTCCAAAAGTTGTTGATCTACATTCATTTATAACTTTCTAAAAGTTTAATCACATTCATACAGTGGTTCATGAGATATTCAGACTTGATTCCAACAGTCGTGCAGAAGTTTTAAATACAGATCTTGTGGGATCAGCTAGCACTCAAGATATAAGTTGGGGATTGGTCTCAGCTATTACTGTGCCAACACATAGCTCAATATTTTTAAATGAATGCATGTTTTGTGTTTTTAAGGTCAGTTGGTTGTGGCTGTACTCTTCTAATTGGGATTGTCTCGAAAAGTTAATCAGGTGTAGATTTCAACCCAGTGATTACTTCTAAAAGTTTCATCACAGTCTGTTTAGTGGTTCATGAGATATTATGCTAATGCTACAGACAAACAAACACTCAAAGATATGGGCAAAAGCGTTATCACTGCCTTTGCTTTCGGTGGCCGCTAATAATAAAAAAATAAAATAAACTGGTCCATATCTGCCTGTCTTCAGTTCATAAATGTGGTCACATAATGGTGTGCTTGCTGGTGGCTTGGCCAATCCAATTAAACTGCAGGTGAAAATTTGGCTTTTTTTTTCTCACATATTTGAGCCACCAAATAGTCTCAGCCCAGTGGGATACTACCCTTAGCTGGAAATCTTGCTTTAGAGTAATAAATTCATGTTTGAGTCACGTTACATTAAAATCACTGTAATGAAAACGGAGTAATTTGTTTGATCATTGAGTGAGAACGTTTAAGTTGGTTTGTAACCAGATATCATATTTTCTGCTCTACAAGTCGCATCAGTCCAAATATGTCTAATAAAGTGGAACAAACATAAATAAGTTGCTTCGCTGTATACGTTGCATCTATTATGCGTCTCCGCTGACGCGTTGCGTTCGTTACTCGTCACCACTGACAGCCCAGAAATGTGGGCGGTGTTGTGCCAAAAATCGTTCACCAAATGATGGCTGCGGGAGCGTGCACAGGAGGACTTTTAGCAAGACTTGAACAAGATTAACACTTAAAAACAATTATTTGCTTACTAGGGTGTAACGGTACGCTAAAATCACATTTCGGTTCAGTTTCAAGGAGGGCTCGGTTAATTTTCGGTACAAAAAAAAGACAAACTAAAGACTTACAAAACGTTTATTTTGAAACTATGCCAAGTAAACAATATGTTTGTATAAAAATAAATAAAAGCGACCCATTTGGATAATATTTTAAATAAACGGCACTCTTTACAATAAATAAACTATACTAACAATAATAAAAATCTTAATAAATACAGTAACAGTCAGAACCAGAACAATAAGCAGCAACAGACTGTTTACAATCTAACTAATCAAGTTTTAAGTTTTTTGTCCAAAAAGACCAACTTGTCCACATTTTCTGCCAAAAGCACAGATGTAGTTGCAGTGAATATCTCCAGAGGTGGAGAAAACGGCTCACCAACAACAGTAGCAGGAATAAAAAGGTAGAGCTTTGTTAATGTTGCAGTGTGGCTGTATTTGACCTCATTACTCACAACCTCTTGGACCTGCTCCCCCAGGTGGGACAGGTCCCTGGAAGAGTTCAGAGTTCACTCATCACACACTTCTTTGCTGGAGGTGATGTGGTGGATTTCCCTGAACAGGAAGACTCAGCTGCTATCTCTGTCCCAGACTGGAAATAAAACACAAATAGGTAAAAAAAATTTAGTTAATGAAATTATAATTTTAAAGTAAAAAAAAAAGTTAATTGGGTAATAATAATAAAATAACAATACCTCTTCTTGAACAGTTGTTATGAGGTGGTTGAACCTCTCGGTCATCATCATCATCAGGGCTTTAATCTGGTCCAGGGCTTGTTGACAATATCAGTTTTAGCTTTTTCATAAAGTGCTGCTACAACTTTTTGGCTGAAATGATGTGATGTCGTAGCGAGGCTCAATAACTTTAAAGCCGGCGCATCAACAACATTCGAACGTAGATCCAGAGCTTTAAAAACTCCTACATTTTGTGTCATTGCTCTGGACCGATCTGCATAACCTGATAAAAGTTGTTTAAATGCTGCTGTTATCGGTGTTTGCACCAAGCTGCTATTCTGTAGAAGAGACGTTCACGTTCGGATGATGTCATTTCAAGTGCGTTAACAAGTTTGTTGCCTGCTGCAGATCTACTCTCCGTGAAACAACGTCGACACACAGCTTTGGATTTGTTCTCTTGTCTTTTAACAAGAAAGCCATAATGTTCCCAAACAGGAGACTGCAACGACATGCTAGAATGCTAATGCTGTGCGTGCTGCAAGATAATAGTGCCGTGCTGAACTTTAGTTCCGCTGCGCATAATCTCTCGTTAATAAAATTTAATGAGTGAAAAAATAACCGAAACGGTACGCACGTGGACCGAACCCAACGTGCGTACCGAAACAGTTCTACACCCACATGTACCGTTGCACCCCTACTGCTTACTCAAAGTTATAGCAAAGGTGTGTTTCAGTTTTATTTTTCCTTTATAAATGCACTTTGATGGTCAAATCAACTGTATTTCAAAAGCCGATTTGCAAAAGTGGAAGCGCGCAGATGGACGCCTCGCTGTGCATTCCTTTGAAATTTAACAAGATAACCACCTAAAAATAATTATTAGTTTGCTTGACATTATAACAAAGGTGTGTCTCAGTTTAACCTTTACTTAATAAATGCACTTCAGTGGTCAAATTGGCTGCATTTCACCAGGGCGGCGCAGGAAAATGAAGTTGATTTCACGGTTGCACCAGGCATGATGGTGGCTCTTTATGGCTGGCTGATTGTGTCATTAATAACCACTTTTACCTATTACTAGGACTGGACAATAAATCAATATCGATTATATGTCACAATATACTTTTATTCAATAACAGTGAAATGAGTTTTAAGCACATTTTAGATATTTCGATTTGATTACAGTGTTTCACTGAAGCATTGCTTTTTCTGTTCGTGTTGAAGCGGCCGTTTCATTTTCAACCCGAACAGAAAAAGGTGTGGCACAACTACGTAAGTGCGTGGTGACGTAGATGTTACGCAGAGCTCGAGTCCAGAAGGAGTTAGCGGTAGCAGACTAGGCTAATCTCCAACGCACGTTAAGTTTTCACTTCAAAATGAGTTCCCATGACAATCAGAATGTGACTGAAGAAGCTTTCACAAGTGAAGAGAAAGCAGCCAAAAATTGGTTTTATAAATATGGTAAAAAATCCATAAAAATGTCGCTTCAGCCCATAAGTCGCAGGGCATGTAAATTGTGCAAAAAACTGTAACTTATAGGCCAAAAAGTACAATATGCAGATCTGTGTTACAGTACTTGATGCATTCTTCTAAATTATTTGCAAATTTCTTTTCAGTGGTGAAACATTTAACGCATCAACAATTCAGAATAATGTCCAAGTGACTCTAAAACTTTTCCCCAACTTTATGCCTCTGGATGTCTGGGTGGAGGCTCGTAATCTACTGGGAGCAGAAGAGTCTGAACATCTGACTAACGAATCCACCTGCTTTGGTAAGGCAAAGTTTTCACCTGTAGAAAAACGGATTATCACAGTGCAGAGTACTTTATGTTTGATCTGATCAACAAGGTGCGTTCACAGAAATGTCAGTGTTTGGACGTGTCTCCAGACGACGACACAGTTATTAACTGTTTATTTTGTTGCTGCAGTGAAAACCAACCCTCCAGCTGTACGAGCCATTTCAGAGTCTGTTTTTCCCACATCGCTTCTCGTGAGCTGGACTAGTCCTATTGATGAAGTGTATATAAAACTGAAATATCAAATCAGATTCTGCCCAAGCGGATCTCAAATTTGGAGTTATGTAAGTATGTTCAAGGTGTGTTTTAACAATGGCTCCTCGTTTAGTCTTATGCTAAATTAAAAAGTATCAAGTAAATCACAACAAGTGCCTGGTTAATATAAAATAATAAAACAAATCAGTTTTCTTTATAGAGAATTCTTGAGACCATTTATTACCTCACTTGGATAGTTTTAAGAATAAATTAGACAAAACATTTATTTTCAGATGAAGTTCATCAATTTGTTAATGATTCGTTATGTCTCACACATGATGGACCCATAAGCCTTTACTGATGTACTGGTTTATATTTGTACTAACCATACACCAGTAAAACATTAATTATTTTATTTTGAAAAAGACAGTGCTGGTACTATATATGGGAAACAGAGATGTAAAGTTATTGCTGTCTTGATTTTTATTTGGTTCTTTGAACCACATGTTGCCTTTGGTTGGTACCTACAAACAATTTGACCAAAGTGTCAATATGGTTCTGAACATAGAAAAAAATAAAGGAACTAGGGGAAATAACATAAATATA
>NC_056515.1:20416491-20458063 GCF_014905685.2 Nematolebias whitei
AAAAAACAATTGTATGTTCACTTACATCCTAATTATTAAGATGTATATTTCACATATAAAGCTACCTCGTATTGTTTTGTTATAAGTACAGCTTAACAAACCCTAAAGCAGCATTTAAGCATTTATTTAGCTTGTATTTTTATGTTTCTTTTGTCCCTCTTCTTTTAATTAAGTATTTATTATCTGCATAGTTTTGTGTGGCAGGATTACAGGGCTGTGATTTGTCTTTTACAGGTTCCTCCTGAAGACACCGCAAACCCTACAAATTCTTTCAGACTGCAGAATCTTCGGCCAGACACAGTTTATGTCATTCAGATGTCCTGCAAATATCGTAAGAACTGTGGTTACTGGAGCAACTGGAGCTCGAATGAAACTACAAGAACTGCAGAGGGTCGTGAGTATTGTGGCTACCAGTTCACATTTATAACACAAAGTGACTCGTACATAATTTGTTTTCATTACATTTCTGTCTTTAGCCAGGTGTTACAAGCTATGAAATGTTTTCCACTTCACCTTACAGTGGTTCTAACAGATCTTGATATTTTATTTTGTATACAAAGAAGTCACAATTTATTTCCTCTCTCGACTGCATGTGCTATCTGGCCAGTGCCAACCTTTGTGCAGCCACGGTCGATCTTTAAAAGTCAGAATGGTTAAAAGAAAACTTGTTGATACCACCCACGTACAGAGGTGTGAGTGTGTCAGACGTGCTGTGAAGACTTCCTGTTCTTTCTTTCTTTTTTCTGTTTGCTCCAGAACCTTCAAGTAAACCAGATTTATGGAAAATTGTTGATAGTGGCATGAATGAACAAGAAGTGCAACTCATTTCTAAGGTAAACTTTTATATCTCATTGACTGAATATTGGCAGAATAGTATTATTATTACAGTTAGTGAAACATGAAAACACTAAACTTTTTCTTAACATGTTTTAAGCAGGAGGCTGCTTTAGGATTTTTCAGTGGCTACTGCTGATAACAAATATTAGAACAGACAAAAGCCAAATTATTTGTTTCTTTTGTGTCTATGAATATAACGTTTTATTATCCGGTGTATTTATGAACACACTGGCTCAGAAAGACATGGCTCAGTATCACTCATATTTTAACGGTGACAGCTGTCAATGTTTGCTTAACAATACAAGAAGAGAAAAGCTCTGAAAGTAGCACCGTTTTGATTTCTCTACATTACAAAGAAGTCAAAACGGTCTTTATTGTCCTTATGCTTATAATAATTCACAGTAATATCACATAGTAGCATCATTTTGAAGCCAAGTTAGAACTAGCAACATTTATTTTTAAATTAGCTTACAAACATTATTTAAAACAACAGTTTAATTAAATAAATGAAAATAGTGACCTACATTGATTGTCATGTAGACCTAAACCCTCAAATAGCTCAAACTATGTACAGCAATTGTTTTTTTGTTTTTTTAATACACTTTGTAGTTTCCTACTTCTTGAATTGGTAACAGTATTTGATTGTTCTCTCTCAGGATCCTGAACTTGCCAATGGGAAAATAACGTCATTTGTTATGAAATTTAAAAGCTTGAAGAATGACAGTTGGGCTGTAGAAAGTATCCCAGTCAACTCAGACAGCAGATCTAACACGAGGAGCATACATCGGCTAAAAAGGATTTCCTTTGGTGGGAAACAGTTTGCATTTGTGTGCGTTGCTGCCATCAATTCTGTGGGGGCGTCTCCTGAGGCGTGCTTGGCTATCTTCTCAAAACCCCTTGGTAGGTGACTCTGGTAACTCTTGAGGTTTAGGCTGCACTCTTAAACACTTTTAAAAAGTAAAATTTAAGCCAGAGTACGTATTTACTCACAGCAGTATAAACACATTCACATTGTTTTAAGCACATCTTCAGTGGGATTGCAAAAAAGTCTTAATTGAGAAAATTAGAACACATTAAGTATTAAAGGTGAAAAGAATAAAAACTTCCACTTTGAAAAAGTTTTGATGAAAATAGATGTAACTCCTTGAGCTCAGGACTTTTTGAATTAGAAATGGGACACATTAGGTCTGTACAGCGTACCATCAATGATGTGATGTCACTTGTTTGGTTTAGGGTAACATTAGTTTTTGTTTTCTCATTACAGATCGTGTACCAATTAAAGACATGATTGTTTTGCCTCATAATGGTCAGCTGTTTGTAGAATGGAAACACGATGCCCCAGCTGTGTCCGAGTATGTCATCGAATGGGTCAGCGATGGGAAAATAGACTGGCAGAGAGAAAATAAAACCACTAGACAGACTGTAATTAAAGGTAATGTTTTTGTTCTTATGAGTTAGAGCGTACTAATATTCTCTTTAATAATGTGATATTTTATCATCTCTTACAGTTTGTGTTTATCTGAGCAAACAGAGTCTGTCTTTTGTCAGAAGTAGTATATTTGGTTGTGCTCATTCACCAAAAATAACTAAAAAGCACCCCATGTTTGAATGTGTGTGTAGTATGGACAGCCCATGTCTGGTGCAGAAATCATTCAGCTTAGTGCACTTTTGCTGCAGTCTTTCTGAAACGACTGTAATATACAGTAGGTAGAAATAAACAAACCTTTCTAAAAATCTTAAATGCATTAAACTTCTTCTGCATTTTGGAGAGTTCACAAACTTTGGATGCCCATACTCAAAAATAGTTGTTTGTTGCTCAAAAACTATCAACCCTGTATTTATTAAAACTGTTACCTCTTGTATTCATTGTCAAATCCAGGGGCCCTTGAGCACTTTATTTGCTATAATGTGTCTGTTTATCCAATATACTCGGGATGGATCGGAAAACCAGCCAGTAAAGAAGCCTTTTTGGTGCAAGGAGGTAAGACATCTTCAGTGAATGAAGCAACAGTTTATTATTTTTTTTCTTCTCAGAGGTCTGTTTATGTCACTTACTTTTATCTATTACCGTAATTCCCTGACTACAGAACACACCTGTCTCTAAACCGCACATACTAAATATAAGATAAATCATAATTTTGTACTTAAAGATGCTCTGGTTATTCAACCGCGGACCTCCACCTTTTCGTTGTCAGGAACTGTGCCCAGCCAGCTCCTGCAGTGTGCAGCTTTCTTGTTGTAGTACCAGAATCAGCCACCGGATGGCGCTTCACAGAATCTAGCTTGTTTTCAAACAAGTTCAGACTGCATGATCGTCAGAAGTCTTCACGAAGCTTTGCTGTCTGACTCATGGTTAAATCCATTCAACCTACAAAATGAACACTATCTAAGCATAATCACTGGACAGAACAGTGCCAAACTCCTACGTAACCAAAATTATTTAAAAACTATTTACTGGTAAATATTACCCAGAAGTCTTATCAAGGGCACGTGACCAAAAGTCAAATAGTACCAGTAAAATACGGTAAATATTCATTAAATTAGTGCCATTGATTTTTATTGTTGACAGTATTGGTAACAACAGCTGTTTTTAAATGTACTTATAAATGATCTTGTATTATCTTAAATAAATTTGACGTGATTTCTCCTTAGCACTGCTCATATGAGCAGGAGGGAGGAAGGGAGCAGCCCCTCCCTCCCCTTGTCTCCATCGCTCAGTTTCATGTGTCAGATGAGCTTAAATGAGATACTGGTATTTAAACACATATTTACTGTACGCAGATTAAAAAAAAAAACTTATTTAAATATGTACCAGTCTTCACCAACTGACTGCTTGAAAAATAAATCTGATTTGACTTCTCCTTCGCTGTGCTCACATGAGGGGGAGGAAATGGGAAGAGCCCCTCCTGTTGTCTCTGCTGCGTTTAATGTGTTCGAATGTGAGCTTAAAATGAGATCCCGGTATGTAAACACATATTTACCGTACACAGAAAGATTTTGAAAACTTTTATTAAAATATGTACAGACTTGACTGCTTAGACGACTTCCACTCAGCAGAGCCACGTCGTGATCCGGGGTGGGGGGGCTTTAACACGGCAAAAAAAAAAAGTACAGTCAACCAAAAGTCTCTCATCTCTGTTTTTCGTCCTCCTGTGCACTGAAACCATCAAAGTCCTGTTTTTCGGTGTCAGAATTGAAGAGGTATTTTATTGGTCATTAAGGTTAGACTGTGACAGAGTGGGTGGAGTTATGGGTAGGAAATCTAAAATTGAGGGAGAGGCTCTGGGTCTGATCTGATTACCTGAGGGCATTCACTCTGTGTTTAACAAAAGCCTGCCCCCAAGAGAGGTGGGCGCTGGGTGGCCGAACGGCCCCCCAGCTCTGTCAAAGGAAAAATGTTAGTCAGCAGCAGGAAGCTGCCGAGAAACTGCAGGAAGTGTCAAAATAAAATGGAAATTATTAAAATTATGAAAAAAATACATAAACAAGACTCCTGCATATAAACCGCAGGGTACAAAGTGTGAGCAAAAAGTAGCAACTTATACACAGACAATTACGGTAATTTGAAATCTGTACTACTTCAGTGTTTTGCATTTTGTATTGGGATGGCTTAAACTAAATCTGAGTAAATATGCTGTGGACTTGCTTACCTGTAACAAAAATCCTTCAGTTGTGCTGTCACAATGTTTATATTTGAAGTGGGAATTCGTTTAAGACAAATGTTAACTCTGTAAAACCATGTTTACGTGAGAGCAAAAAAATCCATGTTGTATTGTTCTGCATTTATCACTCATTAAGCTACTTAAGTGATTTTTCTTTTTCAGTCTTTGTGGTTGTAGTTATTTTCTTTCCTTACTGATGTTTTGTTTTGTCTAATACCTGCTTTATGATTATTTACATATAACTCGTTGATTTCCTCAAACTTCTTCACTCTTGAATCAATGGGATGCTTTTATTGGGAAGAGTTAGGAGGAAATGTTATGACTGTTTCACAGATTAAGCAGATCAGTGAGTGGTTTGACTTGAACAGATTGTTTTCACAACCTTTAAGTACTCGCTGACCACAACTGAAAATCCATAACCAGTGTGGTGTTTTGATTGGATTTCAGTTTTCAAGTTGCAGAGAGATGGTTCCAAGGGGATTTTTGTTTTTAATTTAGTGCGTCTGTGTTTACTTTAAGTGAATGATCAGCTAACATGTTGTTTTGGCTGCAGCTCCACTACAGGGCCCGTCCATCAACAAGAGCAGCCCAGGATATGATCGAGTTGAGCTGGTGTGGGATGAGATTCCACTGCCTCTGAGACGGGGCTTCATCAAAAACTACACTATATTGTATAAAAATGAGAAAGGCACACGGTGTAAGTAACTGTTGCAAGTATAGTTAGAGGAGTTGTTTATTTTTAATAAGTGTCCACTTTGTTGCAATTTGCTGTAGAGATGTTTCGATTGAAGATGTTTAAACAAATTCTGGCTGGACTGGAAAACTGCACATCTACTGAAAACGCATCAGACAGAATGAATGTTTCACAAAGAGCTCCAAAGTTTAAATCATTTCCAGCATTGTAAATGATTTTTATTTAAAGGATCGGTTTTGTTCATTGGAAAGTGACTAAACAAAACAGGCAATTTGTAACCATTTGCACAAAAAAATAAAATTTTTGAAGTTTTTTAAATTGCAGATCTCAAAAAATGAACTGTTGGAATAAAAATTAATAATTAGCTTTAGTGGAGGTTGAAATGGAAAACTATAAATTGCACTGACGCATGCACTTAACATCTAAATCCTTATTGTCTTTTTGGAGCTTCTTATGCCTCATGCTTTCTACAGATACTACAAATAGTTGACTGTCTTTCTTTATCAATAAAAACTTGTGTAACAAAAACATCCTGTGCTAGGAAGATGTTTTTTTTTTTTTTTTAAACCATAGTGCATATGACTGGAAAAACCGTTTTTAGTCATCTGCCTGCATCTAGTTAGGCCAGTCAAAAGCAAACTCATAGGAGTAATCAGTGCAGCTCTAGAATACAGGAGAGATTGTTTAAACTGGGTTTCATCTGCCAGACTAAGTTGTTGGTTTTTCTTGTGCTCCCCTGCAGCTGTAACAGTCCCATCTAACACCACCTCCCACACCCTGAAGCCACTGGTGGGCAACACCAAGTATGATGTGTGGATCAAAGCTTCAACCATCAGTGGTTCAGCAGAGAGCGCTCGTCACTCATTCACCACTCTAAAATATGGTCAGTCCATGACTCCATATACAGTCCTTTGAAAATATTGTGCATGCATAAGTACTTTTTTTTTCTGAAGCATGTCATTAAAACAAGTACTGCCAGTTTGTCCAATGTTTTGCATCTTTAAATTATTAGACATTTCATATTAATCAAATGACCCAGGCCACTAAAATATCCATCACATAACTATCTATTTATGTTTAGAATAAGGTCAGGAGCCTGTTGTATAAAGCAGCTCTAAAATATCTGTATGTTTTCAGTTCTTCTGTGTTAAATGACCCCAGCAACTGAATTACACAGTAATACACTACACTTGACAAAGCCTTAACTTTCTAAATGTTGTAGGGTTTATATGTTTAATCAGGAGTGTTGTCTTAAGTATTTGTTAGAATTAACAGCAGAATATGTTTTGAACTTGTATTAAACAATTCTGCCATAGTAGAGTTGTAAATGGTGTTACATCTGTCCCATTTTCCTCCCAGCACCAGGAATGGTTGAGGGCATTGTGGTCGGAGTGAGCATTGGTTTTCTGTTTCTGGTTCTCGTGACCGTCGTGCTCTGTCTCTACAAAAAGGATGTGTAAGTTACCGTTTTAAGTGTGGCTGTATGTACCAAGGTCAAAAGTTGCATCTTGTTTCCTGAACTAGTTTGAACATATCGATCGAAGATTTATTATAAATGTAAAAGTGTGTTCTAACGTTCTGCTCAGCTGGTAGCTCTATAATGTCCACTGTTTCTCTTTTACAGCATCAAGGAGAACTTCTGGCCTCAGATTCCTAACCCTGGTGAGAGCACCATTGGAAACTGGACTCCAGATTATCCCTTGAAGGTAAACATTAACAGCCATTTATAAATCTTTGATGGTGACTGAATGCCTTGAGTTGGAGAGGAACTGTACCATGCAGGGCAGCCGACACAGAAAAGAGGAGGCGTTGAAGGACTCTCTGTTCTTCTTGATACCAGTTTTAGATTTGAAGATGCAATTTTAGCATTTTTATTTTGCATTCAAATAAAACAAGGACACTGAGTGTGAATAGGTAGGTCAATTTTTAATCTTGTTTTTACCTTGATTTGATTCAGTTGAACTCGTTTTCCTCCACAGGCAGAGACTCCAAAGGAGAACTGTTTATCTGGTGTCTGTGTGCTTGATGAGGATGAGCTGAAGCATGGCTTTGAGGAGGACAAGACCAGCCTTTCTCTGAAGAAGGACAAATATCTTTCTGAGGAGCACAGCAGTGGCATTGGCGGCTCCTCTTGCATGTCCTCGCCTCGCCAGAGTGTGTCTGACAGTGATGAGGGCGCCGACATGGCCGACACCACCGCCAGCACTGTTCAGTATTCCTCGGTTGTGGCTTCCAGCGGTTACAAGGGTCAGACCCCCAACTTGCAACCGCAGCATTCCATTTTTTCTCGGTCAGAGTCCACGCAGCCACTGCTGGACTCTGAAGAGAACCCGGACATGTTGGTGCAAGAGGGTGGCAGACACTTCCAGATGCGCTTCACTCACAGCTCAGAGAACCAAGAAACAACCAACCCACATGACTTCAAGCAGATGGAATTGGACCAGCAGGACTTTTGCCCAATTGAAGAGGACACTGAGTGGACGATGCCGTCAGAGAACCAGTCGGCTGATGTCGAACCAGGATCTGTGTCCAGCTACATGCCTCAGTTGAATGGTTACAGACCTCAGTAAGAACGTATTCTAAAGCTGTGTTTCCATCGATGAGTGCGACTCCACTCGGCTCTCGTCTTATCGGTTCTTCTCAAGTGGAGGTGATTTGCCACTGTGACTTGTTTCCTGGCTCTCTGGCTGGGATCATCACTGCAAACTGGGCGGTGTCATAACAGGTCATTGTGTTCGAGCCACTCTGTCCATTGTGGTCCTCAATCGGACTTCAGTTTCTTTAGCTTTTCCAGGCACTGCTTATAAGACCAGACGTAGCCATGCTGCACCATTATCTCCAATATCTCTCTGTAAATGTGCTCATTTCTTGTCCATCAACACGAGGAGGGTTCAGATGTACACTGCCTGGCCCCCAAAAAAGTTGCCACCTGGATTTAACTGAAACGTTTGGTGAAATCAAATGGAAGAAATACAACAGGAGCCATGTTTAATAGTGAAAGTAAGAACAGTTTCACACGCACAATGTGAAGGGAACTTAAGGGATTGGGACTGAACAGCTGTGTAACCTAAAAAACACACTAATCAGTGAGGCTAACAGGGGGAAAAAGCTTCAATTTGCTAGGGATCATAAAGATTGGACTCTGGAGCAATGGAAGAAGGTCGTGGTCTGATGAGTCCAGATTGACCCTGTTCCAGAGTGATGGGTGCATCAGGGTAAGAAGAGAGGCAGGTGAAGTGATGCACCCATCATGCCTAGTGTCTAGTCATCAATGCAAGATCTTGGTGAAAAATTAATGCAACACTGGATGGAAATGGATCTTGTGACATTGCAGGGGCTTATTGAAACAACGCCACAGTGAATGCACGATGTAGTCAAAGCTAAAGGTGGTCTAACAAAATATTAGTGTGTGGCCTTTTTTTTATTTATTTTTTTTTTGGTGGGGACTTTTTTTTGGCCAGGCAGTGTAGTTTGCAGTTTTGTTGGGCGGGTCATCCAGTGATGTAGCTCTGGTGTCTACTTGCATCAATATAATCACCTCGGAGCAGTCCACTTGGAACCTCAAACAAGATGGCCCCATAACCCGGGCTGAGTGGGGGTGGGTACCAACAGTGAGTGGACTCAACTGGTACAGTGTGGTGCAGAACCGATAAGAGTTGAGACGGTGGCAAAGCGCCATATCTGTGCCTTCCCTGTAACTTTTCAAGCCTTTCATGCAGTGACAAAGACATGACTGACAAGTATTTTTCACCTGAACAGGTCGACGTTGCCCAGGACACTTTAACCTCTTGTAATGTGCGACAAGATTTAGATTTTGGAGTAGGCCGTCCACTTCCGTAGAACAATAGCTTAGACTGCCAGTCCTCCACTTGCTGTGAAATTTCTTGTAAATTTGCGAGCGCAAAAGAACCGTAGTTATACAAAACACTAGAGGGTGCACTGGTCATGTGACCTTATGATTCACTGCAGCAACAGCAGCCATTACCAAAGCTGTCAAACGTCAGACGTTTTGACTAAAAGCTCTGAGTAGGCTGTCCATGTAAAAAACGTTTAAAAATAAATGTAATAATATTAGAATGTATATCAAAACATAACGCCAGAATGCTGTGTGTGCTACGGATGTTAGCAGAAGAGAAAATGGAAAACGTCTCCTTTCACATGTCAGCAGATTTGATCTTATTTACCTCGGAGTGAACGTGATCCGACCAGAATTGAAACTAATAATATAATTGTTTAAAAGTAGCCCTTAAATCTGATATAATGGCTGTTAATTATTGAACGTAGATGTTAGTTTCTGTGGCAGATATTGCTATGCTGTACAGGCTTTAGTACAAATTATTAAATAGTACAAGCTGGTATTTCCTCTGGTTGTTTTAATATTTACAATAATATATCAATTTTTAACGTATAAATTAGACGCTGATCCCTGCTATTATTTTATATATTGCTATTAGCTGCAAGTAGCAGAGCCTACATAAACACAGTTAACGTTAAAACGTTCAAATTCATCAACTAGTTGAGGTCATAATTATTCAAGCAGCTAAAAAGTCTTTACAGTAATTATTGACTGACTTCAGGTCCAGTTTAGATCATCATTAATTAGACCCAATATAGATTTTCCTTCTAGAACATGTAATTTGTGCCACGGGTCCAGCTGCTGTTAATGAAACAGATGTGTTGTCAGCTGCCCGTTTCTACCTTTGCTTCTCCGTGATGTCACAAATGTAAACGATGGGCAGAGTGCACTCTAGTGTTTTATATAACTTTATGAAAAGTACTGATACAAGTTGTCATCTCACAGCTGTCATTTGAAGAAAAGTTTTCGGTGCAACATTTTGACGAACTCGCCCTGAAAATGGACTAAAACTCTTCTGACCTGCAGCTGTTTGGAGAAAAATCTCTTCTGATGGCGGCTTTAGTTTTTACTGCGCTCATCAGTGTGCCGTTGTGTGAGGACCTTCAAAACTCAGTCTGTTCCCGTTGTAATTTTATATTTACGTTTTGTTGTTTTTGCCACAACGTTTTATGCAGCTGCTTCAAAGAAAACCCAATATTTTTCTAAGTTTTTTTTTTTCCTTCACGTGCAACCACTTCCAAATGAAAATCTTTCAATTTTTGAAAAGGTGATGTGATGGTGCAAACCTTTTTTTAATATATATATATATATATATATATATATATATATAAAGTAACCAAGCATATTCAGAATATCGTCACATCAATAACCACAGGAAAGTGACACAGCTGTGTAGGTTGTGACATATCGGACAGAAACGATTGTATAAAAATAATATTTCTAGGTGCGAACAAGCCCAACACTAAATGTAGCTGTGACTGTGTTCAAGTGACAAACTGCCTGTCCCAAAGGTGAAGCAGAGCACGGACAGGTGTTCCGCAGGGCATGTCTGATCGTTGGAGGCAGCGTGCATCTTCCACCAACTCCTTCAGATGGGTCCATTTAACCAAACTGGTCCAGCTTTGGCACAGAGGATGGTGACAGCCAGTTTGTCACCTCACATGGAGAATATTTGTTCTGTTACTTTGTTTATAAAGTTTTAACACAAGCTAGTTTATTGACAAAATTAGCGTGTGGTGCACATGGACAAACATTAGTGAACACAACGACTGACAAATAAAAACAGTTGGTAAATAAAATGGAAGGCGAAGCGGTGATGCAGGATTATCACAAACAGCCTCACTTCAGTTTTCTTGTTTTATTTTTTAAATTTAAATTCTGCTCTCCGGTGGTAACTCTACCTGATGACTGGAGGCAGAAAATATTTACATTTTCAGTTTCATCGAGCCCCAATTCACAACTAACGTCCTCTCAGGGCTCTAATGCAAACAGCAGCAAGCCTCGGTTATATCGAGTTACATCGGTTCAGCTCCGTTAAAATATGAGACGGATTCAGAATATTACAAGTGACCAATGAGTGAGGTGCTTTCAGTCTGAGGAAACGTGCAGAGTGCGTCAGCCTCATCCTGAGCGTGCACAGAGCGACTGGAGAGGACCAGCTTCCTGTTGAGGCTTGAAACCTCCAGCAGAACCAGCTCAGGTTTGAGAGGACAGAGAAAAGACTGAAGCATCAGAGGGCTGAAAACCTCAAGGCTACAGTGAAAACTGCATTGATTTTATAACGTTTCACTTGTTCCTTTAACTTTTTGGGAACTTTAGAACCTTATTCAGACAAACCCGTTCTAATGTTTGAACACTTTTGTTATGCTTGACATCGTGCAACATTCCTTTATGTTCCAACACGTAGTTGTATTTCAGAGCAAAGCTTCAGTTTGTGTTAGCCGACGCCTGCACGACCCGCAGCTTACCAAGAGACTTTGCCGACAGCAACATCGGCTTAAACGGCTTCACTTCCTGCTTCTGTGGACTTTTTGTGCTCGTTTGTGGACACCTGCCAGCTCTGGAGGATCGTTACGGTTTATGAAACGAGCATTATCGTTTAAGGCGTGGACAGATGTTCTGCGGGGCGTGAAGTGTGTTTTCTGCTTAAATATTTGCTCTGCAACACGAATGTCATAAAGTTAATCTAAAAGCTGACACGTACCGTGTACATTCAATAAAGTTTAAACTTTAGAAGGTCCGTGTCTTTATTTGATATACAGTTACATGGATCACTGCTTTTTAAATGTGAAGATTTCTTTGGTTTTGTTGCAGAACAGCCTCAGAAAAATCTAGTTTTGTAGAAAAAAAAAAAATCGGGCAACTTTCCTTTTAACAGTTTTACCATTCTGTGTTTCTCAGAAATGAATAGTTGCATTTGATGGCAAATTGGGTTGAATAGACAATGATGGAAGTTATTTAAAACAAATGGGTTCAAATTTAAAAGTGCAAATGTTACAAATTAAACCCTCTTGGCTGTATTTGAGTTTATTTAGGAGCCTCATGTTTGGCATTAGTCTGAAGCATTCACTTTATTGGGATTCGTTTTTCTTGCGCTTGTTTTTCAGCGTCTTTCTCGTTCTACAATTTTTGTTCTATTTCAACAATTCATATATCAAAAAAATATTCAGCTCTTTCAGGACAATCCTGCTATGGCTTTTGGTATTAGTGCAACTTTAGCGTTTTGAAATATTTAGCCTTTTTTGCCATTTTTTTCTCCTAGGAAATTAAATGAGCTCATTTTACATCCTTCACATCTTTAGGTCTGTTTACAGCCTTTTACTGCTCCTTTCACGTTTTGTTCTGCTTCAGCTTCTTTGTGCAAATTTAAACTTTTTTCAGCTACTTTCAGCTGATTTAAGCTGTTTTGTGCTCCTTTCAGATTATTTTTACTAACTACATGCTTCTAACTTGTTTCTGATAATTTCAGCTTGTTACTCTCAGCTTATTTTTGCAAGTTTCAGCTATTTATGCTATTTCAGCTACTATTTAGCTGTTTTATGCTAATTTTAGCTTTTTCAGCTAATTTCACATTTTTCGAGGTCATTTCAGCACTTTCCACTTCCTTCTGGTGGTTTAATTCTGCCTTTTCAGCTACTTTTCAGCTATTTTTTGTTAATTTCAGCCTTTTTAGCTAATTTACTGTGTTCATTTCTGCTTATTTAACCCCAATTCAGCAACTATGTGTTCTTCCTGCTTTCTTCTACTAACTTAGGCTTGTTCTTTCATTTCAGCTATACATTTCAGCAAGTTTTTAGCTAATTTCAGCTGTTTTTCATCAAGTTCTTCAGTAATAAGCATTCACACTGCATTTTCAGTTATCAGTTACTGTTGCTGCAGTCCTGGCTCCAATTGTTGGATTTGACCTAACAACCTGGAAACCCCAAATCCTTAAGGACAATTAGACTTTTTTTCTTCTTAATTATTTAAACAATAAGATGGCAGCAGCAGAATTAGAATAGTTCATAGCTATAAACCAAAAAAGATCTGATCTGATAAATCAGCAGATGCTTTTCTCGCAAAATTTAGTGTCCTTGTAGAAAGTACCACCTGTGGCGCAAACTAAATCTTTACCTGGAACAAATGTGTAATACATGGTATTTATTTAAATAAAGATGAATATTTGTCCAAAACACTGAATAAAGTATTCGATTTATCGAGTAAAGTGTGATGAAAGTTTCTCAAAATGAAGCCACGATCATTGAATAAAGAACATTTTCCACTGTGCTTCATAAAAGGACATTTTTTTTTTACTATAATTGTTACAGAAGACAACGGTCATAAAATGTGTCACATCAATTTACACATTTTATGAGCTATTTCAATCATTCATATCAAAGCATTCAGCGTTTTTAGGACGGTGACTTGATATTTGTGCAGTTGTTACTTTTTAAAACATTTAGTTTGTTCAGCCATGTTTTTCTCATTGAAAATGAATGCAGCTCTCCACCTTCAATCATTTGAGCTGTTTAAAACCTTTTATTGTTAATTTCAGCTTTTTTCAGCTCCTTTCTGCTAAATTCAGCTTTTTTTCCTGTTTTTCCTGCAACTTTAAGGCATTTTTTGTTTTATTTTAGCTTTTTTGTGCTTGCTTTATTATTATTATCATTTTTGTTAATTTCCACCTTTTGTACTTCCTGTTGATTGATTCAATGTTTTATGCTCCTTTCAGTTTTTTGTTTTAGCTGCAGGTTATTTCTTCTGCTCCATTCAGCCTTTTCTAGACATTTCAGCTGTTTTTCTTCAGCTTTCAGCAAAGGTCAGCTGACCAACTTCAGCTGCAGTGGCAGTTTAGCCATGAAACCTTTTCAGCTGATTTCAGCTTCTTCAGCAGCTTTCAGCTAAAATCGTGCAGTAAACATTCACACCGCATTTTCTCAGGAAAGGACATTTATCTAGTTGTATTTGAGCTGTCACTTCTTTTTAAGCACCGTCTGTGCAGTTCAGCCAAGGATTTGGGGGTTGCAAGTCTCATGTTCCAAAAAGACCTGGATGATGCTGTTTTGTCAACTCGGTGATGTCTTGCTGTCGGAAACAGACGCACCATTTGATTTTAACACATGTCCTGAAATGTTCCAGTCATTGTTCAGGTCCAGACTCTGTGCTGAACCTGCTGACGGAGTGACTGCGGGTCTGGAGCGCGCAGTTCCCGCAGTCCTCCACCGTGAGTGCGCGGCGGTGTTCGGGAGGAGCCGCAGTGAGCGCAGCCGCTGCTGACGTCGCGTCTCTCCAGCAGAGGGCTTCTCAGGACGGGGAGGGGGGGTGAACGAGTTCATCGAGTTCATCCTCACAGCTCGGGTCTCCTGCTTCCCAGCTGTACACCAGGGCTGCGGCACAATCAGCTGAGGAACATGGAAGGAGCCCGCAGCTGACCGGTCCCGCATCCTCAAGGAAGGATGACTCCTGCAGCCATTTTCAGGTAAACCTGCTCCGGCCCAGCTGGAGGAGTGAATGTGTGAGCCTGGTGATTATTATTATTGCCCCCCCACCCCTGGAATGGAGGAAACTCTTTGTCCTGTGCAGCAAACCAGAGGAATATAAATGATGATGGCTGATGGATGCTGCAGGGGGGTGGACAGAGGCAGGGGAAAGATGGTGTCCGAGTCCCAGCCGAGACACGGGTACCCTCAGCAGCAGTACATGCAGCAGCAGCAGCAGCAGCAGCAGCAGAATGACATTCAGGAGCTGGCCTCCAAACGCGTCGACATCCAGAAGAAGCGCTTCTACCTGGACGTGAAGCAGAGCGTGCGCGGCCGCTTCCTCAAGATCGCCGAGGTGTGGATCGGGAGAGGCCGCCACGACAACATCCGGAAGAGCAAGCTGACGCTGTCCATGTCCACGGCCCCGGCTCTGCGCTACTGCCTGGGGGACTTCATCGACTACTACGCCCGGATCGGGCTGCGGGGGGCCCCGGGCCCGGCGCCTCATCCGGCCGAGGAGCACGGCAGCAACGGGCAGGTGCGCGGCGGGCACGACGCGCGCAGGAAAGCGCGGGAGCAGCAGTCTCCCGCCGGCTCCGTGGGCTCCGACGAGCATGCCCACCGCGTCCTGAAGAGCGAGTTCATCGAGCGGGACAACAGGAAGTACTTCCTGGACCTGAAGGAGAACCAGAGAGGCCGGTTCCTGCGCATACGGCAGACTGTGAGCAAGGGCCACGGCACCATGGGCTACTACGGCCAGGGCATCGAGCAGACCATCGTGCTGCCCGCGCAGGGGCTCATCGAGTTCAGGGACGCCCTGTCGCAGCTCATCGAAGACTACGGAGACGAGGACGCGCTGGACGAGGAGCGCGCGGGCTCCAGGAGCCGGCTGGACAGCCCCGAGCTGCCGGAGGCGGCGTCGTTCCGCGTGGACAACAAGCGCTTTTACTTCGACGTGGGCTCCAACCGCTACGGCGTGTTCCTGAAGATCAGCGAGGTGCGCCAGCCCTACAGGAACACCATCACCGTGCCCCTGAAGGCGTGGGCGCGCTTCGGGGAGAACTTCATGCGCTACGAGGAGGAGATGCGGCGCATCTTCTCGTGCCACAAGGAGAAGAGGACAGAGGCTCGACAGGACAGCCTGGAGCACGAGGACTGACCTGTCCGCACGTGACAAGGCTCCAACACGCACGTGCCACAACCGCATTGATTAGTGGGCTTGAATTGCCAAGGGCTGGTAAACTTCCACTCGTACCCTGCCAAGAAGTGATTCATCCATAGCCTTATCAAACCAACATCTGTTCATCTCCAGTGCTGCTTCATGCACTTTAGCCAGGACCCGGTCCTAGTGGGGCTTCTTTTTTTTTAAACCAAACCCTGGCCTTATGAAAATTAAAGAGTGCGCTGTTTCAAAAAGCTCCTAACAAAGAGGTGACCTGCTTGGTGATGTGCAAACCTGCAGCTGCAGCGAGTCACTGGAGAGATACATGGGAAACATAATATTTGATCTCTTATTTAGTTTTGAATCCAAAATCATGCCCTTGAACTTGAATTTGGTCCTGCTGGGCGTTAGGGTTAAAGAGGAGAATAAGTGCAATACACACCATGCAGGCAACAGAAAGATGTGTGTGTGTGTGTGTGTGAGGTGGGGGGTAGTACTTAGTGAACTGAATATAAAGAATAATACAAAATGACTGTGGGAAGAGATATATTGGTGTGACATGCATGCTACAAATGAAATGTTGGTGTTATGACATGCATCTTCTTTTGGTTTAGCCAGTTGAACACACAGTCCTTCACGCTGGTTTCTATCATTTTCACAAAAGGTTATTTTGATGGAACACTGGTCGCTTGTATCCTTAAAGACCTGGACCAGGTGTTTACCACGCCTCACTTGCAGTGAAGTACTCCCAAGTAACAAATCCAGCTTTCGGAAAGTAGAATTTAATATTTTTTTTAAGTGCGACTGATGAAAATAATACTCCAAAAATTGCCATCCCAACAAGGAATTAAGTGTGTATGTTGTGTCACCTGCCTCCTGTGGACAACCTGGATGTTAGGTTCCCACATTACACTGAAAACAATATATAAACTAAGTAATTTCAGTCCAGTGCAAAATGATATTGTTAGAATAAGACACATTGTCCAGATTTTCTTCTCAGCACCACGATGACCACAAAAAGGCAATTGTAGTTTTGCACCGTCACAAGAGTGCATGGAGTGGTGGCACAGTCCTTCAGGAGCCTCCTCAAGTGACACACACCACCAGTGGAGGAAGTAGATGAGTAGAAGAATGCTGCAAAATCTGAACACGTCAGCCAGCAACTAGTCACAACCAGACGTTTCCTGCACCCTCTGCAGGAAAATCACCTAACGTTCTGCTGAATATGCACGATACGACCGTTTAGCAGTTTTCAGCCGTAAAGTCACAAAAAAGGGAGCCCTTAGGAAAAGATCACCGTGTTGCATAGCTGCTAGAAGTTTAGTCTCCAAATGAATTTGAGTTAGCACAGTACTGCATGTGAAAGAAATGTTTTATAGGTTACTGGCTCTTTTTGTTTGTTTGTAGTGTTCTGGGGCCCAAGTTGAGACAACTGCATGAACCAAAATGCATTGAAAACATTTCCTTTTAAAAGGACAACTCTGCCAGATCAGGAAACTTGTGTAAGAGAGGTTTACGCTGACACTTGGCTGGATCTGTGTGTGAATTTAAACATTTGATCCTTTTTTACACAATAAACCCACAAACTGAGCGACACCTCCACACATAGTACAGACTGGCTCGGTGTGAAGCAGATACGGTTACAGCGTAAAACCACTCGAGGTGTGAATCAGAACAGCGAGAAGAAAAAGTAAATCTGCTTTTTTATTTCTTTGTTCACATTAGTGCTCTGAAATGGCCAACTTGTCTGAAACTATTAATACAATAAGTTACACTTGCTTGTGTTTATGGTCTTAGTTGACTTAAATTTATGCCTGAGGAGCCTGGTAATCTACGGACTCGTAGATAAGATTAGATTTTACAATTCTGACAGTGAGTAAAACTAATCATAGAGCTTTGTTGGGACGTGACAACTGTGCAATCTTATCTGTTTTTTTAAATTACATTTATTAATCGTCTTGTAAAGTGCTTCCTGGCACGTGATCACGGATGATTTTATCTGCGATTATGATGCAACACAGTTGCTTAAGTCACTGTGCATGTTTTTTTAGGGTGTCCACATTTGGATTAGAGAAGAAGTATTTGGAATATTCTTGTTTTCCTGACTGTAATCAGTCCGACAAAAAGCCTTCACATTATACAAGTTTCAACAAATAAGACTTTAGATGGATCTGCGACCATTTATGACGTGTTGAAGCTCTGTTAATAACAAACACTGGACTTGAAACAAAGTGATCAGACAAGATTAGAACTACAATGACACAAGATGGAAGTCTCCTTCGCTTACTTTTTTTGGGGGGGGGGGGGCAAGAAGGTGTTCTGTTGAGTTACAAATGAAAGCATTACTACACTAACACGGTTGAGTCAGGTCCTCTGGGGTTCTTTGTTGAAACGCTTCGTCTTTTATCCAGAAAACTTCTTCAGTCTGAGGAGCTGCAACAAACTCAGTCTTATAAATAGCACCGTCTCATGGTGGATCTTGCTGGTGACAGCCAAAACTATAGTTGTTCACATGATAAAGGAGGACCATCAGCCTAATGACCGATCGTGAGTGCCCTGATGGCTGTTTGCTATTCACAGGAGGGTGAGTGATACTAGCAATAACAGCATTGTAAGAGGGGGACAGTTGTGCACGGAGACCTCCGCCCCGTTTAATGATGGACAAGTTCTCTTCACAAAGATGGCTTCCTTCACTCTCTCAAACCAGCATTCCTCTCCATCAAGGATGTAGACCGCAGAGTCCTGGCCTGATGATGTTGATCTTCTGTGCTGGGCCATCCTTTTGGCCAGTGGCTGTTTAGTTTCCCCGATGTAAGACTGATCACCCTCCTGACACTGAACAGCATACACAATATTGCTGTTTGTGCCGGGGGACTGGATCTTTGGGATGAACCAGTCTTTAATGTATTTTGGGGTTTGAAAGCCACTGGGACGTTATGTTTAGAAAATAAACATCTCAGTTTCTCTGATACTCCCAATAGGGATGCACGATGTTGGATTTTTGGCCGATATGCCGATTTGTTAAAACTTATTTGGCCGATAACCAGTACCGATATTTTATATACTTTCCTTTGTCAGAACATATTCCTCTTATTTAGACTAATTGGCTGCAAAAATTGTGTAACAGCTGTAAGAGCTGGTGACATATATTCAGTAACAGCCATATGATATGATATGCACTTTAACTTATATTAAATGAAAAGTGTTAAATGTTATTTATTAGCATTGGTCACCTGCAATGCTGTCTCACTTGTGGAGGCTTGTTCCAGGTTCCTATAGCTGCAGTGTGGGATCATCTGCACTCTTGTGCATGAAGGACAGACTTTTTAAATTCAAAGTTTTTGTCTATCCATTGTGCCGTAAGACTAATCATGCTAACGGGGCTAACACGACGTCCAAATGTCTGTGGTAAAACTCACCCAAGTGCTGTCGGCTATTAGCTTCTCAATGACATCGGAAATGACGGCTTGGAACTCGAGTAAGGCTACATCAGAAAAATATCCCCGAATGGAGATAACGTAGCGAGGCTCAACGTAGTCCAACAATCTTTGGAATCTGACATCCTCAATGAAAAAAAACAACTTTCCCACCACCAACATTTTGACTTCTTCCTCTCCGTCGTGATCAGATCAGGTAGCGCACGTGACGTCATCACGTTGCGCCGGCGCTGCAGGCATCCTTGTCACTGGGTTGTCATACAAAAACAGCGCCTTTTCTATCGGTGAGTCATTTTTATGGTGTGGCCGATGTCCGATATTGAACTTTAACGCTAATACCATGCCGATAATATCGTGCATCCCTAATTCCCAACGTATGGAATGACCACTGGGTCTGGGTCTGGGTGTGCTGTCACCAGCAAACTGCTTGATCCACTATAAGAAGCTGCTGCTTATAAGACTGAGTTTGTTGCAGCTCCTCAGACTGAAGAAGTATTTAGGATTAAAAAACAAAACATTTCAACAAACAAGAACCTGTCCAAAGGACCTGACTCAACCTTGTTAGATTTATCTACCTGGATTACTGAGCATGCATCGGGACATTACTAAAACACATTTTTAAGGCAAATTGTTTATTTGGGGTGACTAAAATTCAATCTGATGATTTTTTCTAGTTTTACGTACCACTTGCCAAGTATTATATGGCCAAGACAAATGCTTGGTGTCCTGTGGATGTGGGATAGAATCACCAGAGTTGCTAATTGTGACCAGTAAATATGTCTGAAGTTACTCTGGTGTCCATAAAGCCGTGTTCAGACCTGGAAATGTAACATCGCTTTTGAGAAACTTAAATATGTAACAGATGCAACATGAGTTACGTAAAGGACCATAAAGTAATTAGAGGTTTTACAGAGCTTAGTGTCAGAGCAAAGGCACAGATGTTTTGCACCCATTCAATTTCCTCTGTAGTAAAACAGCCAACAACCTGCTGTCAGCTGTTTTCCACACTCCTCCACTGTGGACACTGTGTGAGTGGATGCACAACAGAATTCTTGTCTCCAGAAAGCTCCCAGGCTGATGTTTAATTGGCTTAAATTTGTTGACTTCGCATTTAACTCAAGGACAAAATCTTCACTGGCCTGGTTTTAACTGTGTTTATCATTTTTTAAAGTCAGCTGGTCCTTCGTTTCTGCCCAGAATGGTTTGCATCATCACTGTCTGACTAATGCAGATAAAAATATTTCGGGTGGTGAATAAAGTTGTCTGTCTGATCAGCCAAGACGGATGTTAATGCCAGGTCTGAACGGGGCTTCTTGTCTTAAACGTCTTGGTGTTGAACTTGTTCTTTGACATTCTTATTAACCCGTTATTAACTAATAGTAAAAATCAAACACTATGAGATTAATAAAGTTTCCTTTCCTTATTATAAAGTCCAGTGAAGATTGCTGACTTTGAGATAGCGGCTTGTTTTATTTTCATATAATTTCTAAAAGAGATATATATATATATATATATATATATATATCATAATGCGTATAACAAATAGCACATTTTATTAAAAAAATATAAAATTTTATTCTCTACGTGAAACTAGTTTAACGTTTATTGCCAGCGACATGGGCTTGCGAAGCTAATTCTCTTTAAAATAAAATCTTGAAGCTAAAATTTATTATAGACCAAGTATTTATAATATAGTGAGACAGTAGTGAAGGCTAAATTACACGTGTACAAAACGCACTTTAAAGAAAAGTTGCACTTTTGTTGAAATGATGTGATGTAGAGGGACCGATCATTTACGTCCATGCTTTCTGTGTAAAGTGACAATCATGAACCACAGCTTCTAAAAACGATGAGTTGCACTTAAATAACCTCCCCGCGGTCAGCGCTTTAATTATTTTATCTATTTTTTCCATTCTTTCGTCATTCTGGAGTTCAACAAATGTTCATGCATGCTTCATAATAAAGAGAGTTGTCGGACAGACGGCAGAATGAAAATGAAAATGAGCCCAGCATGTACATTCTTTAGCCATAACATTATGACCACTTGGGAAATAGCAAACTGATTATTTAGTTGTGTAGCCCCTCGCTACAAGTCACCAAGTGAAGGTTTTGTCCTGGAGTTAAACAGAACAGACAAGTATTATAAGGACTTGAGGCACTTTGATAAAGAATAGATGTCTGGTCATAGCATCTCCAGAACTGTAGCTCTCTCTAGATCTTCCCAGTCTTCAGGACTTAATGTTCTCTAGACAAAGAAACTAGTAAACAAGTGACAGGGTCTCAGGCATCATGGCTGGGTTGTATAAATCTTTTCCTGTAGGAGCACACGAAGGCACAAGGATGAACTTTGGGAGGAGAACCAGCCTGCAGTGGTAGCATGACAATGCTCTGCTTGGAACCCCTTGGTCTTGTCATTCACGTGGCTGCTACTTTGACATTTATCATCTACCTCAACAACGGTGTGTAGAAACTGTCACAAATTTTAGGACTTGTTGATGGCTTGGTGTTAAGCAGATCTTTGGTGGTCTACTGGAGTTCACTATACTTTGAGACATTCAGAATGTTTTGGTGCCAACGTTGAGACCTACAGTGGGGTAGTGGTCATAATGTTATGGTTGATTGGTGTAAAGGACTGCAAACTTGAACACTGGCTAAATTTGCGTGATGATGAACAGAAAAGGCTCCTGCTTTATGTGAAGTATGTATAATTTTGTTTAAAAAGGTAAATATTAAAGGTATCTCATGAAAGAGGATTCAGAATATAAGAAGCCCCAGGGATCTGCCCTGAGGGACATTTGTGGAATTTGTTTTTTGTATAGATGACTTTGCAATTAAATCTGCCAGCATCGATTTGAAGTAGATTAGAAGAGTTAAATTTAGATTAACTTGAATAACATTTTTCCTATTTCTCTGGGTTTATAGAGCATAAAGCCTGGCATTCAAGATTTTTTTTTCTGGTGTTCTACTAAAATAATAATAATATGATTTCAGAGAATATGATTAGATCAACTTTAAGTTTTTGATTATTCAACAGTATGTATTTTGTGTGATTATATATGGGGTTATATGATGAGCATGTACTCTGACAAGACTTTAAACAGTGGCTGTAAGAAGCTTTAGCTAGAAGTAGACACCTTGCTGACAGAAACAGCATGTGTGTGTCTTAACTTTAGAAACAATAACCCTCAACGTGACAAAAATAACCCGTAAATGATTTAAAAAAATTATTATTAAACATGAACACAAGGCTGGTGTCCAAGTTATAGATATTAAAGTATGATAATCTCTGCTCTTTCTGAATTAGTTTATTTTCCTCTTCAACTAAACCCATACACTAGAAACTCAACCAGAGAAATCATCAGAGAAGTTAAGAAAAAGATGTAAAAGTTGAATTTTAGCCATATTTTGATCACAAGATCTTACACCTGTCATAAAAAATGGCATCAGAAGTTTTGGGTTGCATCAAATGGTTAAAAAAGTCAACTTCTGGTGATCTTTGTTTTCAGTGGACAGTAATCCGAGGGCTAGAGGAGTCTGGACTTCAACATACAGCTCGATACAGATATGTACTGTTTTCAGTCCTGACGCCTTCCAGCTCCTTTATAAGTTTGTTTCTGCTTTTGGTTTTAACTCTTGTACTTTGTTTTTGAAGGTTAAAATAAGAAAAACAGCCAAAGGCAACAGAAAACTACAGATGTAAAAGGATCGTTGTTATAAATATGTATGGCGTTGTCACATCCAGAATGAAACTGAACATTTCACAGAAGTAATTATCCACGGGTTAGATGTGGACCTCAGCCTGACGACGTGTTTGTTCCTGTGTGGTTGTGCAGGTAGAGTGATGTGAATGTAGGCGTACTGAAGAAGACATTCTGCTTGTTCTGTTGTGTTTTCCTTCTGTTGTGAACTGGAAAATGTGGAACTGTAGATGTTTGGTTTTATTAAAACAATCAAAGTGAAAAATGAAAATGTGAAAAGGTATAAATTTACATAGATGTAATACACTGGTGTGTTTGATAGTCCTGTAAACTAAGACTTCTGAAACAAGGAAATGTTGTACTTTAGCACTTTCTTTAATGTGTACTCTATTCTGTCCACCTATATGTAAAGTACTGTATGAATATTCATTACTTGCCTTGTGACATTTTAAACAATGCTTCATTTAGAAATGATAACCAAGAACACAAAGATTTTAGACTGTGCATGCTAATGGTTGGGTGCCAGTATAACAGGATAACTATGATAAATGGTGCTATGTCATAATAAAGGTGCTCCTACGGACCCCAGCCAAGTGCATGCAAAGAGGATCTATAAACAAAGAAGAGAAAAAGAGAAAAGAAAATGTAGACTCTGCTGCTGTTCTCGAGTGGTGTTGCTTCCTAAAGACGTCCAAACTTTGACAAATCCAACGTTGTCTTTGTTAAAATGCAACAACCCTTCAAATTAATATTCCAACGCTGGTTTACGATCGGTGCACCCGTCTCTGCAAATATGAGCACATGGTGTTTCCAGCGTTGGCCTCCAAACGCACATTCAGGGTTAGGCAAGTTTGTTGGGAGAAAGTATTTTAACTTGGTTTGAGGCGGTTTGTTATCCAGGTTCTGTCGAAACCACATCACTGGAATCTATAAATGGTGGTCTGTCAACGTGTCCATTGGAAAATTAAAAAAAACCTACTGTGTAGTCCTTGAAGTCAACTCTGTTATGACAAAAATGCATCAGAACGTCAATGGCTATGTATAAGAAATGGGAAGGGCCGTAGGATGGAGGGCTTTGACCTTGCACAAAGACTTCCATAGCAGGGATGTGGTGTTTTACCATTCTGGTGTCTGTACCGAGGTTCTGGATAGAGCGTGATGGCAGCATGTCAATAATGTAGGGCCCGCTTGCCCCGGCATGACATAGTCATGAAGGGTTTTAAGCCAGACTAGTTACGATGGCCTCATGCCGAGACTACAACTGTGATCAAGACAAGGTTAATGAAAGGGTCTAGTGCAAAAGTGATGCCTGTAGCTGCATCCTGCCCCAATCTGAGAGAGCTGCGTCAGTGTTTAGTGTTACGAACACCTGAGAGTGTCAGGGGAAAACCCATCTGATGAGGACTAATGTCATCGAAGCATCATGATGGTTTTCACTTTGAAAGTTTCTTAAATTTGTTGAATCTGGCCACGTTTTAATGGAGCATGGACGTCATGAAGAGTTAGAAGTGATGCAGTGTGATGGAGTCTTAACAGGCAAATATTCTGTGTGATTGCAAACAATGAAGTCTGAATGTACCGGTAATTATCATTAACAAACTTCCCCAACTCTTTAAAAAGTCAGAACCTGGATCTGTAACCCTGCAGTGATTCTTGTGAACCAGGAGCATCATAAACTTTAGAGACAGCCAGTTTTTCAAGGGTCCAACATCAGGCAGGTCTGTTTATGGGTACGCTGCCTTTTGTGGCACGAAGTCTAAAAGATCCACAGACAATCTGTTGACATATTTTTTTACTCTTCATTCTTCCAACATTCATGTATTACAATAATTTTTCATGTAGCACAAGTACTGGACTACAGGAATTGGCAGTCTTTAAAAACTTGTAGACATTAGAGCGTTTAAAACCTTTGTGCTCATTGTCTCTGGACTGAAGTTAAAAAACATAAACTTGTGTCTTTGTTAGTTGTATTAAACAGTGTTTTTATTTTTATTTTACTTCATTAAATGTTTTTAATGAAGGATTGTGGATGTTTTTGTCTTCAATTTTAATGGTATGACCAGTGCTACACTAACTGTCCAGTGTATTTATTTTCCTTGAGATTTAACAATTATTGTCAAATGCAAAGGTTTATCTTCTATTCTTGTTCTAGAAGGCGTTACATATTAAAATTTCTGAATGGGGGTGGTGGTGGTGGTGGGGGGGGCGTTTTCACAGACACAGTTTTGTGTATTTTATGTATGTTAGTTTTAAACCGCTTCATCAGAAATTAAAGGTCTATCACTTCTTAAAGGAACCAACAAACTTATATCTAATATATATATATATATATATATATATATATATATATCCTGCAGTAATCCAGGCAAATGGAGCCCCAACTAAGTATTGACAATCATCAACATTAAAAGAAATATTCAACATTTGAAATGTATCAGTCTGTGTGAAATGAATGAATATAATATACAAGTTTCACCTTTTGAATGGGATTACTGAAATACATCAACTTTTTCATGATATTCTAATTTTATGGCCAGCACCTGTATTATCTGCACAATCTTAACAGTTTAAGACTTTAAGGCCTTCTCACTTCACAGAAAGCACAATGGCTCTTAAGTGAGTTTTCTCTAAATCACAAAAGATAAATCGCGACAGCCTGAGAAGGCCCTTTATGTTATATGGTACATCAACCTGCCATACAGTTCTCACGAACTTGAACGGCATGACGTCACTTCACGTGCCTGACTAACAAGTTGATTGGCGAGAGAACGGAAGACGCTGCGGTGGCTCCGTCAGTAGGAAACGACCTGAATTTGCAGTGTTTGTTCGGTGAACTCATGGGCTTCGGCCATCAGCACCTACAAGAAGCAGCGTTGAGTCCACGTTGTTCACAGTGGGCCACAGGTCAGTACACTTTGTACTCGTGTCATCCTCCATCTCTGCTCCGTCTCCTCAGGCGGCGGTAGTTTTGTAGTTTCAGACTCTCGGCGTCAGTTTTCCTGATGTTTCTTTAAAGCTGGGCCACAGCTCCCATGAGCGTGAAAACATCACACGCTTTTAGAGAGACTACATCGACGTTTGAGGCTAGACTTCAGACTTTATCGATATTTGAGCGTCTCAGCTGCATCGACCCGTGACTGCTGAGGTAATTAAATCATTCAAGGTGTGTGAGTGTCGCCTGTAAACAGTGGAGGATGCGCGCGCATCCAGGTGTGCAGGGACGCTTGACTGAATGAGTCTTTTCATGCAAGTAGAATAATTTAACCATCAAATGAAGTCAGAATCTTGAGTAGGCTCAGGTGCAATGAAAGCTGAGATGTGCTGTTTCAACATGTTTTTATTATTATTATTATTATTATTATTATTATTATTATTATTATTATTATTAACAACAATTTACAAACAAGCCAAGGCAAAAAAAAAAAAAAAAAGTAATACAAAGCGTCAATTAACTTACCCAGGTTGAGCTATATACATTCAAAAATATACAACAAAAAAGCAATAATAATTACATAAACCAGGAACAAATGTAGAGGTTTATAACAAATTAAAGTTAATAATCAAAGTATAAAGCTGTTGAGCAGATTTACTTTTAACCAACTTAAAAGGCTCGCCGAAAGATTTCAGGTAATTTTCCCAATGACATAAATTCGGAGTCACATTAAAAAAAAATCTACATTTATGAACAAAAAACTTTTCCTAGTAATACGTTTGACCATGGTTGTAAACTTGTTTAAAATCTGAAGCTTTTGCCTAAAAATGTAAAGTTATCTTAATGGGTCAAAGCTGTTGTAGAACCTGACACCATTTATAGAAAAATCCAGCTGTTCAAAGTGGCTCGACAGCTGCTCAGTCTGGACGGTTTCTTTATAAGTGGAGATTATATAAATGATGTCTTCATGTTGGGATTAGCAGGCCCTACTCCGTTATAACAACAAGTACACATGTTTCATAAATCGTGTACACCTCATAAGAAGCCCAGTGTTTATTCACAACATCTGACTGGACATAAATGCTCATGGCTGTAATTCTTCTGCGTGGTTGGTAGAGGTGATTATTTATGGCTTATTATCAGAGTTGGGCTTATTAGACAAATTACAATTCATTTCAGTTTATTTATGTAGCACCAAGTCACATCAGAAGTCGTCTCAGGGCACAGGTTATAAGAGACTTCCACTGCTTTTAAATTACTGGTCAGAACACCAGATCTGCCGTTTTAATGGTCTAGAACAGGAGTGTGCAAGCTTTGCAATAAAAAGAGCCACTTTTCTTACTAACTACGATGTCCAGAGGCGCAAAAGCTGCTGCAAGTGTGCGCTGTCAACTGGTGGCTCATGGGCCACTACAAGTTTGTTGGAGATGGTTTCTCCAGCTGCTGGGGGTGATTATTATAAAACAAAACATTAACTATTATTAACATTTATTGTTATTTTTTACATTTTAATACAAAAGAAAAGCCCACATCCATGTAAAGAAAAAAACAAAAAACGCACCTATAGTTTTTAACAATTTTATAAAAATAAAAACACTGAACTCTACAGATTTATGTGCGTTCTCTTAATTGGTGGAGAATTAAGTGTCGTATTTAAAGCATGAAGTTAAAGACGGTATAAAATTAAGCCAGTTGGTTGGATATCCAATTACATTTTTAAAGAAAAATAAATACTTTCATTTACTTTGACTGTTTTTTTTTGTGTTTTATTCTTGGTGTTATCAGAGTTACTCACCATGTTCATTCGCAGCAGCTTGTCTTAAAGATATTCCAAAACATTCAGGTGGTTTTGAGAGAAACATCACGCTGTTGGACTGGAAGTCGACTTAAAGTGGCTAACAAACTGCTAGCATGATGCAGTCCACGTTTTACACCGTGTATTTGTACTCGTCTTCACATATTTGAATATGACAGGAAATCTGCTAAAACTAGCCAATAATTTAGTTGGCAATAATTTAAATAAAATTCAGTTTTATTTTAGTTTTGGTCGAAGCCTGGAAGAGCCGCTGCAGAGGGACCAAAGAGCCTCATGTGGCCCCAGAGCCGCAGGTTGCAGACCCCTGGTCTAGAATGACAAGTTTTAAACTGTTCTTGGTCATCGCCTCAAAAAGTAAAACTTATTCCTTTATTTTCTATATTTTTGGTTGTTTTAGTGTCTTGTCAAAAATGCTACGCTTTGTTCCAGCATATCCTGCAGGATGAGAGCTTTTCAAGATGGGACAGGAGAAAAAGCTTTAACAGAGTAACCCACGTTGTATAAAAACTGTACACACACATTGAAAAATGTAACTAGCACATGATGCTAAAACATCAATAGCACTTTCATAGTGTTCACAATATCATAATCAGTGAGGGCACATTTCAAACGTTTTGTGTTTGGGAGGAAAATAACCAATCAGAAAGTGTGTTATGCTGTTTCTGGGCGGACTTTCCTCCACCTGTGAAATCCTGCAGGTCATTAAAACAAAATAGTGCAAGTAGATTAGTTAATCTAGTTCTTCTATCAGATTTTATGGCCGGTTTGCTTTGGGCCTTTTCCCAGCTTTCTATGTAATAAATCATAAAGCCAAACATGCTCTAAATATTTTAAGCCAGTAGAAAAGATCCAGCCAATTTTAAAATCACATTCTTATTGACCATGTCTAGTTTAAATACAGGAAAGTTGTTTTTATTTACATGTATAAATAAATAAGGAGCTTCAAGTTGTGTAATGCCAGTATAATAATCGTTGTCCTTCAAACTGATGCCAATATCTATAATCTGTGCAGAATGTGCAAGCAAACCCACAATTCTTACTAAAATATCACTCATTCAGTTGATTCTTTACATGTTCTCATGTTTAGTTTAATAAAAAGTGCAATTGTTTATGATTAGTAGTAAATCTTAATTTAACAGCACGTAAGGTAACTAAATATCTACAGTTCTGAAAGGTACTTCTTTATACTCGCAGGATGCAGTAGGTATTTACTGTGTTCCTTATTTTTGAACTTCCTCATTAAAAAAAACGCTGTGTAATGGAGTTTCAGTTTGGTCAAGAGATTAGCTTACAGCTTTCTGTAACAGTCAGCTAAAATGTCTTTAAACTGAAGCGCTTGCAACTTGATCCAAGAATGTTGTTAACATGAGACAAATTAGTCCTAATCTCTTTGTCTGACTGATCTTCTGTGCAGGTAATGTCATGTTTATAACAAAGTTCAAATGTGTAGCCTACTTTCTGCAACACTTACAGGTACATCGAAAACACAAATTTGAATATCGTTAAAAAAGTTCAGTATTGTTTCAGTCCTTTCAGCAAGTGAAACTCATATATTTCATAGATTCATTAGTGAAATATTTCAAGCCTTTATTTCGTGTCATTTTGATGATTATGATTTACAAATAATAAAAAAACTAACATCAGTGTCTCAGAAAATTAGAATATTCCACATCCAGTTTTTGGTACTTTTGTCAGTGTGGACCAGTGGCAACAAGTCCTGCTGGAAACTGAAACCAGCATCTCCATAAAGCTCGTCAGCAGAAGGAAGCATGAAGTCTTCACGTGTCCTGCTAGATGCTGTGTGGACTGTGGACTTCAGGAAACCCAGTGGACCAACACCAGTAGAGGACATGGACCCAATCCATCACTGACTGTGAAAACTTCACTCTGGACTTCAAACAACGTGGATTCTGGACCTCTCCACTCGTCCTCCAGACTCTGGGACCTTGATTTCCAAATGAGATACAAAATTAACTTTAATCTGAAAAGAGGACATTGGACCACTGAGCAACAAGTCCAGTTCTTTTTGTCCACAGCAGGTAAGACGCTTCTGATGTCTCTGGTTCTGGAGTGGCTTGACTTGAGGAATGAGACATTTGTAGCTCATGTCCAGGAGTTAATCAGCTGATCAGAGTGTGACACCAGGAATTTACAATATTGAACCTTTTCACAATGTTTTCGTTTTCTTGGACACAGTTTTGGTTTTTAATCATCTGTAAGCTATAATCATCAAAATATACGAAATACAAACTTGAAATGTTTCAGTCTGTGTATCTATGCAATATGAGTTTCACTTTCTGAAATGATTAACAAAAAATATTGAACTTTTTCCACAACATTCTAATTTTTTGACCTTGGAATCTTCCATGTGCAATTTATCAAACTCTAGTTAAAATTTAATGAGTTTTCTTAAACGGTGTCCTTCTGTTTTCAGCTCTCCCTTGAAGCTGAGTGAAAAACTTGGGCAATGGTTACCATGTGCCAGATGCAGCACATTAACTGCATCGCAAAGAAAGGAAACTATAATCTGGCTGTTCTGTTGGTACCCGAGTGAAACTTAAAATCTGTTTTTTTCAGACAGGTGATGAGAGTTGTGAGGCTTTAGCTGAAATATTTGGAGATCATGGAGGACGACAGCAGGCCTCTGCTGAGCACAGAGTACACAGGAGAGAGTTACTCCCACAGAGGCTCCACAGACTCTCTGGACATTAAAGTCAAAAGGTACAAACAACTGAAACACTGCAAATCCTACATGCAGTCAGTGTAGGTGTGAAAGTGCAACTTATGGGTCACTGGTTCAGTCATTGGTATTAAAATAAGGCAATGGTTTTGCTTTCAGGCATGAGAAAAGCAAAATTATTGGCTTCATTGGTCATATAAGGTGTCTACATTCAATCGTGTAGACACTGGTGACTTGGAAATGTCTTTTTAACACTGAAAGTAGTGTAAACATGTTTTTATTCCCTTTGAATATCACAGAGGCCATCGTCAAATTCATTATTAGAAAGCTGAAAGATCTCATCACCACAAGACGCAATTAAAATAAGGCTGAAGGTAAACCTGGAAGAGCTGCAGTGTCCACAAGTAGAGACGGGCCTGTCCAGAGGGCCACTATAAGCTGTAAGGTAGCCAGAACATAAAATATCAAGGTGGATCTACAAGAACATGGAACATGGCACACATCAGACAAAAAGGAAAACCGCTAACATATTTCATTGACTTTGACTTAATCCCCATAGTGAAGCATGGTGGTGGCGGTATTATGTTCAGAGGATTCCTTTCATGGCAGATCCTGACAAACTGACATCCAGTAGACACAATCTCAGCTCCTGCTCACTATCAAGATAGTTAGTCTTCTCTGGTGTGTTCAGAGCTTCAGACTAGTCATAAAAACATCAAAACACAATCGTTTAAATTTGTGTGAAAGAAGAGTAAATATAATGAGGCAAAGAGCCACCAGTTTGTTCTTGTACATCCAAAGCTTATTTTCCGACATGCTTCCCCCAACACTTCTCCACTCTCTGGCTTCTCCAGAGACTTCTCTGTATTCAGCTTGTTTGTGTTTGCTGACAATGTACTTCTCAATATAATACTGTACCTTCTAGGGGCCTTGCTTCCTGGAATTCACTTAGTATTCAAATGCTAAGATGTTTGAGTGTGTTGTGTGAGTTTGTCACCACCCTGGCATGTTTCCCCACCGTATTAGTAGTTAATGTGAATTTTAATCCAGTTAGGTATTTCACAGTGACCAACAAGTTTCTAGCACATTAAACAATACAAGCACTCACTTTTGCAAGTAAAATCCACACGCTTGTATTATGGGTAAACTCTCAGTACAGTAAAATATAGTGGGTTTTAAATTTGCAGTGGTGGAATATAATTCTTTAAGTATTTTCATTGTACTTCATTGGGCTTTATTATACTTGGTTCATACTACTGTATATTACAATATTATACTAAATATGTCAGACAGTTGTTAGTTACTTGAGAAGTTGAAGCTTAACCTTAAAATATGTGAATATAAAAATTAGTTAACGATAAATGCATACTTTTCTTTGTAGGTTATAAAAAAGTAGAAGGCTTTTTTTCTTTTAAAAACACATTTCTGAAATTATTTAGAAATAAAAATTATGTGAGATGACAAAAGAGGCATTTCTCTCGGCAGTGACAAAATGATAATTATGTTAATAAGGAATATATGAAGGCTAAAAGTAGTTTAAAGTTTATTTATACTATTAAATGCATAAAAGGTAGATAGATGGCAGTGAGTTCAATGTCCCTTGGGTTACTGTGGCCCCACTCTAGCCAAAGGAGTAGGGAATCTACCCTCTGATCTACTGGGGAAATACAGCCAGAGCTGCAGTGAGTCACACAAATGTGGCATTCCAGGGAGGTCTATAAGCCCAGCCCCTTCCCAAGGAGATTGGTTCCACAAGACCCAACTACCAGTATATCTAGTCAGTACCACTCAACCTCAAGCACAAGCTCAGACTCCTTCCCACCTAAGAAGTGACATTCCATGTCCAAAGAAACAGCTTCGGTAAGCCAGGATAAGAGCACCAAGGGCCGTAATGTCGGATGTCGCACTTTGAACCCGACCCATACTCCTGCAGACCAGTGGGGATGCAAGAAGGCAAACCCATGTAACTCATTCAGGCTGAGGAGGCGTGGTCACCAGGCGCTTGCTGATGAGCCTCTCCTCCAATCCTTTGGCTAGGGGAATGGTTTCTGACTGTTGCTTGTGACTACTGTATATGCCGAAAAGCCGTTCCATGTACCCAACCTTCTAATGCCTCTTAAGATTTGTAAAGCCCGGTCCAGCCTGGACCGGCCACAGTTGGTTCAACCCCTGTCTTCCCTAACTCTGGTTTTATTTGCTTTCAGCAGAGTGCTGCCTTGATATAGGTGGGACTATCATTGCAAGAGTGCATGAATTTCAGCTCAACAATTACTGCACCTCATTGTATGTCCAGGGTGAGGGGAATGGTGGCGTAGAGGTTAGAGAAGTTGGACCAGTGATCGGAAGGTCGCTGGTTCAACTCCCCAGACCAACAATATCAAAATGTGAGTGGGTGAGATGAAACACCCACACCTGCCTCCATCCTCATTTGACCCACTCTGGGCCCTTGCAACTTTGGCAGCAAGGCCCTTAACCACGACCATCTGCTCCCCCAGGTGTCCTGGAGTGCAGCGCTCTGCTCTACACAGAGGGCTGTGGTAGCTCGGTGGTCTGTGATTGTGTCAAGAAGAGCATCCGGTGTAAAAACAATTGCTAAGCTTTTGTGAGAATTAGTTCACTGTCCCTGAAGAAGGGAAAAGCTGAAAGAAAGGGGGGGGGTCATTTGTTCAGGGCACCAGTCATATATTTTGCATTGCCATTTTTTTTTTCTAAAGAAAATCAGGAGCTCTCTCTAGCACACACCTGGCCAGAAGCAAGTATCTGTAGGAAATGACAGTAAGAAGCAGTTGCTGGAAGTATGAATCCTCTGTGAGGTGAGCCCCAGGGCCAGCGAACTAATCAATGGCTATAAGTCTCCTGATGTCAAATCTGCAGCACTAGACTGGCCTGAATGGAGACCCAGGTCTCTGGGTTCCAAAAATTGACCTGGAACTGGGCCACACTGCCCATTACCAACACACCAACGACACTCAAAACTCGGGGCAGAACTCGGGTCAGGCCAGTCCAGCCTTACATAAGACTCCTTAGCTGTGGTGTTGGAAGGTGCTTCAACTAGAGACTCCATTATTCTGCTGGGGGACTTCAGTGCCCACGTTGGTAGTGAGAGTGTGGCTTGGAGGGGTGTGACTGAGAGGAACGGTCTCTCTGATCTGAAACTGAACGTTGTTTTGTTGGACTTCTGAGTCATCAGTGTTTGTTCGTCGGTACTTGTCTATAAAAAACACCATGACCGAGCATAAAGGTGTCTATAAGTGCACATGACACCAGGACACCTTGGGTTGCAGATCTATTACTGATTTTTCTAGTCTTGTCATCTGATTTGCAGCTGTATGTTTTGGACACTCACATGAAGAAAAGAGCTGAGTTGTCAACTGATCACCACCTGGTGGTGAGTTGGATCAGATGGTGAGAGAAGCCAGACAGACTTGGCAAAGCCAAAGGTGTCGAGAGGGGAATGCCTGGAGAAAGAACTTTTCAATAAAAAAATCTTCAACTCCCACCTCGGACAGAATTTCAACCACATTCCAGTGAAGGAGGGAGAACGTTGAGTCTTATTGGGCCATGTCCTGTGCCTCCGTTGTCAAGATGGATGCCTCTCGCTGTGGCCATCCTAAAACCCAGTGGTGAATACCCCAGGTGAGGAAGACCATCAAATAGTCCTATTAGGTGGTAGGACTCTAGAGGCAGCTGAGGGGCAATGGCAGGCCAAGCAGTTTGCAGCCCTGACTGTATTGCGACCCCCACGTGGAATGTCAGTGTCATTATGTGCTAGTCATGCGAGGTTTTTTTCATTATCATGCTGTTAACCTTCAGCCAAAGATTAAGAGCTTATTGGGATTTTTTTTGTCTCCAAAACCTATGTGTCATTTTCACCACTTTTTATTGTCTGTCCAAACAGGTCTCACTTGTAAATGAGTCTTCGAGGCTCAATGTGACTTATCTGTTTAAATAAAGGTTGAATGAATGAATGAATGAATGAATTAGGTACAGTAAATGTTTGGATGTGGAATAAATTCAGTGAGGCCTTGGATAGAGACTCTCCATTGGCTCCAAGGAGATCCTAGCAAACCATCAAGTGGCTGAGGCAGGGACAGCAGCACTTTACCAACACAGTATAAAGTAGAGGTGGGGAGCTGATCCAACCTAAGATCTAACCTAAAGATGCACATAAGGTTCAAAGATAAAAATTAGGTTGAATCACAACATGTGTGTGCATTGTGTCAAGTCAAAAAGTGTAATTGTGATGTTAAATTGATTCCTGGAAAATGCTTGAAATAATCTGATTTATTGTTTTTTTTCTTTCAATTTCCCCCTTTTTCTGTCCTTGTAGGCCTTTCCATGTGGAGCCACGGAACATAGTAGAAGATGATCCACAGGAGAGGATCTCTGCCAGAGCTGCCATCCTTAACAGCAGGCTCCATTACTACAGCAGACTGACCGGCTCCTCTGACAGACTGTTGGTGTGTCCAGACATTTAGTTGCAGCAACGGGCATCTTACTGTAATCATTTTTCCAGGACAGGTGCTCATAACATTGCAGGAGAAATGGGGAAAACATTGTTGGACCTCAGTGATGCTTTTTATAACAGTTGATTTGACATTTTTGTCTTAAAGACAACATTTTTGCTTTAGAAGTGCTTTTTTATATGTCAAAGAATGACATGCAGATAGTTGGCAGCATAATTAATACAATTTAATTATGTTGACCTGTTTCATAAAAACTTACTTTAGCTGCTAAACACAGAGAAATATAAAATATCCTGATTGGAATCCTGTAAAAAATAAAACACTTGTTTCTGAACTTTTAAAGCTTTTACTGGAGTATTTGCTTTTTTTTTTTTTTCTGCAGAGTCCTCCAAATCATGTGATCCCTTCACCAGAAGAGCTCTACATCTACAGCCCTCTTGGGACAGCTTTTAAAGTGTCAGATAGCAGCCAAGGCTCTAAAAACCCCAGTATTATTACAATGTAAGCCCTACTAGCACCAGCTAGCCTGAGCTGAATGTTCACATGAATCCCATCATTTTTCCTCTCTTTGCAGCTTTGCAATATGGAACACGATGATGGGTACATCCATACTCAGTATACCATGGGGTATTAAGCAGGTGAGAGGTTTTATTTCTCACACTTGAGCTCCCTGCTTTGTTTAAAGACTTTCAGTTTATCTTAAATGCAGAAGTATAATTGAAATATTGTTTATTACTTCATTCCCTCAGGCTGGTTTCACTCTGGGTATTCTCATCCTCATCATCATAGGTCTTCTCATGCTGTACTCTTGTTACATCGTCATCAAATCACCAAAGACCATCAGTAAGTTAAGCAACATGTCTCCCACCCTTCATCTAAATTTAAACCTACCTTTTCTACTGGTTTACAGAGTTAGGTGGCATTTTGTACACAATAGGAGCACAGCACTGACAGTTTTCTAAATCTGAAGGTTTATTTTTCTTTTTTGCTGTATTTAGAGATGCATATGGTTCCTCTGATTATTCTACATTAGCAAAACCAGATCATAATTTATTACTTACATCTCACCGACTTATTTTTCTGCCGTACATGTCGCACCGCCTTATAAGTTGCATTAGTTCAAATATGTCTAATAAAGTATAAAATCCATAAATACGTTGTTTTGTCGTATGCGTCACAGCTGACAACCTGGAAATGTGGGCCGGTGTTGTGCCAAAAATCAATGTGCTGCCAAATGGCGGGAGCGTGCACGAGAGGACTTTAACAAGAATTTAACAAGATTAACACTTCAAAACAATTATTTATTTGCTTTAATTTATAGTAAAGGTGTGTCTCAGTTCAACTTTTACTTAATAAATGCACTTTGACGGTCAAATCGGCTGCATTTCAAAACCCGATTTGCAGAAGCGGGCACGCGCAGGGACGAGCCTCTGCACGTTTCTTTGAAATTTAACAAGATAACCACCTAAAAACAATTATTTGTTTTCTTGAAATTATAGTAAAGGTGTGTCTCGGTATAACATTTGCTTTATAAATGCACTTTGACGGTCAAATCGGCTGCATTTTCAAAAGCCGATACGTGGAAACATGAATGCGCAGAGGGAGGACTCGCTGTCCATTTCTTCAAAATTTAACAAGATCACCACCTATAAACAATTATTTGTTTGCTCGACTTTATAGTAAAGGTGCGTCTCAGTTGAACTCCACGAAGCCAAGATTCAACTTGTCTGCTGATTCCTTAGATGGAGAACTTTACTAATTGGCTTTTATGTGTGTGAATGTTCCTGTAAAGTGCCCTGAGACAACTTGTTGTGATTTGACGCTCTATAAATAAACTGAATTGAAATGCTGTGGAAGACATCTGGCATCTTGTTCTGATCCCCAAGATATATCGTTTGTTCTCTGTGACGAGTTGCAGCAGTTGCACAACATCCCACTTATTAAAAGTCCTGCAGATGCTGTTATTGACACACACACATGATTGAGTAATCAAGTCGTACTCACTTCTCCTTGAAGTTGTAAATATCATTTCCTTCCTGGTTTAGAGAACCGAATGTCATCACTGGCAGGGTTTTGTTTTTAGATTTCTTTATTGTAAACATAATTCAGCTAAAACATCAATCCTTTCATAGAAAAGAAGCCACTTTTAAGACAAAAGTTTAAAAGACATCAAAAGCCTCACATTGCTTCAAACCACTGAATCTTATCTGGTGATGTATACAGAAATTATTCTGAATTTTAAAATGAGCACATTTGAAGCGTAAATAGTAAAAAAAAAAATTTTTTTAAAGTCAAATTTTCATTAGAACTCGATGTTTTAGGGGTTTCCGTGTATGCATTTATTTTTTTATTTGATCAAAGAAGCAAATGTTCACTGCTGTGATGTTTTCTGTTTTGTTCAGCTACAGAGGACACGTCCAACTGGGAATTCCCAGATGTTTGTAGGTTCTACTTTGGAAAGAGTGGTCAGTGGTCCAGCTTGATCTTCTCCATGGTGTCACTTGTTGGAGCCATGGTGGTCTACTGGGTCCTCATGTCTAACTTCCTCTATAACACTGGGCAGGGTATCTACAGTAAGTCACAAAGCAGAAAATGAGTATTTAGTTGTGCACCGGTACTTGGCTAATCTGGTTTATGCAACATATCTGGATGTGTTTCCAGTTGCTAAATGACCAAAGTTCACCAGAGCTGCAGTGTAGTTCACGTCTGGACTTGCTGTATTATAACTAATGAGCTCTGAAATCTACGACAGTTTCTTCACTTCTGTCTCATTTGTAATTTAATGCAGTGTAATATGACTTTAAATGATTACTGGTAGTTTACCTTTTCTCTAAAACATTCTCCTTCTAGACAAATGTCAAGTGCTGAGTAAGCTTTGTTCATGTTTTTAGCAAGGATGTGTTGTTAGAGGCTCAAACATAAACTAGGGTCATTAACTCGTTTTAACTATAAATCACTTTCCAAGTTCAAATTACATAATTTAATCTTACACGCATCTAGAAATGATAATAGATCATGGCAGGCTCTAAGGATTTGTATAAATGAGCATTGTTGACTTGAATTTATGTCTGGTAAAATAAATATAAAGTAAACATCATGTGGTTGGGAATCAGCTGTTATTGGTTGATCATTTATCACCATTCTTTGAATCTACCTTATTGATCCAGCAGCTTGATTATTGTGCTTCTCCCGTTTTCTTCACAAACCTCAGCAACTACTTTCCAAAATTTAATTCTTACTCGTTCACCCTCCACCTTCTCCCCTCACAGCTTTTCCTGTTTCTTTGTGTTGAAGTCAGCAGTTCTCTGATTCACTCAGCTGAAGCACAGTGTCACGTCAGCCTCCCAGCACAGGCTGTACACGAGATAAACACATGGCTCTCTTGTTCCATGTCCACTTGGTTCCCTGGACTATGGATAAATCCATCGTTCCCTCTGAGAGCAACGCATCAAATCTGCTGACGTGCAGAGATTCTCAAAATATCAATAGGCTGTATAATCCCTGCAGGGAAACACAGTGAAGCCAAGTCATCATGGCCTTTTGTTTCTCTAACTGTGAAGTAAATTTGAACTGTTTACAAAAAATGTGCACTCATACCTTGATCACTAATAATCTCTTAAAAGTTATGAAAATGATGGAAACCCTCATCAAAACGATTCATTATCTGTGCTATTGTGAATTGGAACAGGATTCAGAAAGATGTTAGATTCATGTCTGATCGTGTTTTCTAGCTAAAATAATCCTTGCCATCTATGCAAACACTTTTTTTTTTTTTATTATTAAAAATCTGTTCAGGTAAAATTGAAAATATATTTTGAAATGTTAGAGCTAGCTGCACTTTCTGATTCTTTTAAATAAATAAAAAAGTGGTTAAAGAACTTGAGATCAGATTGACTTCAGTCCAGTTAAGTGAGTTTATGGCACCACTGATGTTGCATTGGTTTATAAACTAGTTATTTTTGTGCATCGAAGCAGAAAGTTATCAAGCACTGAAATACCTTTTTTTTTTTTTTTTTTTTAGTTAATTTTCTTTCTATTTTGTTTCATTTTAGATTTTGCTCACAATATCAACACATCAGACTCAGTGTATGGAACTAATGGTACAGAAAAAGGTAAGTTTTCTGTACCAAGATACTTGCAACTCTTATATCTGTACATTTTGTCTATTTATTAAATACAAAATGGACGTGTATAATAAAGTTTTGTTTATATTTATTTTTATTACCAGTCATTTGTCCATATCCCAAAACCAACCCTGAAAGTAATGACACCAGCAGCCTGCTTTTTTTGGACAAAATGGGAAACTTTTCAGATGCGGACTCTTTTGACCTCTACTGGAGTAAAACCAATACGGTCCCTCTCTACCTCATTGTTCTGCTGCTGCCACTGCTCTGCTTCCGCTCAGCATCCTTCTTTGCAAGGTTCACGTTCTTTGGTAAGGTTCTTGTCACGTGGTGAGCACCACAATCTCAGGTTTTCTTTAAAATTTGTCAAGTCTGATTTCTTTGGCGTTCACTCTGGTTTTGCATCACCCAACTATGTTTGTTGTGTCCAGGCACCATATCTGTCATCTACCTGATTGTACTGGTCACAATTAAAGCTGCCCATCTTGGCTTCCATCTTGAGTTCCACTGGCTTGATACTTCCCAGTTCTACGTTCCAGGTAATTTCACGTTGCGTGACATGAAGTTATTTGCTTGAAGTTTGCTCTACAACTGTGTGTATGTTCTTGGTATTTTTTTAAAGATATGCTGTAAGAATGCTTAAAATCCTGAGTCAGGAGAAGAATGTTACATCCTCTTTGAGCACCATCTGTTTTTTGATGAAACGGTGAAAAGATTTTTTTCCTTATTTCAGAGTTCAGACAGTTTTTTCCTCAGTTGACTGGTATTCTCACTCTGGCCTTCTTCATACACAACTGCATCATCACACTAATGAAGAGCAATAAATGCCAAGAAAACAACGTAAGTTTGCTGAATCTGTGCCGTTTGTCTCTAACGCTGTTCTACTTGTTCATTTTGGCAAAGCGAAAGAAAATAAATGAATTAATATACAATAAATTGTTAAGGTGAACCTCCTGTCTACATTTTAATTTCCTTTGGAGTTGACTTCTTGGTTTATTTTATAGCGAGACCACAAAAAAAATCATGTAAGGGTACGCTACAAAAGAAGCATGCAAAAATTCCAGGTGCTTTTTGCATGCATAACAAAAGCACTGAAAACTATCGTATAACTAAAACTAGAGCAATCCTGAATTAATTCGTGTTTGTGTTTTGAACGTTTTCAGGTCCGGGACCTGTCTGTGGCGTACGTTCTTGTTGGGCTGACTTATCTGTACGTGGGGGTTCTGATCTTTGCTACATTTCCATCACCTCCTCTTTCCAAGGAGTGCATTGAACCAGTAAGAGACACTTTTTTTTAGTTGTTGTCCTCTGTTGCAGAGCAAAAAGGAAGATGGGGAAGTACCCTCCGTCCACCTTCCGTACTCATCGTGAGCATGATAACTTAGTAATTGAGTGAGGTAGCGTCTTCCTTTTTGGTGTGTAGCTGCATCTAGGTGTAAGAAAGGCTGCCATGTCAAAATCCAAAATGTCCACCACTGTGTGTGTGTGTGTGTAAACCGACCACTCCTGTCATTTGAAGAAACTATACTTTCTAGTTTTTATAAAGCTATAATTTTATCGTTATAAAGGTGTAGTTCCCTCAAATGGCGCTGTCGCTGAATATTAATCTACGTTGCCAAAGCCACCACTGGCCACCCCCTGGCTCCGCCTTTGTGCCTGCTGGTGGATAAAGTCGATCCCTCCACTCGCCAGAATCCGTCAAACTGTGCTGCCTTAGATATGCATAAAAAGCTACATCTTTATTTTCTACAGTGTAACTCCAACCCCCCTGAATATTTAGCAACAAAGCATTGTTTACTTGTGTTCCCTGTTCAATTCCAGTTAGGAAAAACACTCGTCTCCAAAAACTACAAACATTCACTATTCAAATCTTTCATCGATGGACATCGGCGTTCCACTTGTTTTGTTGTTGTTGTTGGTTTATTTATGTATTTTGTTTTGCGTTCAGGCTATTTTTTTCCTTTGTTTAAATGTTAAAATGGGAAATGCAAACAAAGTAGTTGTCGAGCACCTTTTATAACAACCACCTCTCCCAAAGCACACAACCCTTGCACGTGAAACCCAAATAAATATAAATTATATATATAAATAATAATAAATAGATGTTTTGTGCTCCATGATCTCACATGAGATCTTTTTTTATTTTTAAGAGGAAGATCGCATGTTTGTAGCTGTATAAGCTTATACAGTATAAAGTTTTTTTTTTTTAAAGGATGGCACCAGATGGCATCATTTTCCTTTTCTTGCTACAGTAACTGCAGCGTGAGACGCACCAACGCTGTGGTTTCTTTCTTACAGAACTTTTTAGATAACTTCCCCTGCAGCGACGTGTTGGTGTTCGTGGCTCGATTCCTGCTGCTGTTTCAAATGATCACGGTCTATCCACTGTTGGGATACTTGGTCCGGGTCCAGGTTATGGGTCAGCTCTTTGGAAATCATTATCCCAGGTAATTAAAAAGTTGTTCTAATTACTGGTAATGGTTGATGTGTCTTAGGAAGCAGAAGACCTCTAGATTCCAGGTTTCTCTTAATGTTGGAGACATACAGGTGCATCTAAAATCATTAGAATTTCATGAAAGTTACACTTTTTTATCAATCATTTCAGAAAGTGAAGCTCGTACAGTGCATCCAGAACGTATTCACAGTTCACCCGTTCCACTTTTTGTTATGTTACTGCCTTATTCCAAATGTTATTAAACTTATCCCTTTCCTCAGAATTCTACACACAATTATGACAATGTGTAAAAAG
>NC_056515.1:20458463-20470051 GCF_014905685.2 Nematolebias whitei
GACGCTTACCTTGGAATAAGACTGCTGTCATCTTCTCCTCGGGGAGGAGAACTCACCGGACGACCGGAGGTCGACTGCCGGGCCAAGCATCCTTCACAAGGTTGGTCATTTACACAATTTATCTTCTTTGTTCTTCTGACAGTGCTATATTAGCTCGCTGAAGAAAAAATGGGAGCCGATTTCCCGCTCTTAACGTAATTTATACGGACCGGGTGGGGCCCACACAGCAGGTGGGCGTGGACTAATTTTTTTCAGTGCTTATGCTGCGCATAACGGGATAAACCATCAGCGACAGCCTTAAAGGGCGAAGCCTATATGAAATAGAACATTAGAATTTCATGAAAGTTACACTTTTTTATCAATCATTTCAGAAAGTGAAGCTCGTACAGTGCATCCAGAACGTATTCACAGTTCACCCGTTCCACTTTTTGTTATGTTGCTGCCTTATTCCAAATGTTATTAAACTTGTCCCTTTCCTCAGAATTCTACACACAATTATGACAATGTGTAAAAAGATTTTTTTTTTAGAGATTTTTGCAAGCTTGTTAAAAATGGCAACTAAGAAATCACATTTACGAAGATATTCATTTTGCCATGAAGCTCCAAATTGAGCTCAGATGCATCCTGTTCCCACTTTGACATGTTTCTTTGACATGTTTCTTTGACATGTTTCTTTGACATGTTTCTTTGACATGTTTCTTTGACATGTTTCTTTGACATGTTTCTACAACGTAAATAGAGTCCACCTGTGGTGACTTCAGTTGATTGGACTTGGTTTGGAAAGACACACACCAGTCTAAAGAAGGTCTCACAATGTTTTTATCTCATCTCCCCAGTTTCTTTCATATTCTTACACTGAACATCATAATTGTTGGCGCTGGTGTTGTGATGGCCAAGTTTTATCCTAACATTGGATCCATTATACGGTATGTACACTTTTTTAGTAGTCATTTACAAATAGGTTGTGTTATTTGACAGATTAAAGCTGAAGAGAAAGAGGAAGACTAACAATGTTGTTTACATGAAGAAATCCAGTGGTTTTAGTCGAGGCGCTCATCATTTCAGAATAATGACTGGCTTAAAGCAAAGGAGTCAACGAGGCAGAGGTGTTACAGAGGAAATAAAAAAATAGCTAAAGTTGCGGGCTTTGCAGTGATACCTCAGACTCCGTCTAGTGCAGGGATACTCATTGTGTGGCTCCTGAGCCTCATGCGGCTCGCCATGCTTTATTGGTGGCTCTCGTGACAGGTTACAACAATACACCAGCACAGCCAGTACATTTTTAAAACGTGCTGGTGCATTGCGCAATGATTTTGCATGTCGGCTTGGACTTCTTTAATGCGGTTTTACGAATAATATTGTGTTAATGTACTCGTTGAGGAGGAGGCAGGTCCCACCGGCTGGTAGAGGTAAAAACAAAAGTCTTGTTAAGCTTCAGATGGATCAGCTGATCACCGACCGCGCGCGTCCGCTGACCCGCCGCTGGTAAAAAGACATAAAAAAAAGTCCTGTTAAACTCAGATGGATCAGCTGATCACCGACCGCACGCGTCCGGTAAAAAGACGTAAAAAAAAGTCCTGTTAAACTCAGATGGATCAGCTACCAGCCACGCGCGTCTCCACACCTGCTGTCAAGTGAAGGAAGTAAGAGCATCTAAGCAGGGCCGGTTCTAGACATGGTTACGTTAGGGGGCAGGCGGAAATGTGAAGGGGGCATCTTCATCCGCACACATATTACAGCATATTCATTGCTGAGCATGGACTTTAGTATTCATTGTTATTGTTGACTTGTGTTTCCTTCATGGGATTGGGGTAATAACTAAAAGCTGACATTTTGACACAAGTCAACATTTTTCAAACATGAACACTATGAAGCAAAAACAGAGAAACCGACTGACCCATGCCCATCTTGAATGCCTCACTGTGGCTGCAACAACAAATTACAAATACAACATGAAGAAAGTCAAGAACATGCAGCACAGCTTCCGCTCATCTCAGTACTAATGTACGTTTTGTTTAAACAGGTAATGTACTGGCTGTGTTTCTTTTTTTGTTCATAAGTGGGTTGTTCATTTTATTCTTTTATTTGAGTGACTTGGGGGATATCGCAGCTCTCCCCTTGACTTTGATCTGTCAATATGGCTCTTTTGGAAAAAATAGTGAGCATCTCTGGTCTAGTGCATAGTGGTAGGTGTAAGATGAGAAAACCCCTGAAACGTGAGAAAAACAGATGACAGAGTTTAGGTTTTGTGCAAAGCAGATGCACATATGCTGGTCAAACGTGGTGGTGGTAGACGAGATGCAGAAGGCAGCGTTTAATGCAGACGCAGGGGTCCATGCCAACATTAACATCAGTAAAAAGTACAAGAGAGCACAGAGAAGTACAGGTCTTTATGAAGATATGGTGCAGAATCGCAACTTGAGGAAAGATGTGAGTTTGTGTGAGCGGATACAGTATGGTTACACAAAAGCCAAGCAAAGACTTAAAAGGGGTGAAGTAAGATAAGGAGATAAGCTGCTGCATCTTTTCACTGTGCCAAGTTCAAAAGAAAACATACCTACTGTATGACCGAATGAGTAAAATCATGTATATTATGCCAAATGTCTTAAATATTATGTTTTCTTCCACTTTTTGTATTTGTAGGGTATGCACATCACTTTAAAACAAATCCAACCAACTTTCCCAATTGGCCCATTTAAAAATCACATCCTTTAACAAGTAGAGGGATTTCTTAACTCACAAATGACATATTAATTGTAGCACATGCTTCAGTTAAAGCAACCATTTTCTAGTCGACCACCGTGGTCAGCTGTTGGAAAAAGCAGTAAAATCTCTTCGATCCACTGGAAAACCCAAGTGCATGCAGAAGAATTTGTCCTCGAATTTCCCCCCTGGCATTAATAAAATATCTATGATTCTTCTCTAACTAAAGATTTTGGTGAAAGCTGACTAGAAAAGCTGAGCAGTGTCTAGAAACAGATTTCCACAATAACATTTACATTTGTTTCTTCTGTTTTCCTTTGCAGATATTCTGGAGCCATTTGTGGACTGGCTTTAGTGTTTTTATTTCCTGCTTTAGTCCACATGATCTCTCTGAAACAGCAGGGGAAGCTCAGCTGGCCATCAGCTTTTTTCGACAGTTTCCTTATCCTCCTGGGCATGGCCAACGTAGTTGCACAGTTTTTTATGTGAGAAGCAGTCCGTGGTCTGCTCGGCGTGTCACAGTTCATACAGGAGCTTCCTGAAGAGTTTGGCTGGAACTACAGTTCTGCTTCCATTACAACTTCTGGTCCTTCAGTTTAATTTGTCACAATCGTGTTACTGTTATGGGAAAATAAAGTTCACCTTCGTTCAATTCTAGGATTTTACGCAGCGCTGACTGGTCCATAGAGGCTCGTGGGGCGGAGCCCTACCTAAAAAATTAATTTGCCCCACAAAGTAGTTCCTTTTTAAGTTTATTTTGGCTGTTCCCTTCTTCAGGGGTCACCACAGCAAGAAAACTCACATGGAAGATTTGGCAATTTGTTTTACTCCAGATGCTCTTCCTGATGCAACCTGGGCTCGAACTCGCAACCTCAGGAATACAAGACCAGGGCACTGACCACCAAGCTAGTTCCTTCTATTAAATAATGATTATTACTTATTTACTGAGCTTGCTTATTGGCTAAAATTATTTTTAGCTATTCATCTTCAGTTCTTTACATATTTACCGTTATGGGGCAGTACCGTTCCAAAGACCCGCGTTCGTAGAGCAGATCCAAACGTGCGGCCAGTGATCCGGACAGGCAGGTCCAGTAGAGTTTCATTTCGGGCACCTGACTTTCTGCCCTGTGGACACATTCAGCTGGTTTTAGCAAATCGATACGACCACTACTGACTCTAGACCTGTGAGCTCAACGCAGATATAGCTGCAGTGAAACCTGCTGAGTCCAACAGTGGAGATATTATGTTTTTAAGTCCATTTGGAGCAGACAGACGGGACCAAAACAGAAAACTGAAAAGAACAGCGGAAAGTTAACAAAAAAAAAAAAAACTGGAAAAAGGTCAAATCACGCCATCAGGACCAGTTTCTTTGAGTGAAAAACATTTTTGTCATTGAATGGGAAGACCTGTGAGATTTCACCAGGAGGTAGGCTTGAAACACACAGTGAGGGCTACCTATTGGACAGATCTGGTTTATAGACTGATGAAGTCTTCCTGATGAGAGATGAAATGTTTCTGGTCCAGATGACATGATTTAACCTTTAACCTGGTGGGACCTTCTTTAAAGAGTTTTGTGACCTGTAGTGGCTCAGTGGTTAAAGCACTGCTCTTACAACCGTACAGTTGTGGGTTTGATCCCAGCTTGGTTCTTTTATTTGATTCAGTGATATCATTTTTCACTTTTTTTTTTAACTTCACCAAACTTTTTTTCTTTATATATTGGGGCATAAAATAAATGTTCTAGTCTTTACCAAGTTCTGGATTTTATTTATTTATTTTTTTCCTAATTTAACCTCAAATGTACAAAAGCACAGAACAGATTCCACCATGACCTTATTTATTAAAAAAAGAACCATTCAAAAATTGAAAAAGTTGTGTATGGATAAACTAAGTCCACTCTTGTTTTTCTAAGATTTAGGAGGGAAAGTAAAGTCTCAGCAGGGTTAAAGGTCATATCTAAACACTTTGGAGTCCTTCGTTCTACAGCAAGAGATTATTCATGAGTGGAAAACATTTTAAACAGTTTCCCATCTTCCTACAAGTGACGGCGGCAATTTTACCCCAAGGTCAGACTGTGCAATGATCAAAGAACTTGCACAAAAAATAAAATAAACCAAGAGCACCCTCTCAGACTACGACCTCAGTTAGCTGGTTCTTTTTTTAGGTTCAGGACAGGACAGCTGGACAAGTATGGCTTGTTAGCAGGAGAAACTTGTTTTTGTAAAAAAAAAAAAAAGCACAGATTAGATTAGCAAGTTGCATCTAAGCAAACCACAAGGCATTTGAAAAAACTTTAGACAGATGATACTAAAGATGTTTACCCATAATGCACAGTGTCATTTTTCAAAATAAAACTACCTCAACCTAATCAAAATGCTGTGGTGGGACTTTGAGAGCTGAGCTGAATGAACTGAAGCAGTGTTGTAAAGACGAGTGGACCAGAATTCCTCCACAACCATCAGACTGTTAGTCCTACAGAAAAAGACCACGGAGGCTTTTTACTGCTAAAGATGGTTCTGCAAGTTGAGTCATGGGTGTAATTAGTTTTCACACGCAGCTTTTGTTATTCTCGCTTCATTTTTATTAAATAGTGACATGTTGGAATTTGTTGTGTTTTTTTACACGAGGTTAGATTTCAATAATTATAAAACTCGTAAAGACCTGATCATTTTATTACATCCTAAAACTTACAACCCTAGAACTGAATGAGGGTGGACTTTCTTTTTTCCATGGCTGTAATTTAAATATCACCTACTGGGCCAATGAGTTTGTGCTAATGTACCAAAAATATGAACCATTTTAATTCATGCAATCCAGGTTTATTTTTTTATAGGTTGAACGTTTCTTCAAACGTGGATTACTTTTGCTTCAGCTGATGTGACGATCCCGTCAGCCCAGACAGAAGCTGTAAAATGTGTGAAACTCTCAGTAGCCGGAGAGATGAATGTTTGACTCGCCCTTAATGTATGCAAGCATGGTATTATTTATAAACCTATTTTCACGAAACAATGTAGCAATGACTTCAAAAAGGGAAAAAGTAGTTGCACCCCTGAATTTCACGAAGTTGCTGCTGCTTGAAAAGTTGTCTTGCTGCTACAGTTTGGTTCTGTTACTTCCGTTTTGCTCCGAGTGAAAGAGAATCTGCTCCTTCAGCTTCATGAAGTTTTATCGTTGCTGTTTGAGAAGTCGTCTTGCTGCCACTTCATCACTGCAGCCGTTTCCTCTGAAGACTCTTAAAGGGATCTTCTGGCTAATTTGAAGTGGTGTTTGGTGTAAAACTTCTAAAGCTTTTTTTTTTTTAACAGCCACAGTTAACATTCAACAAGACTGACGAGGTCATGACTAAAATTAACGGTGCTGCCATCTTAAACAACTCCAGAGTCTAATTTGTAGCTGTTCATTCAAATGCCATTTTATACACTGCTCTGTCTTCCAGTATTTATTTCCATAAATTTTGTGCAGATTTACAGCAGCAGTGAGCTGTAACCCCTCTGGAGCAGCCTGGGCTCAAATCTGATGGTAATTTTGTAACATTTCTGCTGGAAGAACTCTGTGAAACTGATGTAACGGCTTCATAAATAGGAATTGCATGAACTATAAGGTTTAAAAGTAGGGATGCACAATATTGGATTTTTGGCCGATATCCAATATGCCAGTATGTTAAAACTTATTTGGTCGATAACCGATACAAATAATTTTTTTCTAGACCTACTTACAGAGACCACGTGGCTTTTTCTGCTGTAGAGTTAAAATACATTATTCTGCATGGTCAGTTTGACCTGCTACCAAATGCATATGCCAAAAAGGGGCTGAAAATGATGCAACACTTCAACTTGGATTATGTTTCTTGTCAAATTTATGCATGACATTTACTCTGTAACACAGTGACAACACTTGAACAGTGCAAATTTGTACATTGTCACAAATCTAAACTCAACGTGTGACATCATACCGTTGTGCCGGCGCTGCAGGCATCCTTATCACTGGGTTGTCATACAAAAACAGCGCCCGTTATATCGATGAGTTATTTTGATGGAATGGCCATTGTCCGATATTTAACTTTATTGTTAATATCAGCCGATATCGATACCATGCCGATATCGTGCATCCCTATTTAAAAGACAGGAGTTGTTTTACGATGACCGTGGTCCACCTAGAAAGTGAGTTTGCTCAGACAAGTCATTATTAGCTTGTTCCTGTCCAGAGTGGATTTGTTTCGCCCTGCCGTCAGGCTAGTTGCTCATCTGTCCTGTTGGATGTAAACGCTTTCTCCAAAATGAGGCTGTTCAAAGAGCGATCTGCAACAGATGATCATAATCTAAAAAAGTTAAATCTGGTCCTCTGGACTTTTTTTTTTTGTTTGTTTTTTGAATGTCCAGAGGACCAGATTTAACTTTAGATTTTTTACCTGGATTATTGAGCATGCATCTGGATATGATGTTCATAATGTTCAAACTTCACTCCACTTCAAGAAGGACATTTAGTTTCCAGGAGTTATGATTTAAGACAATAAATAATAAACTTTGTTTTGTTGGGTAGAAGCAACTCAAAAAGTGTTGCTTCCCAGCTTCTGGATGTATCGAATTCAACTCACTGTATTTAATCTGGACAGCTAAAAAAAGCTTTCATAAATCAGCATTTACAAACAACTACTTTATCTTTTAATTATATCAAACTTTCTGGGTATGGACACATTTCACTTTCATTTAACCATGATGAATTTGTGTTTTTGAAGCCTTTAAGCTTTGTTGACTTGTTTGATGTAATCTTTTTTTTTTTTTTGTATTTTAGCATTGATGACAAAGGGAATTTCTGTGTGAAAATTAAAGGATATCAATTTAAAAATTGTTATTTAATACTTTAAATAAACTTGTTTGATTTGAACCCGATTGCCTGAACTGAGCTGGCTTTTCTACAATCGACAACTTTAAAACTAAAGCTTAGAGATCACAAGATGGCAGAGTGGTGCACCACAAACAACCTGAAGGTAAACTCTTCCAAGACAAGAGATGGGACCACACTCCTCTAACCATCAGTGGGCCTCGTATGGAGAGGGTGCTTCACGTTTCTAGAGACCTACAGCTCAGAGAACCTCACCTGATCATCCAACATGTCAGCACTGGTCAAAAAGGCCCAGCAGACTCCACTTCCTGTGGGTGTTGTGTCTTAGACTTCCAGTGTCTTGTATGGGTGCACAGCCTGAATCCAGTTCGAACCACAAGCGTTTTACTGAGAAAATAAAAACTTCTGAGAGAAGGAACAGAATGGAGCTACAGTCGAACACTTGTTCGTATATTCTAATGAAAGCTTTATTGTTGGATGTTCGCTCGTAGCTGTAGGAACTCAGGCAGTGGTCACTTCCCGTCAATAAAACGGGCTGGATAAACTGTACAACGTTTAAAACATTTGTTGCTTGTTCATGCTGATATACAGGTGCATGAGTGAGACCCCACAGCCACTTGTTCCACGTCATAATGGAGGCAGCCTAGCTGTGCAGACCTACTAGATGATTATATCGATGTCTGGTGAGCAACACTGGCAGATGTTTTGGAAGCACACACACAGATGTCATCTACGATTCTCATTCGTCAGCGCACAAAAAGAAAACGTATATATCAGAATAGATTCTCAGGACACCTTTGGCAGAACTGTTGCGCTCCTTCACCCGTCTGACCTTTAATCAAAGGTCCAACTGAATCTTGGCTGTATCAGATGTGACGCACCATTTAAAGCAAGAGAAAACCCTGACAGTGACAACAGAAAGTGGCGTCTTTGTGCAAATACACTGTGCAGGTTCAGTCAAATGTTTCCCACTTCCTCCGCAGGTCTTCCACCTTCTTTTTCTGTGGTGTAACTGGTGTGGCCAAGCTCAGCAGGTCCCCAAAAGGATCCTTAGCTTTTTGGTGTTCTCCCTGTGTCTGCAGAGGCTTTGGCAGCGCGTTCACGGACGTGCTAAAGACTGACGTCGAGTCTACTAGGCTGGAGAGAGCGTGACTACTGTCAGAGGTGTGAGGCATGGGGGTGACTGAAGGGGCGAAGGCCGACTGGAAGGCTGACTGGGACAGTCCGTGGCTGGGGGGCAGGGTGGAGCTGCCAGGGGAAGGCTGTCTGTAGAGCCCTGGTAGTGTAGAGAAGGATAGTGGCTGGGATGAAGTGTTTATGTAGGAACCTGGGAGAGGTCCACAAATTGCACTGAAGGGATTCCCACTTACAGTGGGTGAGTAGTGCTGAAGAGGTGGGGCAAAAGGGTTTAGTGATACCTGAGGAGGAAGTGTGAAAGGAGGCAAACTCTGAGGGTAGAGTCTGGGTGGTAGTGGTGGTTTACAAGCAGTTGATGTAGTGATATCTAGTCTCTCAGTTGGTGCAGTGGAGTTGTTCAGGGGGTCTAGAAGACTCAGCAGATCCATACTGTCCTCAGAAACCTTAGTGGGTCCCAGCAAGTCTCCATCACAGGTCAGGCTCAAGGCTTGCCTGAACTCGTGTCCACCTGACGTAGTCCTTCCTTCACTCAATCCTGCAGCTTTGGGGCGTGGCGGGACAGCAGGGGGTACGAGAACTGTCCCAAGCTCAGGTGTCTTCCTCCCTTGGGGACGAGGAACGGTTATGTTGGCAGGGTTGGAAGGGTCTAAAAGGTCGGGGACTGTGCTAGAACTTTCACGGCCGAGAGAACAGGTTTCCATTTGCACCGGAAGTTGGACGGATGAAGGTCTTTCGCAGGTGGGAGGCACACAGACGGGCGAGACCAATCTGTCCTGGCCTGCACTCCACAGCTTGTTGTAAGGGTTGGACAGCCTGAGACCTGGAAGTGTTCGGGAGTTCTCACCGATCTTCAGATCCATCCTCTGGAAGCACAAAAAAATAAAACCCAAAGTGTGTTTATCTGTTTGGCTTGTTTGAATATAAGCTCAGGTAATCATGTGCTCAAAGTTCACAAAACATGGCACCATACGGAGCTGTAGATACTCACCTGTAACTCTATGAGGTATATAAATACACTTATTCAGTTTTTACTGGTTAAACCCATTACTATTTGCACCAAAAGTAAAAATAAAACGAGTTAAGACAGGATGAACTAAAAATACTGACCTGGTAGGAGAACTTTGGTTGCAGATCCTCAGACTCTTTGGGAGTTCTCAGGTCCTCCAGACTTTTAGCCAGTGTAAGTGAATGGCTGTCGGGCTCGTCCTGGCAGCCAAAGATGTCCCCGAGCAGGTTGATATTAGAGAACCTTTCAGTAACTGGACTGGGAGGGGCCGTGTGGCTCTCTGCCCCAAAACCAGGATCGTCTCCTTCTATCAAGTCCACCTCCTTGAGGGAGCGGTACGGCTGTGGCCTGCAAGCAGAGTCTTATTAAGTTATTTATGCACTGGAGGTCATCATAGGTTTAAAACTGCTATGACCCCAAACAAAGACCACATACCTTTAGCTTTACATGAAAAAAATTCAGCCTAAATTTTGACATCTTGTGTCTTTCATAACAAGCTGCAATGTTCTAAAAAGGTTTGACTGAAAACAGAGCTTGAGGCTGGGTTTACCCTGCCTCGAGAAAATATTGTGTTACAATGTTACAGCAATACTTTCATGCAAGAGCTTCCCTTTCCTGAGCGTATTACTAGAGAAAATATGCACTCTGGTTCACAGGAAGACAAAAGAATATCAGCAAAAGCAATCAGAGAGGTGCGTACTGAGGTGACCAATCGAAAGGGGCAGAGAAAAGAAAACTGTCAGGAACCCCAGAGATGGATTCGTCGTATTGAAGCTCGTCTCCAGACGAATCCTCAGACAGAAAGACTGTATAGTGACGAGTTGGACGGATAGAACTAAAGTAAGTAGAGACAACACACCGTCATTAGTACATTAAAAAGGGACAGGAAAGAAAGGAGAAATTAAGAAAAGCTGAGGATCTGAAATATTAGTATTGATTCAGACACAGTTACACAACATTAAGCTGCAAGTGTGAGTAAACTAAAAGCAGCTGCACAGTTAGTTGACATCCGAAGCTACAAGATTCATCATTATGTTTTTAATGTGCTGAAAAGAATAATAAAACTGCATTTTACACCCATTTTTGTCCATTTGAGAACAACCTGAACATATTACCAAAAAGCAGTGATGCTTTTAACAGAAGTGGTTTTCAAACATGTTTGAGCATGCCATAGTTTGTCCATCACGAACACCATGTTTGAACATAAGGGTGTCCAATAGTACAATTGGCACCAGGACGCCCTAGGTCGTAGATCGATGATTGACTTTGTAGTCGTGTCATCTGATTTGTGGCCGTTTGTTTTGGACACTTGTGAAGAGAGGAGCTGAACTGTCAACTGATCACCACCTGGTAGTGAGTTGGATCTGATGGTGGGGGAAGATGCCGGACAGACACGGTAGACCCAGACGTGTAGTGAAGGTTTGCTGGGAATGCCTGGCAGAAGAACCCATCAGAAATATCTTCAACTCACACCTCCGGAAGAGATTTAACCACATCCCAGCTGAGGTGGGGGACATTGAGTCTGAGTGGGCCATGTTCCGCAATTCAGCTGTTGGAGTGGCTGCCTTGAGCTGTGGCTGCAAGGTTTTCGGTGCTTCTCGCGGTGACCATCCTAGAACTCGGTGGTGGACACCCCCGGTTATGGACAGACCAACCTCAAAGTCCCTTGACTCCGCTTCCTCCATGGAAGACGTGCCAGTGGGATTGAGAAGGTCCTAAAAGTATTCCTTCCCCCTTCCGACAACATCGCTGGTTGAGGTCAACAGCACCCCACCTTCACTGAACACTGTGTTAGTAAAACGCTGCTTTCCCCTCCTCAGCTGCATGATTGTTTGTCAGAATCTCCTCGGAGCCGACCGAGTCTGTAGGCAATGGCTCACCGAACTCTTCCCACATCCGA
>NC_056515.1:20470061-20483879 GCF_014905685.2 Nematolebias whitei
CGACCGAGTCTGTAGGCAATGGCTCACCGAACTCTTCCCACATCCGAGCTTTTCCCTCTGCAACAGCCAAGGCTGCACACCGCTTGGCCTTCTGGTACTCCTCAGCTGCCTCCGGAGTCCCACTAACCAACAAGGCCCAATAGGGCTCCTTCTTCAGCTTGACAGCTTCCCTAACCGTGGCTGAGATCACCGAGATAGTTAAAAAGCTTTGTGGCAGTGGATGAGATTTGCTCAGATTTCCTTAAGGCTCTAGATGTTGTGGGGCTGTCTTGGTTGACACGCCTTTGCAACATCATGTGGACATCGGGGGCAGTGCCACTGGATTGGCAGACTGGGGTGATGGCTCCCCTCTTCAAAAAGAGGGACCAGAGTGTGTGCTCCAATTATAGGGGCATAACTCTCCTTAGCCTCCCTGGTAAGGTCTATTCAGGGGCACTGGAGAAGCGAGTCCGATCGTTGGTCGAACCGCTGATCCAGGAGAAACAATGTGGGTTCCGTCCTGGCCGTGGAACATTGGATCAGCTCTTTACCATCACTAGGGTCCTTGAGGGGTCATGGGAGTTTGCCCATCCAGTCTACGTGTTTTGTGGACTTGGAGAAGACATTTGACCGTGTTGCTCGGGGTACACTGTGGGGGGGTGCTCCGTGAGTATGGGATTGGGGGCCCGTTGATACGGGCTGTTCAGTCCCTATACAAGTGGTGCGAGAGTTTGGTTCACATTGCCGGCAGTAAGTCAGACCCCTTCAGGGTGGGAGTTGGACTTGGCCAGGGCTGCCCGTTGCCACTGATTCTGGTCATAACTTTTATGGACAGAATTTCTCGGTGCAGCCAGGGGGCCAAGGGTTTCCGGTTTGGTGGCCTCAGGATTCCATCTCTGCTCTTTGCAGATGACGTGGTCCTGTTGGCGTCATCGTGCCGTGATCTTCAGCTCTCACTGGAGCAGTTCGCAGTCGAGTATCAAGTGGCTGGGATGAGAATCAGTACCTCCAAATCTGAGGCCACGGTCCTCAGTATAAAAGGGTGGATTGCTCTCTTCAGGTCGAGGATGAGGTTCTGCCTCAAGTGGAGGAGTTCAAGTATCTCTGGATTTTATTCATGAGTGAGGGACGAATGAAGCAAGAGATTGACAGAGGGATTTGTGCAGTATCTGCAGTATTGCGGACTCTGTACTGGACTGTTGTGGTAAAGAGAGAGCTGAGCTGTAAGGCAAAGCTCTCTGTTTACCTGTCGGTCAATGTTCCTACCCTCACCTATGGTCACGAGCTCTGGGTAGTGACTGAAAGAATGAGATCTTGAATACAGGCGGTTGAAATGAGTTTCCTCTGCAGGACAGCTGGACTCATCATTAGAGATAGGGTGAGAAGTTCATTTATCCGTGAAAGACTCAGTAGAACCGCTGCTCCTCCACATCGAGAGGAGCCAGTTGAGGTGGTTCGGGCATCTGGTAAGGATGCTTCCTGGGCGCCTCCCTTGGGAGGTGCTTCGGGCATGTCCGACTGGGAGGAGACCCTGGACATGCTGGAGAGACTACGTCGCTCAGTCAGCCTGGGCACACCTTGGATTCCTCCCAGAAGAGCTGGAAGAGGTGGCTGTGGAAAGAGATGTCTGGACCTCCCTGCTCAAGCTGCTGCCCCCGCGACCCATCTTTAGAATGAGAGGAAGATAATGGATGGATGGAAAATTTGGGACTAAAACACATGATTTTACCCATTTTGTCACATAACTGGTATATTTTTGTTTTGAACTTGGTGTGGCCCAAGTGAAACAGGAAGTGACATCAAAGAACTCCCTGGCCTTTGTACAAAGTCCGTCTCTCCATCTCTTTCTGAGAGCGACTTAAAATCATCTAAAGAAACATCAGATTCTTCACGTCAGTCAGTTTACATGCAGGCGTGTTCCTCTTTGTCACAAAGTCCTTATAACTGCACAAGTGCAAAACTGAAAGTTTTATTTAAAAAAAATTGCAGTATGTTATTATGTTATCTTTCTTTGGGATGGCTGTAGAGCAGTGGTAGGGCAGCTGACCTGGGACCAAAAAGTTGTAGGTTTGATTCCTCACCAAGCTCACATGTTGGTTTATTTTTTTCATTTCATACAATGATGACAATGCAGAACATGTTTACTTTACTTACACCACAGAAATTTGATGTTGCAGACACTAAGAAGTTTATTTTAATTGCATAAATAGGATGGTACTACTTGAACATGTCCAGAAGCATTTAGTGTCTATAACAAAGAAGGGCTTACTGGTCAGAGATGGTTTCCAGACTCACATTGCTGCTTGGTCTCTTCAACAACATCGGTGGTCGAGCCTGCAAAAACAAAAAAACATGATCAAAAAACATCAAACCCGAGGAACTTAGAAGCCACGCCGCCAGAATAATGACTTTTTCTGTGACCTTACTGTTTGGGCTAAAAGGTTACTTTGGATAATTATGATGAACAGTTAATATCTTACCTGTTGTAGACAGCTTGTTTAACAGCTTGGAGAAAGAAACTAAGTCTGAGACTGAGAGTGGATTGATGCAGTTGGAAATTAGCTCCAACCTTTAAGCTTTCTTATCATTCCATGAAAACACTAGTTCACAAACATTTACCTCGGCATTAAATTTGCATTACCCCATTATTTTGGCAGAAATGTTGTGACTTTCCTTCTGAAATGGCACCAGGAGTATTACAGCTAGCTGCTGCTACTGCAAATAACCACAGAAGTCCCTGTAAATAACTAATGATGAAGTGACAAACGTAAAGGTTTATAAAAATCTTGCTTGAATGAAACGTGTTAAAATACTGGAGATTAGACTGAGGACGGCAGCAATGGCACTTTGGTCTTGGTTGCTTTGAGACTAGCTGTTAGTTCTGTCAGATTTAAACTTTAATTACCCAAATTAAATTCAAAGAGATATCTACAACAGTTAAGATACTGTTTATACCACTTCCACAAAACCCTCCTTCAAAATGTTCTTAATATCCTTATTATTGAAAAGCTCTGTTAAGATGACTCTCCCCTCTCTAAACAAAACACACTTACAGAAACAGCTGTTTGCATAGAAACATTGACGGGGACCAAAATACAGTTGTTACCTCCAAAGCATGGCCTGTGGAGGAGGAGGAATGTACCGTAAATGCTAGATTAATCTTAAAACACGAAAAAAGTTTCCCAGAGAAACATAAACCCACACATAATCCTTTGATGTGTTCAGATCCACCCGCAACAGTCGGCAGTGTAATTTCCCTGAACGCAGACGACAGCAGGAGCTCAGAGTTTAACATTCTCGCATCAGTGTGGAGGTTTTTGTCAGACTGGCGTGTTCTCGTAGGGGAACAGGCGTCACTCTGAATGCTTTGATAACAAAGAGCCTGAGAAGTCGGGGCTCTGCCACAGGAAGTCAGTTTTTAAAGCTCAGATACGGCTCAGAGGGAGAACCAAAACTCAGAGTCGAGGAGCAGACAATGTAAGGCAGGAGCAAAACAGAGAACAGGAAGGAGAAAGCTTAGACTTTTGCTTCCTTTAAGTGACTCGGGGAGGCGAGATACAAATCAGAAGGTTTTGGATGTCAAAACAAGACCAAAGGGAATGCAGTCTTTAGCTAAGGTGCTGCCAGTCTGCTCACACGTTTATAAAAATGTTGAGGAAGTTGCAATTTGACTGAATTTTAATATAGATTAATTTTTCCCTCAACGATACTGCAACAATCCAGTTTCTTTAAAGGTATAAATACAATCTTGTTCTTGTTTCTCCATCTTCAAACATCCTTCCCATTTAATATAATTTCAGCTCGCCTGTCCGAAGTGCACGGTGATCGGTCTGTGGCCGTCCCAGGTTCGCAGCGGTCCCTCCCTCATGACTGCAGCAGTGGAGGACGTGATCCCCTCTGAGCCTTCATCACCGATGACCCCTGACCCGGCAGTGGACAGGCCATTTTCTAACTGCTCCTGCAAAGTGGGGACACAGGAGCAAGGAGGCAGACATGGGTGAAAGGAGTGATGGCACTGCAAAGGAAGGCGCTGTGTCTGAGGAAGCCGAGGTTGGGGTAGCGGTTCAGATTTTTATGTGTGTGGAAAACAAAGAACAGTGATACGTTGATGTCAGAGCTGATAATTCAAAGTTTTACATTTATGAACCTGGTTTAGCCTCTATCAAAACACTGTCAGAGCCAGGCCATTCAATGGATTTTACTGTAAACCTCAGTTTGATTCATTTTTATTCTCACTACCCTACACTCAATACCCCATAAAGACAAAGTAAAGATAGTTTTTTTTGTTTACTTATGTACTCAGATACACAAGTTAAAAAAATGTATATTATGTATTCAGACCTTTAGGATCAACTCAGTATTTAGAGGTAATTCTCATTTATCTTTATTACTTTATGAACTTTAAGTTAATTTGTGGTAAATTAAATTGAAGGACATGATACAGAAACACAACTCTTCAGGGCTTGTTTGTTCATTTTTAATTTTAAACATTCTCTGCAGGAATTCAGGCACTGCTCATCGCTTCAGTAAAGCATGGTGGTGGCAGCATCATGCTGTGAGGGGGACTGAACAGCATCAAGTGAATGCTGAATGACTGAAAAGGCCTCAAAATCTTGTCTCACTGTGATTAGACTAAAATTAAAAATCTGATAAATTTCAGTTTTCAGTTTGCCATGATGGGAACATAAAGAGTGTAGATTATTGAAGGAAAATTACTATTTAAACCATTTTAGCATCAGGCTGCAACATAACTGCATTTAAACCCACTGTTTGATAATAGAGGTTTACTCAGCTATCAATCAATCACAAAAACATCTGGATTGGGAGTCTGATCTGATCAATAGCACAACTAAAATGACCCACAACCGTCTGGCAGCGAAGCAGAGCTACATACCTTCTGCTTCAACCGGCTTTTGACTTCCTTGATACGCATCTTTGCATGGTCCTTAGCCTGTTGAACACAGAAAAATACATTTCCACTCTCATTTCTTCTAGTTTGTCAAAAACAAAGCAGGTCAAGAGGAAAGAAATAAAAAAGTAAGTTCATATTCATGTGATAAAATATGCATTATCAGGAAAAAAAACAAGGTCTTACCCTTGTTGATTTATTACAATCAAATGATAGCAGGGCCACTTGAGTTTGATGATAACTCAGTCATGTGATATTGTTGGGCATCATTTTGTCTGATTATGTAGAAAACTAATTTGCCTTTAACTTGTTCTTTTATTGGTGAGGCTCATGTTTTAAATTTAAACAAGAGATATGCTTACAAACTTGTAAACGGTCCTCATGGCTGGGTTTGCCTTGGTCTTCACTGTTTGGAAGATAGCGCCGCCCCCTTTCTGTTAGACAACAATTCAACTTTACTGGGTGAAAGCATTTGAAACATTATGACCCATTGAACATAAAACACACACTGTTGTGAGAAGATTTTTATTAAAACAATGTATTTAATAGTTTCACTGTTTGAAGTGGAACCACCTCACCTTCACAGTGAGCAGCCACTGATAGTAGGTCTTGTCACTGTCTGTGGGAGTAAAGTCAAACAGTCTGTCAGCATGTTTCACACTGGAGGACGTTCATTCAGTTGATAAACTTAAAAATGAATTTCAGCAACAACGGACAGACCCGGCTTCACTTATAGAGGATTTAGCAACACAGCTTTCTTTAAACTCGTCTCTTTTAGGAGTGGAGTTGTGTTGATTTATGTAGGCTGACATGTGCACCTCGTCTGAATTTTATGAGTCTCATCTCATTAACACGTCAGCAGCTTTAACTAAGTCTAACGTGAGGTCCTGGCTTTACTCTGAATAATGTTTCAAAATTTGATTTTTTTCCACCAGTCAGATCCATGACGCGACCTGTCAATCAATCCAGTAGGCGTGTCAGCAAATGACCAGTCTGAAGCTAAATGCTCCGTACCTGCAGAGAGCTGCTGCAGCCCATCGGAGCGTACCACCGTACTGTAAGCAGGTTCAAAGTCCTGATACTGATGATAATCTGATGCTGATGTGCTCACAGATTAACAATCCTTATTTGTAAAACCAATACCAGAGTATAACTTAACAAGATGCTCAACATTCTTCATTTTACCACAGTTAAAATGCAGTAAACCTGCTTTATGTGTTGGAGTTCAGATAATACGACTCATTTAGTTTAGGATTGGTCGTTTGCTGACACGCCTACTGGATTGATTGACAGGTCGCGTCATGGAGCAGACTCGTGGAAAAATAAAAAAAATAAAACGAGAGCTGCAAAAAATAAATAAATAAAATAAAAAGTCTCGTACGACTTTATTCTCGTAATTTTATGGCTTTACTTTTTTTTCTGCCCTACATATCCGTCGTAACAAAGTGATTAACTTGTGCGTGCGTTACTTAGCTCTGTTGCTGGGAGTTAAAATGAACGATAAATGAACAAACAAAACAAGAAGAAGTCTAGTCTTAATAGTCTCACCTGCGTATTCACCCATACTGATTTCCTCCTCAAAGATGTCATTGAAACCCTGTCCTGAGTTCAGCAGGTCCAAGCGACCATCAATAAACTGCATTCAGAAACAAATACAGGACATGTTTATTTTAGTTCATTTGTTTTACATTTACCTGTTAAATGTTAGGTTGATGCCTAAAGGGATAGTTCTGACATTTTGAGGTGACTCTTCGGAAAGGTTGTGAACAGTTACCATCTTTTCTGTTGCAGATAGCTTGTTGAACAATCTCATATCAGAAAAATGGCGTTTAGGTCTGAACGGACTGAACTACTGTCTGAAAACAGCGTCACAATCCAGCAGTTTTATAGAGCTTTGCAACACAGTCAAGTCTGCACATCTATGGGTATTTGCTAACGCAGCAGCAGTTAGCTGTAGCACATCTAGTGCAGCTGCTTTAAAGGCGAGTTGTTGATGAACAAACGGCTTGTTCGAGTGAACCCACTTCTAAACTGGATTCTTCTGTCATAAAACAACTCGAGACTTCAGAGTAGTTCAACCAAACAACATTAAAGATTATGACATTCTTGCAGGACGTGCCTCAGGCTGTACAGGAAGAGCTACAGCTAGCTTTTACTAGCTAGGTTTACTTGCATTCCCCGTTTAATTCCAGTCCCCCCCAAAAAACACTCATCTTAAACTAAAAAAAACATTCACTATTGAAATCCTTTAGCGGTGGGGGACTTTGGCGTAGCACTTGTTACAAAATGATATTGTTCACAGAGCTATCCACAACAGGTAAGATATTATTGTTCATAACTATTCCATAGAACCCCATATGACAGTGTCCAAATGTGAGCAGCTGTGTGCTGCACCTGTTTGAAGAGCTGCAGCTGAATGGCATTCTGAAGAAACTGTCTCATGGCACTGGAGCGATGATTGAGAAAAGTGTCCTCGTTGAACGTTATTGGTTCTCCCTGACATGAAACAGAACAGAACAGTTACAACACTGTGCAACTCTGCCGCTGAACACTTTCAATATTTAATATTCAAGAGTCCTGCAGACTTGTATCTGAGATTTGAGCTCATTAAAGTTGTTTTCACAAGAGATAGATTCCTGAGTGATAGACAACCATTACAAACTGGGTTTTTCATCTTGCTGCAGAACAAACTGCAATTATCTTAAATCCAAAAAGTAAAAAGAAAATCAGAAGCAAGTAAGAGATTAAAGTATCTACTTTTCTTACACACACACAAAGTATACAATGGTTGGATCTCTTTTTTAATAGAAGAATGCAGACTGATGAGGAGTAAGTTTAGTTTGGAGGAGTACGGACGATGTTCGCCCACATTTCTGCTCCCTACAGCCATCGTGTCGTGAGCTGGATCAGAAACTGACCGCTTCGATCTGCAGAGCGTTCCTGTAGCTGCCAAACAGAGCTGCCTGACTCTTGAGGAAGGCACGAGCCACACCGCTACCAGTTGTCGTTGAGACCTTCTTCAAACGGCTTTTTAAAGATGAAACCTGCAGGACACGAAGTCACGCTCGTATTCATGTGGGGACAGAGGCTTCGGTTTGATGCAACACCTCAACACTGAAACTCACCACATCGTTGGGCAGGCTTTGAAGGTCATCATACGGGGATTCAAGTGTATTTGTGTCCACGTTTAGGACTACCACATCATCCAGAGCCATCCCTCGAACTTTCTACAAGCAACAAACATGTTTTTTATAGTGACAATAAATAAACAACACAGAATGACTCAGTACGACAACAGGAAGGGTTAAAAGCAGACACCGTACTTTCCGCCGTACACGTCGCACCGCCTTATAAGTCGAATCAGTCCACGGAAGGACTTTAACAAGAATTTAACAAGATTAACACTTAAATACAATTATTTGTTTGCTCTAAATTATAGTAAAGGTGTGTCTCAGTCCAACTTTTGCTTAATAAATGCACTTTGACGGTCAAATCAGCTGCATTTCAAAAGCCGATTCGCAGAAGCGGGAGCGCGCAAAGGGATGACTCGCTGTGCATTTCTTCGAAATTTAACAAGATAAGCCCCTAAAAACAATTATTTGTTTGCTTGACATTAATTAGTAAAGGTGTGTCTCAGTTGAACTTTTATGTAATAAATGCACTTCAATGGTCAAATCAGCTGCATTTTGCCGGGGCGGCGCAGCGAAATGAAGCTGATTTGACGGTTGCTCCAGGCATGATCCCAGAGCTGGACAAAGGTGGCAGGCTATGGCAAGCCGATTGTGTCATTAATAGCCACGTTTACCTATTACATGATACAACGGCATGCCATACTACTGGAGTGCCATCTAGCGGCTGAAAATGGTAGTGTTCAATATTTTCAATGTCAGAATGAATGAAAACGGTCAGATCTCGGCCAAAAATTGGTTTATGGGGAGAAAAATAAATAAATAAATAAGTCGCTTCGGTGCATAAGTCACAGGGCATGCAAATTATGCAAAAACCTGTGACTTATAGGCCGGAAAATACGGTACTTAAAGTATGCCTCAAAGTTATAGAAACCTACCTCCATCAGGCTGGAATGTACTCCGATGAGGTAGGGCATCGGGGCACTGAGGGGAGAACAACAAACAGATCCACGATTCCTCAGAACACAGTGTGTGAGGAGTCTTGTTGTATGTTGCAGTACAAACTGCAAAAAGTGTGCAGAAGAGGACTGGGAGTGATGGCTAAAATGCTCACCAGCAGTAATCCAAAAGATGCTGAGGAAGGACGGGAATGTAAACGTGTTGCCAATGCATCGGAGACAACATGGCTGCAGACCCGTGGACACAAGCTGTTAACTGAGGACACGCGTCAAAAAACACAAGTGAAGTCTCAATTTCAAAGTTGATATTTAAGATTGTGGTTTCAAAGTGGATGCTTCACATCTTGTACAAAACATACTGTGAAATTCAAAAAGACAAAAAAAAAAAATCCAGGAGACTAAAACAGAGCTGCCAGGAGAAGAAACAGGAAGTGGAGTCTACTTACAGTGCTTAGTTTGCTGCAGCAGATGAGGATTCGGCGTTCGTAAAGCATACTGGCGTACAGATGGAGCATGTTGTTGACGTCTACGGCTACAAAGTACTCCGTTAGGTTTCTCTGCAAAGGGAAAACAAGAGAAAAATAAATGTTAAGAGTTAGTTGTAGTGGTAAAAAAATGTGATTCAGTCAGAAAATCCCATCATTCACAAAGTATCAAATATCTATTTCAATTTTAAGCTCAAAACTTTAATAAATAGAAGTAAACATTATTGTCCCTCAGTGGGGAAATTCAGGTGTACCAGCAGCAAAATGGCCAGCAAGTTGAAGCATGCAGCTTCACACGAAGATAAAAATATAAAATCAGAAAGTATGAATAAGAGACTGTACAGTAAGGGCAAATTAACAGCATAAGAAAAAATACTGTGCGGTTATTCAACATAGCATACTCGGGTTCAAAGAGATGTGAACTGTGCATGTGTATTTTTACAAAGAAAAACTGAAAACACAAAAGACTACAAGAAATGGAAACAGTGCAAGTGACAGCAGGGATGTAAACACACTGAGTGTGTTGTGATCGGTGATCATTAGAGTCTAACAGCTGCTGGGAGGAAGGAGCTGCGGTAACGCTGCTTAGAGCACCTGGGATGCAGTAATCTGTCACTGAAGGAGCTCTCCGGTTCTGAAACAGCTTCATGCATGGAGTGGGAGACGTTGTCCAGCAGTGTCGTTAACAGAGTTCTTCTGTCTCCCACCACCTGCACTGGGTCGAGGGGGCGTCCAAGCACAGAGCTGGCCTTCTTGATGAGCTTATCTAGCTTCTTCTTCTCAGCTGATGATAAGCTGCTGCTCCAGCACACTACACCATAGAAGATGTCTGATGCCACCAGAGTAAAAAAAAAAGTTCTTCAGGAGCACCCCCTGCACTCCAAAACACCTCAGTCTCCTCAGCAGGTAGAGTCTGCTCTGACCCTTCCTGTAAAGTGCATCAGTGTTGTGAGACCAGTCCAGTTTATTGTTCAGGTGAACACCCAGGTACTTGTAAGAGTCCACGATCTCGATGTCCACTCCCTGGATGTTCACCGGGGTCAGTGTGGTGGGTCTGCACCTGCAGAAATCCACAACCAGCTCCTTGGTTTTCTCTGTGTTGATCAGGTGGTTCTGCTGGCACCAGTCCACAAAGTCCTGTGTCCACTGTCTGTACTCCGAGTCGTCCTCATCAACTATGGCAGAGTCAGAGAAGTTTTGCAGATGGCAGCCCGGGGAGTTGATGGAGAAAACTGCAGTGTGGAGGGTGAACAGGAACAGTGCCAGCAGTTCCCTGCGGGGCCCCCGTACTGCAGACCCACCTGTCAGAGACACAGCCCCGTGTCCACGCATAGTCCAGTATCCACTGTGACGGGTGGTGGTCCTCTCCTGACAGCTCCAGCTGTCATTCAGAAGTCCAGGCTGGATGGTATTAAAATCACTGGAGAAATCAAAGAACATGATCCTCACAGTGCTTCCAGGCTTCTCCAGGTGGGTCAGAGCTCGGTGCAGGAGGTAGATGATGGCATCATCCACCCTGATGGATGGATGAACTGCAGCAAATCTAACAAGGACCCCACCAGGGTGCGTAGATGGTTGAGGGCCAACTTCTCAAGGGTCCTTCAGATGTGTGGTCTTCGACACTGGTACCACACAGGAGGTCTTCCACAGCTGTGGTACTTTCCCATGTATCCCATGATGCCACACAGTTGATCTGCGCAGCACATCAGGAGCCTGGAGCCGATGCCATCCAGATGTGCAGCCTTTCGCACCCTGATTTTTTGCAGCTCGTTCCTCACATGAAGTGTTGAAAGGGCCAGGATGGTGGTGGGGGAGGGGGCAGTGGGATGGAGTCCTCTGAAGCAGAGGTGGGTGATGGCTGAGAGCTGAGAGGTGTGGAGTTCGGGGAAGAAAAGATGGCAGTCGTCAAAAATGTGGGGGTTGCATCAGGGGTGAGTGTCTGATCACATCTGCTGAAGAACTGGTTTAGATCATTTTCCCACCATAAAGAACCCAGCAAACCCATGCAAAGACCAACAGTTGACTCGAGGTTAAATGGTTGCAGGACTTTCGTCCTTGTTATCTTTAAGAATCTTTTTCTTTAATAAAATCCTGAATTATGAATCACTGATTTGTTTTCTCTAAAATAAAGTACATCAACTGGTATCTCTACATTTATACTCAAATTCTGATGTATTTTGTAAAATATTTAGAAACTTTAGTTCAGGATTCTTTGTTGTTTTGGTTAAAATATGCATCCTAAGACCCAGGGTTGAGACTGGTCATCCTCCAGTGGGTTGACTTACTGCAAACAGCTGGAAAAGAGAAATCTCTTATTTAGATGAGATGAAGATCGTTTGGACACACTGAACCTTCTGTGGAACAGGTTTTGTGTAAGAAATACTCTAAAGAGTAAAATCTATTTCTGCCTTTCAAAGCTAATCAGGAAATTTCCTCCATGACTGAACTTGGCGAGGTCGTTTACGGCCGAACGTCAGAGACCTTTGACCTTGTTCTGGAATGACTCCCATCAGGAGGAATGAAAACACTCACATTCTCGGGAATGCTGGGGAGTTCCCTCGTGTCAGGCACAGTGAAGAAGGAATGCTGGGGAACACAAATAAGAGTCTGAGAAGCTGGCATGAATCAGAGAAAAATTAAAAACACGACTTCCGTTTGATAAACGTCTAATACAGATGTGCGTCAGATCACACAGTCTGAGACATTACAGCCTACATGTGAGAACAAAAAGGTTTTTAGCTTACATAGGTGTTCAGCTGTGTGTGTTGTGATAAACATAAGCTCACCACTCCAAGGTGAACGGGGACTCCAGGCTCAGGTATGGGGAGTGTGTGTAGGGACACCAGGAGCTCCTGCCACTGGCTTTCCTGAAATATTACAGTACTCTAAATCCATGCAATGGCAACACAAATGCTTTTTTTTTTGTAGGCAAAAGAGAGAAATTTAGCTGAGTAGTGTGTACAAAAATTAGCATGCGGTCAAAGAAAACAAACAAAGTTTGTGGAACGAGTCCAAATATGACAGATTTATGTGAAACTGACAAGTTCTTCAGAAACTAATGTCAAGATCAGTGAGAAAACATGGAAAACCTTATCCAGATCTGGAAATAAAAAAGATTCAGTAGTCCCTCACTACTTCGCAGTTCGTTTTTAACGGACTCGCTCTATCGCGGTTTTTCAAAATAAGATTGGACATGACACACAACTGGCTGATTGATGGATGAGCCACATGATCAGCATGGAATTTTATTTTAAATAAATTGTTTTAAATTATTTAGCACCTCTGTGCAGCCCACAGCTGTAGCAGAAGCTTCCTCCTGCAGCTGATCAGCTGATCTCTATGCAGAGCAAAGTGGGCGTGGCTGAGAATAAAGCTGGAGGCAGGGAGCTGAAACCATGACATTCTGTTCTCTTTTAGAGTGTTTAGTTTAGAAACATTGTTTAGAATATTGCAAGAGTGTGGGGTTTAAAACACCTTAATATGCATATATATATATATATGGTAAATCGTAGTTTTAGTATATATATATATATATACTAAAACTACGATTTACCACTTGTACTACTATTCCTACTTTGTGGTTTTTCACTTATCGTGGGGCTTCAGGGTACGGATCCCCCGTGATAAACGAGGGACTACTGTACATTCAAAGATTTTGGGTAAAACAGGGATTAGATCTTACAAACACAAACTAATAAACAACAAGAGTGCGTTTGAAGTTTCATTAATTAGAAGTTATTGCACGGACAAGAGAAAGTTTACGGACGTACAAACAGAGACTAGTATCATAACGCGTCCACCGTTTAATGGGCAAAAGATAAAAAGAGTTTAAGCAAACAGAACCGCCTGTTGCTACTCACCTGGCCTTTGATAGAATAATCTGCAAAGATATTTAGTAACTTGTAGAAGGCTTCAAACCAGGGCAGATAGCTGGAGGACACAACAGAGTGTACAAATTAATACTTACACTAAGTTTAGTTAATGTGAAACAAACAGCACCTGGAATAAAAATGGAGTCATTACATCAAACCCCAAAAACAAATCTCAGGTATGACATAAAACTAATCAATTTTCCATTTAAATATTTAAGTTTTTTGTGAGGTACACAAAAATTAAATTAATATACTAGTATAAATTACAATAATTTGTCATTTGAATGATCAACACGGCTTCAACAGAGTGTGATAAAACACGTAAAGTACGGAGCAGCCCTAAACAAAACAGGAAATGCTGTAGAAGTGAAACATACGGGTGTGAGCAAGGAAGACGTTAAGCCAACAATTTTCAGTCAGGTCATCTGGACAGTTTATTTTTTTTTGTGTGCTGAAACGTTTCACCTTCCATCCAGAAGGCTTCAT
>NC_056515.1:20483979-20486360 GCF_014905685.2 Nematolebias whitei
TTGTATACCTGGATTATTGAGCATGGACTTTGGTGGAAGACGTTAAGGTTTCAGTAAAAGCAATATATGGCTGAAATAAGAAAAGTCCAACCGAAGAAGTAAAAAAAAAAGGATTTTATCCAGAAAACACAGCTCAACAATACAAACAGGGTTCCTGCGGGCTGAGCGAAAGCTGACTGGATGATTGTATGAAAATGATATTCAGTGAAACGCAACAATCTACGTAAAACAAGGAGACGATAGAACTTTAGTTGGTGGAACTCCTTTAATAAAACCAAAGTCCAGTGTGTGTGTTTGAACACACACTCACCTGAGGATGCAGTAGCAGGTGTGTGCGCCTGAAGAGAGGCGACAGAAGCCAAACCTCTGTTTACTCTCAATGTCGGTCAACACAAAGGTGAAGTTCTGGCCGGCCTGGTGGACCGTGTGGCTGCAGGGCGAGAACGGGTCACCAGACAGGCAAGGAAGGACAGGAAGGAAAGCCGAACGTCAGATGGTGGTTCCCAACAACGAGACAATACAAGGATGTTTTAAAGACACGAATGCAGAAACACAAGACACCGACAGCAGCTTTCATCAGTCACGACTATAAATAAATAGAAAATATAGAAAAAAGAAACAATAAAACACTCAATATTTTAACTGATAAAACTATGCACAGTCAATAGAAAAGATCTGAAGCAGCAGAATTAAGTTCAGATGCATTCTGATCCACCGCTCAGCAGACAGGCTTTCATGAGCTCACTCCTGCTGAGCGACTAGCCTCACTGAGACTCCTCATGACGTGGGTCAACAGGAGAAATAATTTGGATGTTTCACTTCCTTTAGCTATTAAATACTCGGATAATAAGAAGCAACTAAAGGCTGGTTTGGTCCTTGCTGTTCCTGCTTTAAAATGTTATTTTTGTCATCATTAAAGGCCAAAAACGGGCAAAATTTGCTATTTTTAAAACGTGTTGCAGCTCTGAAATGAAGAAAACAATCTAGAGTAAAATTAAAATGTCGGCAAAGAATTATAAGTCCCTGTAAAAGTTAGATTTTTAATTCAAACACTTGCTTAAGTTAATGATAAAAACATAAAAATTCACGTTTGATAACCTTGTGTGTGTTCGTGTGTGTGTGTACCAGTCCATGCTGAAGGGGAAGCAGAACTTTGGCACCGTGAGCAGTGTTTCCTGTAAGAGATGAGGGAGAGTTATGTACAAATACTGCGATTGTTGCTTTGTATTAAAGTACACAAAGTTAGAGTAGACAAGAACAAGTTATGAGTAAAACTGAGGGGACAGAATAAAGGGCAACACTTGAAGAAATAAACTTAAACTAGTTTTTCCTGATGCGTGCATCGATACAGCTCCAGTTTGTGCAAAGATTCATCAGTAAAAGAAGAATCGGAGGAGAAGTAACTACGTGTACAGAAACAGTGATGAGCTGAGCATGCTGGGACGAGCGTGCTGTGGTTCAGACCTGGTCTTGGTAATCTTCGGGGAACTGTCTTTGTACGTCTGGCCCTGTTAGGAGTGGGAACACACAGTGACTCAAAACTCAACCTGCTCATAAAAACTTCTCATCAAGACACTGATGTAAAACCAGCTCTATACACCGTGTTGCCTGAGGTTTAGTGGAAAATAAACAAGAACAATACATGAGCACGTTTCCTAATTCAAAAGTGGAACAGGCTAAATATACGGCATGTTTAAGAAAAAGCAGGAAATGATGTCAGATTCGAGAAGGGGATTCTTAGAAATATGGCTGATGATCATCTCCTCGGTACACAGGAAATTAGCCGCACGAAGAGGTACACTTTTTTAAAAATGCCTTTATTATGAGATGAATCTACATTTTATAACGGAGCCTCCATTTATCTTTTAAACCTCTTCCCACAGCTCGGTCATGAACTCCCTGATAAACAGTGAGCCATCTTAACAGCAGAGGCCTCACAGAAGTCACTCTGTTTAGATCAGTGCTTCTCAATTATTTTCTGTTAACCCCAACAAAAGAGGTAAAAATTTTGCCCCCCCCCCCCCCAACCGCGACTGTAAATAGTATAATTTGTCTATAAAATTGTTATAAGTACACCTCTGCATAACATTGTGTCTTTATTAACATTACATTAAAAAAAAGAATAGAGCGACTTACAATGAAGAATAACTTTATTAACATTGTTTTTTTTTAGTTTGTAACAGAAACAACTTAAAGTTCATCAATTTGCCTGAAGAAAAAAAAAAGTCCTTATTTAAACTGTAAACATTTGATACTGAACAATTAAATTAAATATAATCAATAAATAATTTTAAAAAATCAAATTATCAGCAACATTTTCACTCAGGAGTGTTATAAAAAACACTTTGACCTAAAAAAAAAAAAAAAAAAAAAAGAATAAA
>NC_056515.1:20486460-20492703 GCF_014905685.2 Nematolebias whitei
CTCTGAGGTCAGCAGACCAGATGCTTCTCTCAGTCCCAGAAACCCGTTGTAAGCTCAGAGGTGACAGGGCTTTCTCTGTTGCAGGTCCACGACTGTGGAATGAGTTGCCACTGAGTGTCCGGCAGGCTTCCACACTCTCAGTCTTTAAGTCTCGCTTGAAGACCCACTTCTATTCGCTTGCCTTAACACGGTGTGATTTGTTTTGGTCCGGTCTGTTCTCTACTCTGTTGGCCATTTTAGTTAGCTTCTGCTGCTATTTGTATCTGTATTTCTATTTTATGTTTTCCTGTCTGCTGTGCATGTTTGTTTCTTTTGTACAGCACTTTGGTTGGCCTTGTTGCTGTTTTAAGTGCTATATAAATAAATTGGTATGGTATTATATTTACTCTTCTTTCACACAAATCTAAACGATTGTGTTTTGATGTTTTTATGACTAGTCTGAAGCTCTGAACACACCAGAGAAGACTAACTATCTTGATAGTGAGCAGGAGCTGAGATTGTGTCTACTGGATGTCAGTTTGTCAGGATCTGCCATGAAAGGAATCCTCTGAACATAATACCGCCACCACCATGCTTCACTATGGGGATCAAGTCATAAAGGCAATGAAATATGTTAGCGGTTTTCCTTTTTGTCTGATGTGTGCCATGTTTCATGTTCTTGTAGATCCACCTTGATATTTTATGTTCTGGCTACCTTACAGCTTATAGTGGCCCTCTGGACAGGCCCGTCTCTACTTGTGGACACTGCAGCTCTTCCAGGTTTACCTTCAGCCTTATTTTAATTGCGTCTTGTGGTGATGAGATCTTTCAGCTTTCTAATAATGAATTTGACGATGGCCTCTGTGATATTCAAAGGGAATAAAAACAAGTTTACATTACTTTCAGTGTTAAAAATACATTTCCAAGTCACCAGTGTCTACACGATTGCATGTAGACACCTTATATGACCACTGAAGCCAATAATTTTGCTTTTCTCATGCCTGAAAGCAAAACCATTGCCTTATTTTAATACCAATGACTGAACCAGAGACCCATAAGTTGCACTTTCACACCTACACTGACTGCATGTAGGATTTGCAGTGTTTCAGTTGTTTGTACCTTTTGACTTTAATGTCCAGAGAGTCTGTGGAGCCTCTGTGGGAGTAACTCTCTCCTGTGTACTCTGTGCTCAGCAGAGGCCTGCTGTCGTCCTCCATGATCTCCAAATATTTCAGCTAAAGCCTCACAACTCTCATCACCTGTCTGGAAAAAACAGATTTTAAGTTTCACTCGGGTACCAACAGAACAGCCAGATTATAGTTTCCTTTCTTTGCGATGCAGTTAATGTGCTGCATCTGGCACATGGTAACCATTGCCCAAGTTTTTCACTCAGCTTCAAGGGAGAGCTGAAAACAGAAAGACACCGTTTAAGAAAACTCATTAAATTTTAACTAGAGTTTGATAAATTGCACATGGAAGATTCCAAGGTCAAAAAATTAGAATGTTGTGGAAAAAGTTCAATATTTTTTGTTAATCATTTCAGAAAGTGAAACTCATATTGCATAGATACACAGACTGAAACATTTCAAGTTTGTATTTCGTATATTTTGATGATTATAGCTTACAGATGATTAAAAACCAAAACTGTGTCCAAGAAAACGAAAACATTGTGAAAAGGTTCAATATTGTAAATTCCTGGTGTCACACTCTGATCAGCTGATTAACTCCTGGACATGAGCTACAAATGTCTCATTCCTCAAGTCAAGCCACTCCAGAACCAGAGACATCAGAAGCGTCTTACCTGCTGTGGACAAAAAGAACTGGACTTGTTGCTCAGTGGTCCAATGTCCTCTTTTCAGATTAAAGTTAATTTTGTATCTCATTTGGAAATCAAGGTCCCAGAGTCTGGAGGACGAGTGGAGTGGCCCAGAATCCACATTGTTTGAAGTCCAGAGTGAAGTTTTCACAGTCAGTGATGGATTGGGTCCATGTCCTCTACTGGTGCTGGTCCACTGGGTTTCCTGAAGTCCACAGTCCACAGAGCATCTAGCAGGACACGTGAAGACTTCATGCTTCCTTCTGCTGACGAGCTTTATGGAGATGCTGGTTTCAGTTTCCAGCAGGACTTGTTGCCACTGGTCCACACTGACAAAAGTACCAAAAACTGGGTGTGGAATATTCTAATTTTCTGAGACACTGATGTTGGTTTTTTTATTATTTGTAAATCATAATCATCAAAATGACACGAAATAAAGGCTTGAAATATTTCACTAATGAATCTATGAAATATATGAGTTTCACTTGCTGAAAGGACTGAAACAATACTGAACTTTTTTAACGATATTCAAATTTGTGTTTTCGATGTACCTGTAAGTGTTCCAGAAAGTAGGCTACACATTTGAACTTTGTTATAAACATGACATTACCTGCACAGAAGATCAGTCGGACAAAGAGATTAGGACTAATTTGTCTCATGTTAACAACATTCTTGGCTCAAGTTGCAAGCGCTTCAGTTTAAAGACATTTTAGCTGACTGTTACAGAAAGCTGTAAGCTAATCTCTTGACCAAAATGAAACTCCATTACACAGCGGTTTTTTTAATGAGGAAGTTCAAAAATAAGGAACACAGTAAATACCTACTGCATCCTGCGAGTATAAAGAAGTACCTTTCAGAACTGTAGATATTTAGTTACCTTACGTGCTGTTAAATTAAGATTTACTACTAATCATAAACAATCGCACTTTTTATTAAACTAAACATGAGAACATGTAAAAAATCAACTGAATGAGTGATATTTTAGTAAGAATTGTGGGTTTGCTTGCACATTCTGCACAGATTATAGATATTGGCATCAGTTTGAAGGACAACGATTATTATACTGGCATTACACAACTTGAAGCTCCTTATTTATTTATACATGTAAATAAAAACAACTTTCCTGTATTTAAACTAGACATGGTCAATAAGAATGTAAGAGATTTTAAAATTGGCTGGATCTTTTCTACTGGCTTAAAATATTTAGAGCATGTTTGGCTTTATGATTTATTACATAGAAAGCTGGGAAAAGGCCCAAAGCAAACCGGCCATAAAATCTGATAGAAGAACTAGATTAACTAATCTACTTGCACTAATTTGTTTTAATGACCTGCAGGATTTCACAGGTGGAGGAAAGTCCGCCCAGAAACAGCATAACACACTTTCTGATTGGTTATTTTCCTCCCAAACACAAAACGTTTGAAATGTGCCCTCACTGATTATGATATTGTGAACACTATGAAAGTGCTATTGATGTTTTAGCATCATGTGCTAGTTACATTTTTCAATGTGTGTGTACAGTTTTTATACAACGTGGGTTACTCTGTTAAAGCTTTTTCTCCTGTCCCATCTTGAAAAGCTCTCATCCTGCAGGATATGCTGGAACAAAGCGTAGCATTTTTGACAAGACACTAAAACAACCAAAAATATAGAAAATAAAGGAATAAGTTTTACTTTTTGAGGCGATGACCAAGAACAGTTTAAAACTTGTCATTCTAGACCAGGGGTCTGCAACCTGCGGCTCTGGGGCCACATGAGGCTCTTTGGTCCCTCTGCAGCGGCTCTTCCAGGCTTCGACCAAAACTAAAATAAAACTGAATTTTATTTAAATTATTGCCAACTAAATTATTGGCTAGTTTTAGCAGATTTCCTGTCATATTCAAATATGTGAAGACGAGTACAAATACACGGTGTAAAACGTGGACTGCATCATGCTAGCAGTTTGTTAGCCACTTTAAGTCGACTTCCAGTGTCACAGCGTGATGTTTCTCTTAAAACCACCTGAATGTTTTGGAATATCTTTAAGACAAGCTGCTGCGAACGAACATGGTGAGTAACTGATAACACTAAGAATAAAACACAAAAAAAACAAAGTCAAAGTAAATGAAAGTATTTATTTTTCTTTAAAAATGTAATTGGATATCCAACCAACTGGCTTAATTTTATACCGTCTTTAACTTCATGCTTTAAATACGACACTTAATTCTCCACCAATTAAGAGAACGCACATAAATCTGTAGAGTTCAGTGTTTTTATTTTTATAAAATTGTTAAACTATATGTGCGTTTTTTGTTTTTTTCTTTACATGGATGTGGGCTTTTCTTTTGTATTAAAATGTAAAAAATAACAATAAATGTTAATAATAGTTAATGTTTTGTTTTATAATAATCACCCCCAGCAGCTGGAGAAACCATCTCCAACAAACTTGTAGTGGCCCATGAGCCACCAGTTGACAGTGCACACTTGCAGCAGTTTTTGCACCTCTGGACATCGTAATTAGTAAGAAAAGTGGCTCTTTTTATTGCAAAGCTTGCACACTCCTGTTCTAGACCATTAAAACGGCAGATCTGGTGTTCTGACCAATAATTAAAAAGCAGTGGAAGTCTCTTATAACCTGTGCCCTGAGACGACTTCTGATGTGACTTGGTGCTACATAAATAAACTGAAATGAATTGTAATTTGTCTAATAAGCCCAACTCTGATAATAAGCCATACATAATCACCTCTACCAACCACGCAGAAGAATTATAGCCATGAGCATTTATGTCCAGTCAGATGTTGTGAATAAACACTGGGCTTCTTATGAGGTGTACATGATTTATGAAACATGTGTACTTGTTGTTATAACGGAGTAGGGCCTGCTAATCCCAACATGAAGACATAATTTATATAATCTCCACTTATAAAGCAACCGTCCAGACTGAGCAGCTGTCGAGCCACTTTGAACAGCTGGATTTTTCTATAAATGGTGTCAGGTTCTACAACAGCTTTGACCCATTAAGATAACTTTACATTTTTAGGCAAAAGCTTCAGATTTTAAACAAGTTTACAACCATGGTCAAACGTATTACTAGGAAAAGTTTTTGTTCATAAATGTAGATTTTTTTTTTAATGTGACTCCCAATTTATGTCATTGGGAAAATTACCTGAAATCTTTCGGCGAGCCTTTTAAGTTGGTTAAAAGTAAATCTGCTCAACAGCTTTATACTTTGATTAATAACTTTAATTTGTTATAAACTTCTACATTTGTTCCTTGTTTAAGTAATATTATTGCTTTTTTGTTGTATATTTTTGAATGTATATAGCTCAACCTGGGTAAGTTAATTGATGCTTTGTATTACATTTTTTTTTGACTTGGCTTGTTTGTAAATTGTTGTTAATAATAATAATAATAATAATAACAATAATAATAATAATAAACATGTTGAAACAGCACATCTCAGCTTTCATTTCACCTGAGCCTACTCAAGATTCTGACTTCATTTGATGGTTAAATTATTCTACTTGCATGAAAAGACTCATTCAGTGAAGCGTCCCTGCACACCTGGATGCGCGCGCATCCTCCACTGTTTACAGGCGACACTCACACACCTTGAATGATTTAATTACCTCAGCAGTCACGGGTCGATGCAGCTGAGACGCTCAAATATCGATAAAGTCTGAAGTCTAGCCTCAAACGTCGATGTAGTCTCTCTAAAAGCGTGTGATGTTTTCACGCTCATGGGAGCTGTGGCCCAGCTTTAAAGAAACATCAGGAAAACTGACGCCGAGAGTCTGAAACTACAAAACAACTGCCGCCGCCTGAGGAGACGGAGCAGAGATGGAGGATGACACGAGTACAAAGTGTACTGACCTGTGGCCCACTGTGAACAACGTGGACTCAACGCTGCTTCTTGTAGGTGCTGATGGCCGAAGCCCATGAGTTCACCGAACAAACACTGCAAATTCAGGTCGTTTCCTACTGACGGAGCCACCGCAGCGTCTTCCGTTCTCTCGCCAATCAACTTGTTAGTCAGGCACGTGAAGTGACGTCATGCCGTTCAAGTTCGTGAGAACTGTATGGCAGGTTGATGTACCATATAACATAAAGGGCCTTCTCAGGCTGTAGCGATTTATCTTTTGTGATTTAGAGAAAACTCACTTAAGAGCCATTGTGCTTTCTGTGAAGTGAGAAGGCCAATATAAACTGTTAAGATTGTGCAGATAATACAGGTGCTGGCCATAAAATTAGAATATCATGAAAAAGTTGATGTATTTCAGTAATCCCATTCAAAAGGTGAAACTTGTATATTATATTCATTCATTTCACACAGACTGATACATTTCAAATGTTGAATATTTCTTTTAATGTTGATGATTGTCAATACTTAGTTGGGGCTCCATTTGCCTGGATTACTGCAGGATATATATATATATATATATATATATATATATATATATATATATAT
>NC_056515.1:20492803-20495561 GCF_014905685.2 Nematolebias whitei
TGACGACGGCAGGACCTCAACGTGATTTAGGCAGTCTACAGACTGACAGTGTCTTGTTGAAATACTAAGAGTGCTGTCAGGGGGGGGGGGGGGGGATGATGAATTTATTAATGATGCTATTGTCAGGACTAGTGCAGGATAACATTGAAGAATCAAACACCGGTGTTCTGCAGGGTTCTGTAATGCATAGGTCACAACATGACAATCCTCCCATGAGCCAGTCTTCACAATGTGTGCCCTCGCACTCAGTGGTTCCAACGCTGGGCTGCCGTGACACCAGTACACCTCTCATACAGCCTCAGTGAAACCCATTAGGCAACCCTTATCAAACCCCATCACTTGCTGCTAATGCTGTTTATTGAATCTACCGGACATCTCCTGGTGTCTGGTGACCTTCACTCATGTTGGATCCTCTGATATCTGAATGATAACGCCATGGCGCCACTTAAACCTTCTGATGCTCCCAGCAAACCGAATCATTTCCATACCAGTCTCCGCTCTGCTCGTGTACCAAAATAAGTGTCTAACTCCACCTGAAATGAGAAAGGTGCTCAAACTCTGTCCTAAATAGATGACATCTAAATTAGACTAAACGTATCAAAACTGATGTTTGTATTTCACTTCCTGCTCTTCCAACAGCCACATCCTGCTGACTTACTACTTGTGCAATTTTCCTGTTAGAAACAGAGATTTAGGTCCTTTCCTGTTGTTCTGTTGACTCATTGTGAGGTCACAGATTTCATCAGTTATCGCCAGGTCGTCCAATCTGAACATTTTCATTCTTGGTAGCAAATGATTCAGCTGCTTGAACGTAAGAAGATACTTTTATCCAGCACCTCCAACCTGCACTGGGTTAAGGAAAACAGGCACGTCCCAGTTGGTGTGTTTACACTATCAGCACATCCGCTACTTATCTGGTGTCAGCCTCTGAAAGTGCCGCGCTGACATGATATCATGACTGCAAACCTCCGGGTTCAGTTGTTTTACTGGTTTTGTGCCAGTAAATGTGACAGGCTCGTTTTAAGACGGTGAGTGTCGCAACAAGTCAGGGCCTTCTTCTTCTTGGACTCTTTATTTCTCACAGTGACTCAGACCATCAAAGCTAGCACACAATACAGCAGCGGACCCGCGCTCGCCGAAATAAAAACATGGGGGCAAACATTCTTACTTGATTCGGGAGCCCATCTTTATCAGTCGCCTCGGCGTCGCCGGCAGCAGAGTACTGTGCGCAGACGCGTCGGTCCGGAGATGTTTTGCGATGCTGGCCTATCTGTCACACAGGCGGACTAGACAACGCCATGGTAAGCGGCATACACGCGAATGTCACGCTCTGCCTCGCGCTCGTTGCTGGGAGTTGTAGTTCTCAACCGGTAACTCAATCGGTTTGTGAAGCAGAACGCAGAATGTGATAAACTACAAGTTCCACAATACATGTCGCTGGTGACTAACTCAAACGTCGTTACCGTTATTTTTATTTACATTTTTTTATGTTCACACTACTACAATTTTTGAGGAAAATATATTTTCTGAACGTTTAGTATTTGAGAAATAACATTCAAATTGTGGTCCCCTCTGTAAATATTCCCGAACTTTAGTTCCGCTTTCTTTTTCTTTTTTTTGTCACAAATGTTTCATTAAAATATTAACAAACAAGTTTTAAAGTGTTTTAATCCGAGCTGGAATGAAATTGTTCTGTGAGTTAATGCTGAGGACTGAATAACTTTGCAGCATTTGAAGCAAAAAGTGGATAAAAGCTAAAATGAGCAAAGAGGAGAAAAACTAAAAAAAGCTATCTAAAAACCCAAAACAGACAAGCTAAAAGCTAAATGTAACAAACTAGAAGCTGAAAAGGACAAACATTAAAGGCCAACTATAGGCTTAAAGCACCAGAACGTTAGTTAAAAACTAAAATTAGCAAAAGGCTTTCTAAATGTAGAAAAAAAAATCTAAATAGAAGCTAAGTTACTAAATGATAACAAAATGGTATATGTAACAAAAGACTACTTAAAAGGAGCAGAAAAGTAGCTAAAAGCTTTAAGTAAAGTTGTAGCTAAAAGTCAATTCAAATTTAAGCTAAAACTAGCAGAAGCCAAAAACAGGATAAGTATGTAACTGATTTTAGTGGTTTGGAAGGAGCTGAACAGATTTTAATGTTTTTCAAAGGAAAAATCTTTGTAAATAATATAAAATATTTTGAAAAATATAAGCTATAGAGACTATAACTATATGTTGCAAAAACATACAAAAAATATAAAAAGGGAAGAACAGTGTAAATGCTAAATCAGGATTCACACAATAAAGCACATAACATGCCCACATTTAAAACACTTTTTTTCATAAAGACCCACTATGTTCTTAAATATGCACCAGGATATTGCAGGCAAAATGCCAACTTGTTACTTTGTGCAATGTAAAATTTCTATTTATGATCATTTACACCTTCATATCTTTTGTACTTATTGTTCCTTATTCATTTGTTCTTTAAACTGGCTCTTAATCTCACAGCAGAGACCATGACGATAACGTGGTAAATATTGTGATGGCAGGACGTCTCATCACTTCAACAAGCCTTTCATTGTTGCATATGTGGTCATCTGCAAGAAAATACTGATTTATTCTATTTTTTTTTTTCCTCTAAAAAGTCATTTTACAGTACTCTATAGCATTTCCCAGTAAAACAGCCTGCTAAAGGTCAGGTGAACTTTGCTCATGTTTGTCTTTTTGTGCTTATTGACTGGTGTGTAGATTAAAAGCTCAG
>NC_056515.1:20495661-20497082 GCF_014905685.2 Nematolebias whitei
GTTTGTCTTTTTGTGCTTATTGACTGGTGTGTAGATTAAAAGCTCAGAGATACACGTCTGTTAAATAAAATAAAAGATGCTACACAATAGAATGGTTTTTAATATAAAATAAATGTGTCGTTTGCTAATTATCACTGCTGAAGAAAAGTGAAGGAGTGATAATGTTTGTGCTTGTTTTTGTGTACACGCATGTGCCTGTCAGCAAAATATCACATGAACAATAGGACACATTTTAATCAAACTTGCAGAAGGTATTGGATGTTCATCTACAACTGAATAAACCTTTACCAATTCAAGATGGCTGCTACAGCCAGCTGACCATTTATCATTAGGCCCGAGCAGCGAAGCGCTGCGAAGGCCTATTGTAATCGCTCTGTTCAGGCCCGAGCTGCAATTTTTTCCGTCAAATGAATTTGCATTTGGGGCCTTAACATATCCCAAAAGTCACCAAATTTGGCAGACACATCAGGACTGGTGAAAAATTACGTATTTTAAGGGCGTGGCCAAAATCTCAACAGAAACGGCTCAAGAGCGCCACCTAGAAATTTGCAAAACATCCTCCGCATTAACCTTAGTTTGTCGTAGAAACATGAAATTTGGTACACTTGTCCAATTCCCCAAGATGCACAGAAAACCCTCTGGCACAAAAGTTGCACGATAAACAGGAAGGCGGCCATTTTGGAATGAAGGCCCAATTTTCACACCATTTTGGCGGTTTACAGCCTCCACATTTGAATGAACTCCTCATAGGGATTTCGCTCAATCGGTTTCGAACTTGGCCATGGGGGACGAAAAGTTATCAAAACCGTGCGTTTTCGTGCATGCTGAAGGGGCGGGGCCAGACCTCAAAGTTTGGCATCTCGCCATGAAAAACGAAACGCTAATAGCTCCTATACAAAAACTGTCTGAGGCATCAAACCTTCAGTGATTGATCCACATCCAGTCCCCTGCAAGACTGAATGGTCAAATCATGACATCACTTTAGCCACGCCCCCTAACAACAGGAAGTGTAAAGTGTTACCTTGAATGGTCCCTATCTGACCCCTGCCACCTGATCAGCATGATAGTGTGTCCAGTGACCGAAGACATGTTGGTGTAACTTGCTTTCCAACACTGACAGTTTGGGGTGGAGCATGTGGGCGTTGCGACATGGCGAAGTAAGATGTAACGCTGTCGTCATACGTTTGGCTCTAAATTCTACAGATTTGAACCGAGGTACACCAAAATCAGCATGATCGATCAGTATCCACCCCTTGAACAGGAAGCCATGATAATTGTCCAATAGCCTCCATAGCACCCCCTAGAATATTTTAAAACCTCAGCCCCAAGCCATTTTTTTGACCGATAATTCTGAAAATCGGTGAACATCTGTAATGTCTCAGGACCTATGAAAAAGTCTCTTGGAGCCCTGGTCCAAAACG
>NC_056515.1:20497182-20508219 GCF_014905685.2 Nematolebias whitei
ATATCCTCATATTAATTCCTAGAAGTCCCTTTAACTTTGTGAAAGTCGGTGTTCCTATAGGGCTATTTTACATACAGAACATTTAGTATTAATATTGACAAGTATGAAGAGTTATTAAACTAATTACTTAGAAAGGAGCATGTGTCAAACTGATCCAAGGACGTGGTCTGAGGTACAGTAAGACACGGCGCAGAGGACCATACCTGGACTTTCTTGAGTGCAACTAGCTGTTCATCCAGCAGATACGTGGCTTTGTAGACCTCGCTGAACTGACCCCGACCAATCTTCTTGTCAATGCGGAAGTTGGCCATGGTGCAGCAGTATTTACAGCTCGACATGTTTCTCTTTGCGGGGAAAAACAAAACAACAACAACAACAAAGCAATAAACCAAACACTTTAATATGCACAAAAACTTACAGGTGAAGTTAATGTTATCTCATAAAGACACCCAAAAGTGGGTAGAAAGAATAATTATTTATAAAAATATGTTAAAGAGGTATTAAAGTAGAATCAAAGGCGTGCACAGCACAAAGTACTTCATGTATCTTGTACGTTGCAGTGTTCAAACTATAATAATCACAATCTAAAAACACTTTGACACTATGCAGGGTAATACCTGCGCATCGTGATTAGGCAGCTTGCACAAACTGTCCACAGAAGGCTTGTTGTTGTTCTGCACATCCATGGTTGAACGCTCCTACATCTGCAACAAACAACAGTTTGCATTTTTAACAATCACCGTCCAACATCAACATCCAGAAAGCATTAAAAACTCAAAATCATATCACATTTAAACTTGTATTGATTTGCTTGTGTGTGAATTGTTCTTTTCAATAGGGACCAGTAGTTTTTTTGTACTGGTAGTTTGAGATTTTCTTATTTTTTCTTTGCAAAAAAAACCTAACCAGGTACTAGATTGGCAAAACGACTGCATTGTTTGATCACCTAATGTTTTTTAATGTTCCATGATTAAAATAAAAACTACAAGCTGCATGTGACTTACATGTGATGGAAACAGTTTTACTGCAAAATGACCACAGATATTGCTTATCTCATCCTTTTGCTTGCAACACAAACTCGTGCACGCAGTTTCTTGTGTGTCAGATGCAGCACTGCGATAAATGACCACATGGCGACTGTCTGCAGCACTAAAATCCCTGATAAAAGTGAACACTGGTCTGCAGTTCTTGGCCATCCCACAGACTTGGAAACTGAACAGGAAGTCTTTTGTATTTCAGGCTAGCACGAAAATCTAAATGGTTTTGTTAAAAACATTCCAACTGGAAGAGCTCAGACGTCCAGCATGTGATCGGACCACATGACCAGAGTGACCTCGCATTTGTCCAAGCTCAAGAATTTAAGAACAAAAATTGCAAACAAACTCAATCGTATTCATAACATGAAGAAATGTGAAATTCTTTCAACCTATACATAAATTCAGTTTTTCTTAAAAAATGAAGACGTTTGTAATTGGGATGAAAAGAATAGCTCAACATTAAAACTCATAAGATTCATAGAGGCAGACACAATGTGAGTCAACAACGTGTGAGAAATTTTAGACCAGAATGCAGAAATAAAGTAACTCCGTCTGAATACTTGCTGTCAAAATCGACAAAACCATCAAGTATAATGCTAAAAAAAGAAAGAAATGATTTTTAATCTAATATTTGGAACTAATTAAGATATCATTTCAGCTGTTTCATGTTTACACATATATTCTGGCTAAGCAGCAGCACCTGCTGTGTCCAAACATTTATGTGATATTTGGAAATTAAAAGACGATTCTGACTGAAGGACGTCTCTGAAAGAGGCCATGATTAGACCTGGCCCTAATGTGTCCCGGCTGAATCGTTTCCACTGGACAACATTAAGTATGAGTGTTCACACAGGCAGTAAAATCTGGAGTTATTCGAGCTAAGTTTCCCATTCTGCATGCAATAAACATAAATCACATGAGGCTGTCAGCTGAGCAGCGTACAGGACAGAGACGTCAGATGTTTCTGTAAAATCATACATTCAATCGTCTGAACTTTATGATTTTGTTTTAACATTAACACCGTTTGTCACTTCAGTCAGTTTTGTGGAGTTATTTAAAAAACTCGATGAACCTAATAATATAAACTCACAGAGGCGGAATGAGAGACGCATATTTCATAAATTAGTTACCGTATTTTTTGGCCTATAAGTTTCAGTTTTTTGCATAATTTGCATGCCCTGCGACTTATACACCGAAGCGACATATTTCTGTTTTTTTCACCATATTCATAAACTAATTTTTGGCTGAGATCTGACAGTTTTCATTCATTCTGACTGAAAATATTGAACACTACCATTTTCAGCTGCTAGATAGCACTCAAGTAGTATGGCGTGCTGTTTTGTCATGTAATAGGTAAAACGTGGCTATTAATGACACAGTTCAGCTCGCCTGGAACAATCGTCAAATCAGCTTCATTTCGCTGCACAGCCCCGGCAAAATGCAGCTGATTTGACATTAAAGTGCATTTATTAAGTAAAGGTTAAACTGAAACACACTTTTACTATATTGATAGTATAAAGATTAATATCTTGTTAAATTCACTTAAATTCACTTCACCACTCGCTCCCCATGAGATCGGATGCTTCTCTCCCTCCCTCTCTGCTTTGCTTTGCTGCTCTGTCTGTCTGTGAAACTGCTGTGAGCCTCTCTTGCATTTCTTCCGAACCATAATTATGGACTTATTTTGACCAGTTGGTCCCTCAACTCAATTTACAACATTTCTTCAAAGAGAAGACAGGCTTTGGACGAGCTGATTTACCCTGTTGGCACGCACACAGCTGGATATCTCATCGACTGGAAAACTTGATGTGTCTATCTCTGCTGCCATCTGTGGATTTTAAGGTCGCATATTTAATTGGATTTTCGATAACTGGTTCCTGCTTTTTGGATTCAGCTGGTGCTGGTTTTATCTACAATCAAGGAAGTCGTCGGCAGCAAATTTGGACCTGATCACGCTGCTTGCCTTTATGATGGCTTGATTCATGTCTGGAGTACCCAGACTCAAATGCTTTGGGCTGAATGGATCAGATCTTGGGGATTTTTACTCAGACACGTTCCATCGGTGTGGCCATGTTAATTTGGACATTTCGGAACCGAATGGACCAAACACAGACTGAAGGTTGATGTCATTAAGTTCTGCCTGTCCCCAAAACAACTGTGTGTTTATCTAAATTTTGGTCGCCTTGGTTGTCCTTGAAGGTCATCTTATCTAAAGTCGCCTGGAGAAAATGTGATCTGATGCTCACCACCCCTTCCCTGAGGAATTTCCATCTGATAACCAGATGAGCCAGCTGAATAAACTTTGTCATCATTTCAGGACTCTGGATTCTTATAGAGGTTATCCTTGGCCATTTCTCGACATACCTTGAGAATGTTTATGGATCTCACCGGAGGACATTGACTTGATTACAGTGACCTCGAGAGCATCTATAAGCGTTGTTGACCGCTCTTGTCTCTGATGCAGAATGTCTACGTAAATATGTGCTTGTTTGTGTGAGGTGTTTTTTCAATATTAGGGGTTTTTCTCAGCCAAGAAAAATGTCTGATAGGAATTTTTTTTGCCTCCAACTCCTACATGTGTCCAGTTAACCACTGTTTTTGTCCGTCCAAACAGGTCTCACTTGTAAATGAGTCTTGGAGGCTCAATGTGATTTATCTGTTTAAATAAAGGTTGAATGAATTAATGAAATTAATTCTTGTTAAAGTCCTCCCGTGCACGCTCCCGCGGCCGCCATTTGGCAGCCAATCGATTTTTAGCACACCGGCCCACATTTTCAGGTTGTCAGCGGTGACGCATAATAGATGCGATGTATACGGCGAAGCGACATATTTATGGATTTTTCCATTTTATTAGACATATTTGGACTGATGTGACTTATACGGCGGAAAATACGTAATGAAAAAAAGTATATTATGGAAAAAAAAACTTCTTATGTGCTTACAAGCATACATTTGTTTGTGTGAAGTCACAGTAAAAACACGTTCATGCATAACTCCGTCACTTTGTTTGGGCTGCTTTCACCTACTAGGTCATGCTTGAAAATTCAGATGTTTAAGTTTTTCTAGTATTTTGGCCAAAATATGTCTCTCATTGAAATGTTTTTTTCAGGTTGTAGCAGCACTTTACAGCATAAATGTGCACAACCACAAAATGGTTCAAGATACGTAAAAACAAGTCTAATCCATGGAGGTCTCACCCCTGAACTTCCAGTATTTAAAGATCTGCCACCTGATATTACTCCCAACAAAACGCATTTTCTCAAATATTAGAAACTTTGCTGTAGTGTTACAAACAGTATCTTCAAACAAGCAGATCTCTGGGGAAAGTCAAACGTGATGAACCGACAGCATCAAATGGTCCTCGCAGCCTCTCTGGTGTCTGAGTCATCTGAGATGTGCCTCCTTCTTTCAGCTTTACTCATATGAGTGTACAGGGAAAACAGCATCTGCAATACATCTGTCATAAGTTGATTACCAGTAAATATTTCAAGGAAAACTCCCAATAACAACTCTGAAATTGATTTAATATTGTTAAAAACTAATGCTTGTTTTGACCTCCATTTGCTGCCAAGCATGCAAAGCTGACATTTGTTGACATATCACAGGAACCGTTATGTTCATCTCTGATGAGTCATTTTCAAGTAGCTGAAACGACATGTCCTGACTTACACTCTGTCAGTGTTGCCAGATATACAATAATCATATTTATATAACGTAAGTTTAGATATGTTCTATAGGACATAAATAGTTTTTTAAAGGCCAAATATATGATAGTTTAAGTACTTCTGTTTACCTAAAAAAAAAAAATTTAATAGTTCTGTTCACTCAAACACCAACTTATCATTGCTCTGACCAGCCTGACCATGTGCTCATCAGGTGTGCAAACCTACCCGATGTGTAACTCATTTAAGGAATATTTTTAGTTTTATTAGAGTTTTGGGAAATACTTTTGAGCAGTCAGTGTCTTATCTGCAGCAAAAAAACCGAGCTCACACGTTAGAGAATCATCCTGACAGACAACACATCAAGAAAAATTAGAACGAGTGTGAAATTTTACACTGCAGCACTTGAAATGTCAATTTAATTTGCTATTAACGTTTCTAACAAAATCACACACATAATTACTTTAAAAAATCTTAACTTCAAGTGATTTTAAAAGCATATCTTCTCATTTTGCTGCTCACATACATGCACTTTATATTCTTGGTGTCATTAGCTGCGGTTGCTTCCTGCAGCAGCAGCATAGAACCAGATGTTTGGGTCATGCATTACACTAGAACAAGCAGGACCACTCAGACTTTGTCCCACTGTGGCTACTAACACTGTGCATTAGGTTTGGCAATAAAACCCAGGTTTATGCTCTTGTGTATCTCACTTTGTTAATAAGATACAGAACATAATAGTTTGGCTTTATTTTAAATTTACCAAAGAGACAAATCAAATCACAGATGAGTTGTCCAACAAGAAGCTGCTTTCTGTAATACATGTTATGTTATCATCAATAAGAGGAAGTCACGGTATATGTGTGTTTTCAGCTCATTGACTGAGAAATGGAGGAAGGCATGCTGTGAACAAGAGATACAGGCACTAAATTTAATTAACCAGGTCAGATTTTAGCCCAGCTTTACTCAGGATAAAAAAACTAATTATAAAAAAAAAACAATTCAATGAACTTCCAAAGAGCAGGAAGTGGCCCAAAAGTCACTAATTAAATCCACTGGCGAGCCGTGCACTTTACACCAAGGCCTTCAATGGCGTGCGTCCTGCCTGCATTAACCCACCTCCTAATGATGTCATTATGACACCACCGCTATAGAAACCATCAATAATACACAGAAACGGGTTATAATAGGCCTTTAAATGGTTAAACATCCATTCATATCTTTACCCATTTCTTCCTTTCTGGGTCACAGGGGTCACTGGTGTTCATATCCAGCTGTCACTCTGCAAGACATGGGGGCACCTTGGACACTCACACCTAGGGACAATTTAGAGTTACCAATCAGTCTAACATGCATGTTTTTGGTCTGTGAGAGGAAACTGGAGTAACCAGAGGAAACCCACGCATGCACGGAGAGAACATGCAAACTCCACCCAGAAAGGCCCCCGGCTGGGATTCGATCCAGCAGCTTTCTCGCTGAGAGGCAGCGCTCAATCAACTGAGCCATGTTGCTGCCTTTATTTAAAAAAAATCTAATTATTTAGGTTCAAATGTTTCATAATTTAAGAACTAAATCCAAAAGGTTTTTTCTGGTTCTCATCTAAATTAGATACCAGGGAAAATTAAAGCGAACGAGGCCAGAACCCGAGAGGTGCTTTCCAGTATTTTTCATAAACCTTGAACATTTCACCTTTATTAAGACACTTTCTGTTGAACCAAACGTTTCCTCGTGTGATGAAGTGACAAGCTGTTTGCACCTTCACAGGAATTACTGCAGGTAGCAAAGGCTGCATGTTCCAGGAATCAATGCAAACTCCTCAAAGTGCATGTTTGATTGTCAAGCAGACAAATAAAAGATTTTAACACTCAAATCTTTCTTTTTGAACGGGCTCACAGAGGTTAATCAGCTGTAGAGTGGTTACTTTGAGAGGTTCTTTCAAATCTGTTCACGAGTGATGGAGGATGGAGCTGGAGATGAATTGACAGATTGGGACTTCATCCTCAGTAATGAGGGTGTTGCTTCGATCAGTCATAGTGAAGAAAGACATGAGTCGAAAGGCAAAGCTCTTGATTTACTGGTCCCTCACCAATGGTCATGAGATTTGGATCATGACTGAAAGAACAAGACCCCGGATACAAGTGGGTGAAATGAGCTTCCCTTGTAGGGTGGTTAGATGAAGCCTTGGACCTAGGGTGAGGAGCTTCATCATCTGAGGGGAGCTCAGAGTAGAGCTGCTCTTCATCTAGAGATCCATTGAAGTGATTCTGGGGGCTTTCCAAGCATGTACCACTGGGAAGAGGCCCTGGGGAAGACCCTGAAGGCCTGAGAACACCTTGAGATCCCCCAGGAGGAGCTGGGGAGAGGGATGTCTGGGTTTCTCTCCTGGACTCACCCGACTACGGATAAGTGTTAGAAGACGGAGACAGAATGACGGTCTAGATGTTTTGTTCAGACCTTATTTAAGTCTGAGATATTTTACTGTTGAACTGTTTAAATGTTAATAATCAACCAAATAATCAGACTATTTTAGGGTACCACTTTACAATAAGGCTCCCCTTATACATGGCTAATTAATAGTTTATTAATTCCTATAGAAACACTTTATAAATCATTAATAACTGCTTATGATGCATTAATTAAGGATGACAGAGAAACAAAACTGAACAATGTCTTGTCAAATCTGTTCACTTATATATTTCATGTAGAGTTGTTATATTAAACATTTCAGACTAAGTTATACCTTGTAAGCTCAATAAGCATTTATAAACCTATTTCATTAGCATATTATTGTACTTTATCACTGCATTATAAGTATCTACAACTAATATTATATCCTAAAAAAATTAGGTTTATAAATGATGAATAATGTGTCTATAAACTATTTATTAGCCATCTATAAGGTGAGCCTTACTGTAAAGTGGTACCTTTTTTAGGTTTAACACTGTCATTACATTATAAAACAGAGAATTCAGAAAAAATAAAAAACATATATAAAGAAAATTATTTTTAAATAAAATAAAACTGCTTGTAAAAAGTCTATATACTGGCTTTGAGTTAGATTCACAATGTTAAACACTTTTGTAGTAATCTAGAAGTTTAGATGGTTGGTTGAAATAAATTTAAAAAACTATTTTTAAAATGAAAATAACATTGTAGAATTTGACTAAAGAAGCACTTTTCCTTGAGGAGTTTGGAGGGTCCTGCCCAGTACAGTACATTCATGTTCCTTATTCTCTGCACCAAATATCTCCTTCATTAGTCATCGCTTTCAGCTTCCTTCCTGATGCTTTCAGATTCATTTGATCTGCAAACAAAAAGTCATTTACTGAGCAGAAAATGAACTATTCATACTGTCAGTTCCTTGGTTCTATTTATTTCATTCGGTTTTGAAGATATTTGATTAAAGAACGTCCCGTTAGCTGATAGGAACTACTGATCATTCAAAAACAGATTAATAGAGTTTGAGTTCATGAGTTCGGCCTGCTGTGGGACTCAAAAAAACACGGTCAGCAATTATTTAAACTAGTCCCATGCTGCATATATCAACATGTCTTCAATGTAGTACCATTTTACAGCACCTGCTGTACGCCACACAATCTGTAAACCTGAAGATTTATACCGCCTGACACCTGTCACCGTCCGATGACATATGATCCATTTAATTATGAAGAGAAAAATCTGTTTCTATAGAAAACTAGAAAAACTTACTCTTACGTATATGATTATTATTAAGTCTGGTCAGTGAGAGAACCCTACCAGTTGTCTAGTTTGCAACTAGGATGTGATGAAAGTTTCCTTGACACTGAGTTTTGAGGCAAATGAAACAGGAGCGCTGCATGTAGGACGAGGACAACAGATTGTTGCACGGGAGGAACTTAAGGAATCCATTTGTTGAGGAATGTGTGCACAAATACTGCTTTGAATGGAGGCAAGCACTGAAATGGTTCATGGAGTCATAACATGAATATGACTCAGGAATCAGAAAGTGCTCAACAATTGTGCTGTGTGTTTCAATCTGAGCAGAAATCTTAATGCTTTTTTTTTATTAACCGGGCAAAAAATTAATAAATACTTTGTGCGTGTGCAAAACTATGGAAAGAGAAGCCAGAGGTAAGATCACATTACAAAAAGTGTGCAAAAAAGTTTGTGTACAAAAAGATCCTCCACCATAACTCTCAGCACTGGCTCCCCTCAGGGCTGTGTGCTGAGCCCCCTCCTGTTCACTCTGCTCACGTGTGATTGTGCAGCTACCCATCTAGGCTGTCACATTGTAAAGTTTGCAGATGATACAGTGGTGGTGGGATGCATGACAAACAATGATGAGTCCAGCTACAGGCAGGAGGTGGAACACCTGGAGAGCTGGTGCAGGAAGAACAACCTACACATCAATGTGAAGAAGATGAAGGAGATGATTGTAAACTTCAGGAGGAACAAACACACCTACACCCCCCTGAACATAAGAGGATATGTGATGGAAGTGGTCTCCAGCTACAAGCACTTGGGTGTGGACCTGAATGACAACCTCAGCTGGAGCAACAACACCACCCGCCTGATCAAGAAAGCTTATCAGAGACTACTTCATCAGGCGGCTGAGACGAGCTGGTCTGGGAAGCTCAGTCCTCACCTCCTTCTACAGGTGTGCAGTGGAGAGCATCCTGTGCTCGAGCATCAACGTGTGGCATGGAGGCTGCACAGCTGCAGAAAGAAAAGCTTTGCAGAGAGTGGTGAAGGCTGCACAGAAGTCTGTTGGAGTCAGTCTCCCCACCATCACAGACATCTAAACCTCCAGATGCAGGAAGATGGCCACCTGCATCATGAAGGACCCCACTCACCCAGCACACACACTTTTTGCCCCGCTCCCCTCAGGAAGGAGGTTAAGGAGCATTAAGTGTAGAACCACTAGACTGAGGAACAGCTTCTACCCTGAGGCTGTTAGACTCATGAATCTCTAACCAGAATAATCACTGTGTGAAAAATCACATCATGTTGTTGCTGATCTGTTTCATGTTGCTGCTGATCTGTTTCATGTTGCTGCTGATCTGTTTCATGTTGATGTGTTCATGTGTGCTCATCTGCTCACACAGACTCATGTTCATGCTGCTGGTCGGTGTAATGTTTTTATACTATTAGTGCTTAGTGTATTTTTATTAACAATTTTCTTAGTTCATATCTTAGATGTTCTTATTGTTTTTCATTTACATTTTATTGTTGGATGTAACTGGGACCTTGTGTACATAATTTCGTTCCACCACATGTACCACATGAGGTGCGAATGACAAATAAAGAACCTCTGACTCTGACATTGATTTACACTTCTTCTGTTGGAGGCATGAACTTTGATTGATTTATACAACTAACTTTTGTTTTTCTCTTCTTAAATTATTCTTTTTTGTAAGTGCTGCCACTTAAATTAGTTTTATTCTCATTCTTATCTTAAAACCAAACTAAATACAGGCCTAGAGTCACCCGTCGCCTTTTGAAACAAAGTTTTAAACTGGGAGCATCTTTTGTTAAGGGACAAAGTTGTACACTTCTGGTGGAACCTTGAAAATAACACGCTCAGTTTCTCACAATAATGTGAGACGTCGCACTCAACAGCAGGCGTTGTAGACGATTCAGCTACTGCCACTTGAGGTTCAGGCTAATGCTGATAGGTTGTGGCAGCCATCTTGGATCTGGTTGGCTCCAAAAGTTAATCAACTGTACACGTGCATCTAATAATTATACTTGCTGCAACTGTCATTAAAATTAATCCAGTGGTTCATGAGATATTTTGCTAACAGGCAGATACACACACACAGACATGGGCAAAACATGAGCAACCCCGTTCACCTTCTGGCAGCAGAAGCTAGTCAAAATACTGTCATAGGGAATAAGTTAATCAAAATATTGCTTTGCTGTGATACATAACTACTAACATGCAAGAAAAATGATCAGAGGTTGAAAAACACCAACAACAAAAAAAGTACAGTAATCTACAAAATCAAGCTTAAAATATATTTTTTTTACTATTTAACATCTCAGAGATCAACAATGATGACATTTGTGGTTATAACAGAGCTTTCTAAAGAGCTGAAGTGGGCGGATTGATCCAAATATTGATTATTATGATTCCTAATGGTATTTATACTGATTTATTTCAGTGTATTAAGATCAAAACTTAAGTTTCACTTTCTACGAAGAGAGAAGTGAGCTTTTTTTTTTTTAAATCATAGTTTCTGAACACAAACAAGAAAAAAAGTGATTTTAATTTGTTCTCCAGTGATATTTATGTGCATTTTGTGGATTTAGGAAAAGGTAAATGCAGACAAAATCTGTTTCTGCATAAAAAACTTTTA
>NC_056515.1:20508319-20512315 GCF_014905685.2 Nematolebias whitei
ATCAAAGCCCCGCCCCCTCAGAACAGGAAGTCTCTTTTTTTTTACTTGGAACGCTCCCTCTTTGACACCCTTGACCTAATCAGGATGATCCTGCGTTAGAAGACAGATAAGACTGTCTGACTTGATTTAAACTACAAACAGTTATAGCTGGAGGATGTGGGCGAGGCAAATTAAGAAGTGACACTGTTGCAATACGTTTGGCTCTAAATTGCACAGATTTAAGCTGAGACGTACCAAAATCACTATGATCGATCATTATCCACCCCGTGAACCATGATAAGTGGCCAATAGCCTCCACAGCGCCACCTACAGTCTTCCTACAGTTATATCTCAGTGATGCAACATCCGATCTGAACCAGATTTTTGATGCGTCATTAGTGAGCACTTATGGACACATTGGTATGGTTGTTTAACATTTGACTCAAGTGCGCCCCCTACGATATTCCAACAGTTATCTCTGTGATACATGATCCGATCGGAACCAGATTTTTGGACAAAAATGTATCAATGTTGTGGGAATGCTTAATATTAATAGCTCTGAACCACGTGACTATTGATTCGAGGACAATAAGACTTTTGACAATATAAAAATGTGGATAATTCAGTCAGTTGAGCAGATTTTGATAGGTGGTAGTAGCCGAGAGTCATTCACAACGCAGGTCTTGTACATGAGTCCTCGAGGCTCAGCCTGCATAAATAAAGGTGGATGAACAGATACTCAGAGTTTACGTCTTACACAAAAGGCGGCGGGCGATATGCATTCCTTCAATGAAGCCGCCTTTAAAGTTCATCTGGTCACATGACCACAGAGAATAAAACACACTCTCCTTACAACCTGCTGCGTCTGCCGCACGAGCCTGACTTCGCTTCACGTCTCGTGCTATCAGATCACGTGTCGGACAGAGAAAGGGGACGTCCGACCCACTTTTGAGGAACCTCTTGTCACATTTCCTCCCCATCACACTTCAGAGTCCTCTGTGTCCACAGCCTCTCTGATTCAGAGGCGCGCGCACAGACAGCGCGAGGACTTGTCTACCAGGGGGGCGGGGCGGGGACCTCTTTATGTGGACCGCCACAACAACAACAACAACAACAACCGATGTAAATAGAAACTTCGCGGCTCGCTGGTTGTAGGAAGCCGCTGGTTTCCCCTCAGGTAAGACGAAGCTTTAACTTTAAGCTAGTTTAGCGTGGTTGAGCGCGCGCTCGGCGGCTTGTTGACGCCTCAGAGGACGTGAGGGGTAAATTTAGTTTTAACTCTAAAACTCCGCTGCTGTGTGGGTTTGTTCCGAACAAGAGGCTGCTGACTTGTTTTAAACGGACTGCGTAGAGCAGATAACCACAGAGTATCAATACATCGACTACGAATCAGCTCACGTGCTAACATTTATTCTCCTGTAGCTGAGCAGTCTGTCATCCTAATTTAATCTGTCTGGCATTTAGATTATTTTATCACGTTTCCTAACAAAGCGGTCCCAGTCAGATTTATGTGAAACTAGTTGCGCACGTGTGCCCACGCCTCCAGGGAACAAAGATGAAGTATTAAAGGAGGACAGCAGCGCTGTGGTGTCTGTGGGTGCGAAGCGTGGGCGGTGGTTGGCACGCAGCTGGGCGTCTGTGTTGCCAGATAGAGTCGAGATTTTCAGCCCAAAAATCTGTTAAAAACCGCCGCATCACACAAAAACCCGCCCAATCAATATGTTGTTATATTTACTGTTTGAACATGAACGCACGTCAGTACGTGCCAAGGTAATTGTGCATAGTCACACAAGCATACGAGATTTGTATGCAAACAAAAAGATCCACCGGCTTGTTTTACAAATGCATAAACAGTTTTTCAAATGTACACACTTCAGTTTGCACAGGTAGGAATATTCGATGCATACATATTGTCAAATACACGTGCACAAATCACCTGCTGTGGACGGATCAGATTACCTGTCTGAGACTTTCCTGCTGCTCCAGATTCACAAAAGTAATGCTGCGTTCAAGTCTGGTGAAAAGCTGGGACATCTGAAGTTTACCAGATTTACTGGGTTATTGAGAAGACTCATTTCTAACTTGACTCAATTGCTCATAACCTCTCTCTATATATAAAAAATAACTTATGCACATACACTTAAAATATATTACTCAGTATTTTCTTCCTCTGGTAAAACAGCTGGGGAAAAAAAATTAATCCAGAATAAACTGTTTTGCATTTGTGAATCTTATAGGACGCATTTGTGAAATTTTCGGTATGCTAGTGGATATTTATACACTTACACATCTTGTACGCGTGTGTGTACTTTTGAGACTGATTTATCTTCATACACACAGGCCAGTATTACCAATACCAATACTTCTAAACTAAATGCTTAATCTGAATAAATTTTCATCACCTACAAGTGTTTTTTAATTTATTTATTATTTTTTTATTTAGTTAAAAGAATACTCCTGGGCACAAATTTGGGCAAAGATTATAAGTAAAAAGAAAATACTTCATTATGACAATAAAAGTTTTTTATGCAGAAACAGATTTTGTCTGCATTTACCTTTTCCTAAATCCACAAAATGCACATAAATATCACTGGAGAACAAATTAAAATCACTTTTTTTCTTGTTTGTGTTCAGAAACTATGATTTTTTTAAAAAAAAGCTCACTTCTCTCTTCGTAGAAAGTGAAACTTAAGTTTTGATCTTAATACACTGAAATAAATCAGTATAAATACCATTAGGAATCATAATAATCAATATTTGGATCAATCCGCCCACTTCAGCTCTTTAGAAAGCTCTGTTATAACCACAAATGTCATCATTGTTGATCTCTGAAATGTTAAATAGTAAAAAATATATATTTTAAGCTTGATTTTGTAGATTACTGTAGTTTTTTTTGTTGGTGTTTTTCAACCTCTGATCATTTTTCTTGCATGTTAGTAGTTATGTATCACAGCAAAGCAATATTTTGATTAACTTATTCCCTATGACAGTATTTTGACTAGCTTCTGCTGCCAGAAGGTGAACGGGGTTGCTCATGTTTTGCCCATGTCTGTGTGTGTGTATCTGCCTGTTAGCAAAATATCTCATGAACCACTGGATTAATTTTAATGACAGTTGCAGCAAGTATAATTATTAGATGCACGTGTACAGTTGATTAACTTTTGGAGCCAACCAGATCCAAGATGGCTGCCACAACCTATCAGCATTAGCCTAAACCTCAAGTGGCAGTAGCTGAATCGTCTACAACGCCTGCTGTTGAGTGCGACGTCTCACATTATTGTGAGAAACTGAGCGTGTTATTTTCAAGGTTCCACCAGAAGTGTACAACTTTGTCCCTTAACAAAAGATGCTTCTAGTTTAAAACTTTGTTTCAAAAGGCGACGGGTGACTCTAGGCCTGTATTTAGTTTGGTTTTAAGATAAGAATGAGAATAAAACTAATTTAAGTGGCAGCACTTACAAAAAAGAATAATTTAAGAAGGGAAAAACAAAAGTTAGTTGTATAAATCAATCAAAGTTCATGCCTCCAACAGAAGAAGTGTAAATCAATGTCAGAGTCAGAGGTTCTTTATTTGTCATTCGCACCTCATGTGGTAAATGTGGTGGAACGAAATTATGTACACAGGGTCCCAGTTACATCCAACAATAAAATGTAAATGAAAAACAGTAAGAACATCTAAGATATGAGCTAAGAAAATTGTTAATAAAAATACACTAAGCACTAATAGTATAAAAACATTACACCGACCAGCAGCATGAACATGAGTCTGTGTGAGCAGATGAGCCCACATGAACACATCAACATGAAACAGATCAGCAGCAACATGAAACAGATCAGCAGCAACATGAAACAGATCAGCAGCAACATGATGTGGTTTTTCACACAGTGATTATTCTGGTTAGAGATTCATGAGTCTAACAGCCTCAGGGTAGAAGCTGTTCCTCAGTCTAGTGGTTCTACACTTAAAGCTCCTTAACCTCCTTCCTGAGGGGAGTGGGGCAAAAAGTGTGTGTGCTT
>NC_056515.1:20512415-20519506 GCF_014905685.2 Nematolebias whitei
CTCGATTTTGTGTCCTCTGACACTTTAGCTGCTTTTGCCAACCTCTGCAGTTCCTCCCCTCTTTGATTATCATCAAGGTCTTCTAATTGCGTTAATTGAGTACCAATAATTGAATTTGTTAAAATATATAAAGCCGACTGGACGGCATCTCTGGATTGAAAGGGGTCAGTGTTTATCTCTTCGTCCGCCATTATCTGCTATTTAGAAATTAAATAGGAGATGTAAATGCTTAGGTGGTAAAATAAAATCAGAAGAGTTTCTCTCTACTGATGTATTTACTCTTATTTAGTGAGTTTAACAATTAAACGTGCACTATATTTCCAGCGACCGAGTAAACTTTCAGCTCTTATGATTATCTGTCTCTGTTTCTACCAAAAGTTCTCATTTTTTCATTTTGCACCTGCTTTAGGATTTATCAGTGAATGAAAAAATTCTTAGTAAACGCCTCGCTGGGCGTAAATACTTTACTGACTTTTAATGGTAAGATAACATAACATTTTAATCAGCTCGAGGAAGTTTGTTGACTCAAAGTTCGTCTTACGGCAATAAAAACGTTTAATTTCACTCAAAATACCTAAAAAGCGAAGTGAAAACCTGTTATCTCGCGTTTATCCAGAAGGTGTCAGTACAACCTTATTAATTTTAACTCAGACACTGTTAGTGTTGTCCAGTAGGGGAGCTATAACTTCCTGTGGCGTCCGGTCGTTAGCTGTTAGCTAAAAATTAGCATCGGCTAGACTCGGATAAAACCAACATTTCTGAACGGATTTTTTACACAAACGTGGCAAAATTTTAGCAATTAGACTTTGAAGAACCTAAACAGCGTTTCAGAACACAGCTTTAAAGCACTTTTCAGCTTTAAAAAGCAGATTTTATTCCCTATGAAAACGAGTTTCCATTTCCGGGTCACGTGACTGAAATCACCAATGACAAAGCAGCGCAGGGGTGAGAGGAAATGATGTAGACACGTCATTCGCTTCTCAGCGAATCAGAGCGCTCCACAGCAGCAGAATTCAACCAATCACTAAGCGTTTATAGCAACCAGCATGTTAGATTAGCATGAAATAAGTTCGTCCACTATTCGTCTTTTAAACTGTCAAAATGCACTTTTTCTGTTAAAAATTGTAACGAATCAACTCTGAGCTTAGCTGAGACTTCGTCCAGTCTTTAAAACGTTTCTCCATCTATTCAAAATACTCGTTCAAACTTATCAGAACCGAACCGGACCACAGCCGGGTCTTGCAGCCGAACCTCCGTCCTTTTAAACAGAATAACGTTTTCCACAGCTCATCAGCTTAGTTACACGTAACAGGCGTACAATTTCAGCTTTCACAAGACATATGACACTATTTCAGCTTTCGTAACATCGCCAGCGTAATACAGCGTAAACATGCAGAGTCAAGCTCTAAGCGCGCAGCTCCAGCACGCTGCGTAAACATGCAATGTTTTGACTTCAAAGCGGCGCAGCTTGAGCTGCGTTTCAGCACAGCTGATAAACTGTTACTTTTCTTCATGCCAACATGTAACGAATACACGAATACACAGTCATTTATGAACACGTGACGGGCCACCAGAATGTAGATGAACAGATGCTCAGATATATTCATCAATTAACACGGATTCCTCATTTTTCTGAACTGAATAAAACGTGCATTGAATTTAATGAAATGCAAATGTGAGACGTCATTTATCTTTGACCCATCAAACTGAATGCGGTCATTTATTTACAGAATCAAAGTTTAACATCAAACATTTACATTAATTTGGCAAATTATGAAAATAACAACATAAGCAATCAATCAGGAAAAATCATACGGCCATGATTTTTCCGTTGCGTCACCACAGACATTTCTGAAAACTGTACAACTATGAACTTTTACCCACACGGATGTGGATGAGCACTTTACACAGACATTTCTAAAATATCTGGAAGAATATCTACTTGATAGAAGAGTTTAAAGATGGGAAAGAAGTTTAGAGGGAGTAAGATGGTGTTTGAGGGAGTGTTGACAGAACGGCACTCTCCGGGCTTTCTTCAGCTTTTCCTTACAGTACACTTAGGTGGTGAAATCGACTCTTTTACCTGGAGATGTCTCAGGCGAGATTCCGTTTAACGCACCCATTCAGCGTCTCCGTAGGATGCTGTTACTCGTCCGGAGTAGCGGCGAGATTCTGTCCCTCTGTCCCTCACCTCAGTGGAAAATGTTATAATCCCATGAAACTCGGAAGAGCTCTGTTGTCATGTCAGGATCTTCCCGGCTCCCAGAACTGGGCTTCTCCGCACAGAACTGAACAGAACTGAACTCCAACAGAACCGAGTAGAACCCTCCCAGAACTGGTTAGACCAGGAAGTACCGACATTTTAAAGAGCTCTTTTCCCGGTCCATCTGGGAGTATTCCCATTGGCCAGAACCGACCAGACGGGGTGTGTTTTGTGACGTAAAAGGTTAGAATGCAGCAAGAATTGTTATGGAACAGATCAGAAATGTTCTCACAGACAGAGAGAGTTTTGTTTTGGCAAGTTTCAGAAACAGGTGCCAAAAACCCCCCTGTTGACGTCTGAGAGGATATAAACAGGACAGTTGTTCCAACGCATGTCTGCTTCGACTCCTGACCCTGGAACGCACACTTTGCTCATTCAAAGGCAGAAATCAGAAAATGCATAAAAATCTGTAACAGACCTCAACATGAATTCTAACTTTGCATGAGAATTAAAAATCATTACACAGTTAATAAAATTGATTAGTTCACTGCAACATCTAAAATGGTTTGAACTAGGACACTTTGATTATCAACATTTGTAAAATAGTAATGATAATAAAACAGAGAGTGTTCTTCCACTTGAATTTTCAAGAAAGAAAGTCTCAGGATGGGTGAACCTGTATTTCTGGATTCAAATCAATGAAATGACAGTTCCTGTCCCACAAGGTTCTTAAGGTCAAGAGTTTTGACCTTAGGCTTAGTCTTGACCCCAGATTAAGTTCACTACAAACTTAAACATTTGAATTTTCAAGCATGACCTAGTAGGTGAAAGCAGCCCAAACAAAGTGACGGAGTTATGCATGAACGTGTTTTTACTGTGACTTCACACAAACAAATGTATGCTTGTAAGCACATAAGAAGTTTTTTTTTCCATAATATACTTCTTTTCATTACGTATTTTCCACTGTATAAGTCACATCAGTCCAAATATGTCTAATAAAATGGAAAAATCCATAAATATGTCGCTTCGCCGTATACATTGCATCTATTATGCGTCACCGCTGACAACCTGAAAATGTGGGCCGGTGTTGTGCTAAAAATCGATTGGCTGCCAAATGGCGGCCACGGGAGCGTGCACGGGAGGACTTTAACAAGAATTTATTTCATTCATTCATTCAACCTTTATTTAAACAGATAAATCACAATGAGCCTCCAAGACTCATTTACAAGTGAGACCTGTTTGGACGGACAAAAACAGTGGTTAACTGGACACATGTAGGAGTTGGAGGCGAAAAAAATTCCTATCAGACTTTTCTTGGCTGAGAAAAACCCCTAATGTTGAAAAAACACCTCGCACAAACAAGCACATATTTACGTAGACATTCTGCATCAGAGACGAGAGCGGTCAACAATGCTTATAGATGCTCTCGAGGTCACTGTAATCAGTCAGTGTCCTCCGGTGAGATCCATAAACATTCTCGAGGTATGTCGAGAATTGGCCAAGAATAACCTCTAAAAGAATCCAGAGTCCTGAAATGATGACACAAAGTTTATTCAGCTGGCTCATCTGGTTATCAGTTGGAAATTCCTCAGGGAAGGGGTGGTGAGCGTCAGATCACATTTTCTCCAGGCGACTTTAGATAAGATGGCCTTCAAGGACACCAAAGCGACCAAAATTTAGATAAACACACAGTTGTTTTGGGGACAGGCAGAACTTAATGACATCAACCTTCAGTCTGTGTTGGTCCACTCGGTTCCAAAATGTCCAAATTAACGTGACCACACCGATGGAACATGACTGAGTAAAAATCCCCAAGATCTGATCCATTCAGCCCAAAGCATTTGAGTCTGGGTACTCCAGACATGAACCAAGACATCAAAAAGGCAAGCAGCGTGATCGAGTCCAAATTTGCTGCTGACGACTTCCTTGATTGTAGATAAAACCAGCACCAGCTGAATCCAAAAAGCAGGAACCAGTTATTGAAAATCCAATTAAATATGCGTCCTTAAAATCTACAGATGGCAGCAGAGATAGACACATCATCAAGTCTTCCAGTCGATGAGATATCCAGCTGCGTACGTGCCAACAGGGTAAATCAGCTTGCCCAAAGCCTGTCTTCTCTTTGAAGAAATGTTGTAAATTGAGATGAGGGACCAACTGATCAAAACAAGTCCATAATTATGGTTCGGAAGAAATGCAAGAGAGTCTCACAGTAATTTCACAGACAGACAGAGCAGCAAAGCAAAGCAGAGAGGGAGGGAGAGAAGCATCCGATCTCATGGGGAGCGAGTGGTGAAGTGAATTTAAGTGAATTTAACAAGATATTAATCTTTATACTATCAATATAGTAAAAGTGTGTTTCAGTTTAACCTTTACTTAATAAATGCACTTTAATGGTCAAATCAGCTGCATTTCGCTGGGGCTGTGCAGCGAAATGAAGCTGATTTGACGGTTGTTCCAGGCGAGCTGGACTGTGTCATTAATAGCCACGTTTTACCTATTACATGACACAACAGCACGCCATACTACTTGAGTGCCATCTAGCAGCTGAAAATGGTAGTGTTCAATATTTTCAGTCAGAATGAATGAAAACTGTCAGATCTCAGCCAAAAATTAGTTTATGAATATGGTGAAAAAACAGAAATATGTCGCTTCGGTGTATAAGTCGCAGGGCATGCAAATTATGCAAAAAACTGAAACTTATAGGCCAAAAAATACGGTAATTAATTTATGAAATATGCGTCTCTCATTCCGCCTCTGTGAGTTTATATTATTAGGTTCATCGAGTTTTTTAAATAACTCCACAAAACTGACTGAAGTGACAAACGGTGTTAATGTTAAAATAAAATCATAAAGTTCAGACGATTGAATGTATGATTTTACAGAAACATCTGACGTCTCTGTCCTGTACGCTGCTCAGCTGACAGCCTCATGTGATTTATGTTTATTGCATGCAGAATGGGAAACTTAGCTCGAATAACTCCAGATTTTACTGCCTGTGTGAACACTCATACTTAATGTTGTCCAGTGGAAACGATTCAGCCGGGACACATTAGGGCCAGGTCTAATCATGGCCTCTTTCAGAGACGTCCTTCAGTCAGAATCGTCTTTTAATTTCCAAATATCACATAAATGTTTGGACACAGCAGGTGCTGCTCTGCGTAGCCAGAATATATGTGTAAACATGAAACAGCTGAAATGATATCTTAATTAGTTCCAAATATTAGATTAAAAATCATTTCTTTCTTTTTTTAGCATTATACTTGATGGTTTTGTCGATTTTGACAGCAAGTATTCAGACGGAGTTACTTTATTTCTGCATTCTGGTCTAAAATTTCTCACACGTTGTTGACTCACATTGTGTCTGCCTCTATGAATCTTATGAGTTTTAATGTTGAGCTATTCTTTTCATCCCAATTACAAACGTCTTCATTTTTTAAGAAAAACTGAATTTATGTATAGGTTGAAATAATTTCACATTTCTTCATGTTATGAATACGATTGAGTTTGTTTGCAATTTTTGTTCTTAAATTCTTGAGCTTGGACAAATGCGAGGTCACTCTGGTCATGTGGTCCGATCACATGCTGGACGTCTGAGCTCTTCCAGTTGGAATGTTTTTAACAAAACCATTTAGATTTTCGTGCTAGCCTGAAATACAAAAGACTTCCTGTTCAGTTTCCAAGTCTGTGGGATGGCCAAGAACTGCAGACCAGTGTTCACTTTTATCAGGGATTTTAGTGCTGCAGACAGTCGCCATGTGGTCATTTATCGCAGTGCTGCATCTGACACACAAGAAACTGCGTGCACGAGTTTGTGTTGCAAGCAAAAGGATGAGATAAGCAATAACTGTGGTCATTTTGCAGTAAAACTGTTTCCATCACATGTAAGTCACATGCAGCTTGTAGTTTTTATTTTAATCATGGAACATTAAAAAACATTAGGTGATCAAACAATGCAGTCGTTTTGCCAATCTAGTACCTGGTTAGGCTTTTTTTGCAAAGAAAAAATAAGAAAATCTCAAACTACCAGGACAAAAAAACTACTGGTCCCTATTGAAAAGAACAATTCACACACAAGCAAATCAATACAAGTTTAAATGTGATATGATTTTGAGTTTTTAATGCTTTCTGGATGTTGATGTTGGACGGTGATTGTTAAAAATGCAAACTGTTGTTTGTTGCAGATGTAGGAGCGTTCAACCATGGATGTGCAGAACAACAACAAGCCTTCTGTGGACAGTTTGTGCAAGCTGCCTAATCACGATGCGCAGGTATTACCCTGCATAGTGTCAAAGTGTTTTTAGATTGTGATTATTATAGTTTGAACGCCGCAACGTACAAGATACATGAAGTACTTTGTGCTGTGCACGCCTTTGATTCTACTTTAATACCTCTTTAACATATTTTTATAAATAATTATTCTTTCTACCCACTTTTGGGTGTCTTTATGAGATAACATTAACTTCACCTGTAAGTTTTTGTGCATATTAAAGTGTTTGGTTTATTGCTTTGTTGTTGTTGTTGTTTTGTTTTTCCCCGCAAAGAGAAACATGTCGAGCTGTAAATACTGCTGCACCATGGCCAACTTCCGCATTGACAAGAAGATTGGTCGGGGTCAGTTCAGCGAGGTCTATAAAGCCACGTATCTGCTGGATGAACAGCTAGTTGCACTCAAGAAAGTCCAGGTATGGTCCTCTGCGCCGTGTCTTACTGTACCTCAGACCACGTCCTTGGATCAGTTTGACACATGCTCCTTTCTAAGTAATTAGTTTAATAACTCTTCATACTTGTCAATATTAATACTAAATGTTCTGTATGTAAAATAGCCCTATAGGAACACCGACTTTCACAAAGTTAAAGGGACTTCTAGGAATTAATATGAGGATAT
>NC_056515.1:20519606-20520801 GCF_014905685.2 Nematolebias whitei
ACCGTATTTTCTGGACTATAAGTCACTCTTTTTTCATAGATTTGTCAGTCCTGCAACTTATGGTCCAAAGCAACTTTTATAAGTTTTTTCCCCTGTTCATGACACATCTTTTGACAGACACATTAAATGTTCATCCATACTGACATGAACCAGAGTAAACATTACCATTTGCAGCCACGAGAGTGCCCTCTAGGCTTTTGACAACTATATGTTGTTCCTCTACCACTACCCCACCCAAAACATTCACTTAGAGACAACTGAGAAAAGAAAAGTCTCTGCTATTCTGCATATTACAAACTGCAGGTAATAAAATATGCAGCCCAAAACGGAAATCGAGCAGCAGAAAGAAAGTTTGTAAATGGTTGGGGTCTGCCCAGGGGATTCAACCTGGCAGATGGGATGGCCGCTCAGCGGCCGAGGATTCCCCTCATGGGGGACCTTCATCCCGTGTCTGGCTGGCTCATGCCAGACACATTTCCTCCACGGCAGCTCTGCGTCGGCCTGGAAGGGTCTGGGAACTGTAATATATGTTGACTTACTCCTTTTACTACAAGAAGACGGACACTTGACAGACTCATCATGAACTGTATTTATTAACCATTGTCTTCAGATCATCTTAGCATCATAACATCAGCACCATTCCCAGTCTCATCACATTACATATCACTCCGCTACCACAGATCACAACCCATTCGTGTATTAGTGAGTGGCACTATAAACGACAGGGACGAAGGTTGCTCTCGGCTCTGGCCGCGAGCTCTACAGCGTCATCCTGCCCACACATCGCCACTTACCGGGGCCGCATACTACGTGTCTTGCTGTGCGCCCTTCCTCCCCGCTCCAGCAGCGGAGGGACGGGGCCCCCTCACCCCCGGCATGGCTGCCGACCGATGCAAACAAATAATTGTCTTTAGGTGTTAATCTTGTTAAATTTCGAAGAACTGCAACAGCAAGTCCTCCCGAGCGCGCTCCTGCAGCCACCAATAGATTTTTGGCATGACACCTGTCGTAAGGGGTCAGCGGCGATGATAATGCAACTTATACACTGAAGCGACTTATATATGATTTTTTTTTCCTCTTCATGATGCATTTTTTGACTGATGCGACTTATACTCCAGAGCTACATATAATATATATATACATATATACATATATACATATGTACATATGTACATATGTATATATGTGTATATAT
>NC_056515.1:20520901-20522034 GCF_014905685.2 Nematolebias whitei
TTCAATTCAGTTTATTTCTATAGTGCCAAATCACAACAAAGTTGTCTCAGGGACTTTACAGAAACATTCACATAAAAGCCAATTAGTAAAGTTCTCTATCTAAGGAATCCAGCAGACAAGATGAATCTTGGCTTTGATGCAGTCTCCCATCCTGAGCAAGCACAGTGGCAACAGTGGAAAGGAAAAACTCCCTTTTAAAAGAAGAAACCTCCAGCAGAACCAGGCTCAGGACAAGCGGCCATCTGCTTTAAAGCAGCTGGCTTTAACACTGAAGAGCTGCTGTCATCAAACAAATGAATATTTTATTATTTTTCAACTGATTGCACAATGATGCAGGGAGGAGGTGACAGTTTAAATCTCTATGGTGGTGTTTGAGTGTGGAGGTCCACGTTCTTCCAATGCATATATCTATCTTCTTTGGGTACTGATTTCTTCACTCATGCCAATAAAATGCTTGTTAGGTTACCTGGTGGTTCTAAATTTACTTTTATGTATGAAGGTGCTCAAGCATGGTTGTCTTTTATGTGTCTCTATTTGGCCATGAGATGGACTGTAAACTGGACCAAGGAGGTCCAGAGAAAATGAATAGATGTAATTTTCACCAGGGTCTACAATTGTAAGCACTTAAAATGATTTTTATGCTTTTAAAAATAATGGAGTTTTCCTCCAGCACTGAGTTGTTTTTTTTAGTATTGTCTCAAATAGGAAATATTATAATGGCATGATCCCTACTAGAGTGTTTTCTTTCTTTCTTCTGAGTTTATATTTTACTTGTAATGTCTCTTAAAGTTAAATCATTCCCATCTTTGTCACTGCAGATCTTTGAGATGATGGATGCAAAGGCTCGTCAGGACTGCGTTAAAGAAATCGATCTCTTAAAGGTAAAGTCGATCGCAGATGCTGTTTATACAAGATCAAAAAGAAAATTAAGTTAATGAAGTGTTTTTTCCACAGCATTGTTTTAATGATCAGTAGAGGAAAACTTTAAATTGTAAGATGGAGAGCCTGTCTTTTAAACTCAATAGAAGCATATGAAAATAGTGTTTAATGGCACGCCTCAGTCACGATTTGATATAATAAATGAAAATTAAAATGCCTGTTTAACAATAGAACACGTCATATACTTTTTATAG
>NC_056515.1:20522134-20523174 GCF_014905685.2 Nematolebias whitei
TCACAACAAAGTTGTCTCAGGGACTTTACAGAAACATTCACATAGAAGCCAATTAGTAAAGTTCTCTAAGGAAGCAGCAGACCAGTTGAATCTTGGCTTCGTTGCAGTCTCCCATCCTGAGCAAGCACAGTGGCAACAGTGGAAAGGAAAAACTCCCTTTTAAAAGAAGAAACCTCCAGCAGAACCAGGCTCAGGACAAGCGGCCATTTTATTATTTTTCAACTGATTGCACAATGATGCAGGGAGGAGGTGACAGTTTAAATCTCTGTGGTGGTGTTTGAGTGTGGAGGTCCACGTTCTTCCAATGCATGTATCTATCTTCTTTGGGTACTGATTTCTTCACTCAGGCCAATAAAATGCTTGTTAAGTTACCTGGTGGTTCTAAATTTACCTTTATGTATGAAGGTGCTCAAGCATGGTTGTCTTTTATGTGTGTCTCTATTTGGCCATGAGATGGACTGTAAACTGGACCAAGGAGGTCCAGAGAAAATGAATAGATGTAATTTTCACCAGGGTCTACAATTGTAAGCACTTAAAATGATTTTTATGCTTTTAAAAACAATGGAGTTTTCCTCCAGCACTGAGGTTTTTTTTTTAGTATTGTCTCAAATAGGAAATATTATAATGGCATGATCCCTACTAGAGTGTTTTATTTATTTCTTCTGAGTTTATATTTTACTTGTAATGTCTCTTAAAGTTAAATCATTCCCATCTTTGTCACTGCAGATCTTTGAGATGATGGATGCAAAGGCTCGTCAGGACTGCGTTAAAGAAATCGATCTCTTAAAGGTAAAGTCGATCGCAAATGCTGTTTATACAAGATCAAAAAGAAAATTAAGTTAATGAAGTGTTTTTTCACAGCATTGTTTTAATGATCAGTAGAGGAAAACTTTGAATTGTAAGCTGAAGAGCCTGTCTTTTAAACTCAATAGAAGCATATGAAAATAGTGTTTAATGGCACGCCTCAGTCACGATTTGATATAATAAATGAACATTAAAATGCCTGTTTAACAATAGAACACGTCATATACTTTTTATAG
>NC_056515.1:20523274-20535824 GCF_014905685.2 Nematolebias whitei
ATTAAAATGCCTGTTTAACAATAGAACACGTCATATACTTTTTATAGTCAACTCTCTTAGAAGCGTAGGCAGGGGTAAAAACACCCCCTTGTTAGTGCGGAGGGTCTAAGGTAGCAGGTCATACACCAGTGATGGATTTAACTGGTAAATTCACTTTAAAATGAAAAAGTCCTACTTTACTGTCTTTTTAGTTGTGGAGCAAAAAGGGTGAATTGGAAATACCTCCGTCTGTCTGTGCATGTTGTGAGCGCGATAACGTGACATTAAAGTGAAGTACTAACTTCCATTTTGGTGTGTGGCTGCATCTAGGCCTAAGAAAGGCTCCTTTTCAAAACTGGATTGCCATGTCAAATTCCAAGATGGCCACCACCATGTATATAAGTAAACTGACCACCCCATCATCTGAGCTATCATTATGCTTTGAAGTTTTTATATTTCCTAAAAGTATAATTTCCTCAAATGATTGAGGTGGCTGAAGAATAATCTATAGTGGCCAAGGCCACCATTGGCCACCCCCTGGCTCCACCTTTGTGCTTGGTAGTGGATAAAATCGCTCCTTCTGCTCACCAGGATTTGTCTCTCTGCACCGCCTTGGACAAGAAGAAAAACAACAACACCTCTGTTCTTCTACATTAACATTAACATTCTACAAAAACATTAAGGTTTACTTACAGTTCCTGTTCAATTCCAGTCCAGAAAACACTCATCTCACAAACTGCAAACATTCACAGTTCGAACCCGTCGTGGACATCGACGTACTGCTTGTATCTAATCTGAACCGTAAAGAACTGCCAACCCACAGGCATGTGTCACACTGAATGTTTGTTAAACTCCAGGAAGGTTTCTCGTAAAGGTCAACTTTGAAGTGACGTTTGGTTTAGTGGTTATCAGTAATCAGTACCTTATCACAGAGCACAGTGTGGAGAAAGAGGCGAAAGTCTTTGTCCAAGCTAGACTAATGGCTAGGGCCTGATTTTTTATAAATTTTCAGGGTTGTGAAACAACTCTTTCTCTAAATGGGATCCTGGTGAGAAAGAACGCAGCGGATCAAGAGAACCGTTACATTCAGCAGCCTCAGCATACAGTGCAGAGTCAGAATGTGGAAAAAAAGCAAATTTCTATCCATGTTTAAAAACATTTGAACAAGTAAAATTATATTTCTTAATCGTCAAACGTGTTTTATGCCAGGTGACGATAAAACCACAAAATGAAAGGATCTGTTTGTCTCTTGTTTGTCCTCTGCAGCAACTGAATCACCCCAATGTAATCAAGTACCTGGATTCCTTTATTGAAGACAACGAGCTCAACATTGTTCTGGAGCTGGCAGATGCTGGAGATCTGTCCCAGATGATAAAGGTCAGAAGCTGCTAGATGATGGAAGCAGACGGAGACCAATAAAAGCACATGTGACATGTTACGGTTTATCACAGATATTTGCCTGAAACTACGTTTTACTCTTTTCTTTAGAAGCCTAACGTTACAGATCGTTTCAAAATGTCCTGATGCAGGTAGATAAATCCAGAAAGGTTGAGTCAGGTCCTCTGGACGGATCCTTCTTGTTGAAACGTTTCATCTTTTATCCAAAAGACCTTGAGTCTGAGGAGCTTCAACAAACTCAGTCTTATGAACAGCAACTTCTCTTAGTGGATCAACCAATCTGCTGGTGACATCCAGAACTAGCTGTTCACATGCAAAAGGAGGTCCATCCACCTAATGACCAATTGTTAGCAGCCTGATGGCTGTTTACTATTCACAGAGGGCTGAGTGATACTAACAATCACAGCATTGTAAGAGGGGGACAGTTGAACCCGGAGGCTCCACCCCTGTTTAATGATGGACAGTTTCTTTTCACAAAGATGGCCTCCTTTACTCCTCTCTCAAACCAGCGTCCCTCTCTGTCCAGGATGTGAACATCTTCATCCCTGAAAGAGTGACCGCTGGCCTCTTACAGAGATTGAGATGTTAGAAAAGTTGTTTTCCCTTCACCCAGGTCTGAACTTACATGTGTGTGTTTGTTCTTCTGTGTTCAGTACTTCAAGAAGAAGAGGCGACTTATTCCAGAAAGGACAATCTGGAAGTATTTTGTGCAGCTGTGCGGCGCTCTGGAGCACATGCATTCACGCAGAGTGATGCACCGTGGTAAGCAGCTCCACACAGACTCCCTCATCCTCCTGGTTACGTTTTCATCACGCACACCTCCTCTCCTGACTCTACGGATTGATTCAGTCTTCATCCTTCTGCTGTGAGCAGATCTTTTTACTTCTTTCTCAATTCCTCTCTCATTTTCCACTGTCAAACTTCAAAAACCCAGTAAAGCAGCATCTGCAACAAGGTGGGCTTTTATATGAACAATTGTCTAATGTTTTGTTAGGTGAAATTGAAACACTTGAAGAAACAGGTTTATCATGATTATTGCAACTGTTTCATTTTTACAATCAACAATTATAAAACGATCCAAAGACACTTAAATATTTACATACAACCGTATGGACAGTGTGCTTGCTCTCCAATCAATCTGAGTAAGTTTGGGTTAAGTACATAATTCTTTTTCTGACTCTGATGGAAGTTTAAAATCCATTTGTGTTCAATCAGATATCAAACCAGCAAACGTGTTCATAACAGCCACAGGGGAGGTGAAGCTGGGGGACCTCGGGTTAGGACGCTTTTTCAGCTCTAAAACAACGGCGGCGCATTCTTTGGGTAAAACACAGAATATAGATGAGCCATGTTGCACATAAACACATGGTGTGTACACTGAGCCACTAAGTGAAGGTAAAATGTGCATTTTGATAGTATTTTGTGTGTAATGCTGTACGTTCTAGTGGGGACCCCTTACTACATGTCACCAGAGAGGATCCATGAGAACGGGTACAATTTTAAGTCCGATATCTGGTCTCTGGGGTGTCTTCTGTATGAGGTAAGTTCTCTTTTACTGGCAGGACTTTTTCTTTCATTCAGGTTATAAAGTTTAACTTTTTCTTTGTGGATTGAAATGTGTCTAACTTGTGAAGCCTGAAGTTTGGAGAGTCTTACCTCCCAGTCCTTGAGATGACTCGTCTTTGTCGCATGTTTACAGAACATTTAGTGAGGGGGGCAGTTCATTTTTAATATTGCATTTTTTAAATTTATAACTAACCTGTAAATTAAAATGAATTAAGACTACACATATTTGTGATTGCATAGAGGGATATTTCTTTTTTTGACGGGGGAATCAAAATGACAAGTTTAAGAAAAGTAGATGCTTCAAATGATTAGGTGCCTATAGAAAGATACACGCTGGTGGGAATTACATTTTTTGAGTATTTCTTTTTTAATTAGATCATGTCAGACGCTGCTGGTCTGTCATGTGGGGTCTCTCAGGGTTCTGTTTTCTTTTTTATTTACTCCTTGCAACATCTATTCGCCCCATTTATGCTGATGATGACCAGACTTTGACTAATTTAACATGAGTCTGAGTGTTGTGGACCTGGACTGTGGAATTAACTTTTTTTTGAGGGGGAGGAGGGAGCAGCTTTTGGGATTTATTTTGGTAAAATCCACCTTGATAAAGTATTCTGAGCGTCCAGGACTTATGAGGTCTTCAGGAGCTTTTATTCTTTATTAACCTATTTAAAGTAATAGAAAAAAAAGGAAACGTTAGGAAAAGGTGTGACATCTTCTGTAACAGAAGTGTCGACTTTCAGTGGAAAAGTATTTTGTCTAAAGGAAAAGTTCAGGTTTTTATGTTAAAATTGAAAGTTAAGAGATGTACGTGGTAAAAGTAAGAACTAAGGAAGCGGTTATGGTTTTATCCACATGCAGTAACCTGCACTGGTTAGATGAATACAGGCCAGTCTAGGATCCTTAAAACTCTATCATATGACAAATGTTCATGCAAAACTGCTGCCTGTCCTCAAAACTGTCTCGCAGTCGGCTTTAACGTGGCTCGTACAAACGTCCTGCGCTCTGAGCACGCTCTCTGAAGAACAGGCTGCAGGTCCTGCCAACTGCAGAGCAATGCATCTCCAACATTAGAGCCCAAACACGTCAAAATAAAAGTCTTGAAGTTATGAGTAAACCATTTTGTTGACTGGGCCCGGGTCAGTGCATACTGTATTTCTGAATACTGTTTAGATTATTTAGGTAGTAATAGTATATTAGTTGGGTAGTTGAAATGTTGGTTTTTGTTTGGCGTTTGTCAAACGACACCAAACGTGGAGTCTGTGGGGACTTTGAAACAAGTGGATTCACATCTTTACGTAAAAAAAGCAGCGTTTCCTGTGAGTTTGAGAATGTACATTGATTGTTATGTTGCAAGGTGTCAGTTTTATTTTTATCCCTGCTGACCTCTGTCCTCATTTCATGACAAGTAGGAGGTTCATATTGCTATTGACTTAAAACACTCAATGGGTGCAACTCATAGCATCACACTGCTGAGTGAGGAAACTACTTCCAGCATTAGTGAACTTAAGACATTTATTATTAAGCAGTGAATCCACCCAACAACTGCAAGTTCTGCTGCAGAAAACATTTCTCTTATCCAGACGAAACGAGTCAGAGTTTATTTTTCTCCTCAGTTTTTAAAGTATAGAGTCAAACATGAACCTAAAGCTGTAGTCTGCCTACATGTTTTTGTTGATGTCCTGGTGAAGAGTGGGCAGCTGTCTGCAGCGTGGAGCTGACTCCAGGTACTCTGCTGTCGTTTGAAGCTCCCAGTCTGCAGGATTTAGACTGGGTTGTCCCACGACAGTTTTCAGTGTCGTTTCTTGCCCTGGTTCCTGAAGTTTGATGGAAATCTGAGAGCAGGCTGTGTCACGTCAGTGCGTCTGTGACAAAAGCTGTGAAATGAATCCTCCTGAGAGGTTTGTGCCTGATGCCCCAGGACTTCCTGTCATCACAACCTGTGTAACTCTTTCTTCAGATGGCGGCTCTGCAGAGTCCTTTTTATGGGGACAAGATGAACCTCCTGTCTCTCTGCCAAAAGATCGAGCAGTGTGACTACCCCCCTCTCCCACCTGACCTTTACTCTGAGAAGGTAAACGAACATATCGAGTCTATAAAACCGTCACAGTTGGTTTTAAGCTTTAGCAATAAGAAGAACATGATTGATCTACTTTTTGTCTCAGCTGCGGGGCTTGGTCAGCATGTGCATCAACCCTGACCCAGACCAGAGGCCGGACATCGTCTTTGTGCTTCAGCTTGCCAAACAGATGCACATGTGGGCCTCCAGCACCTGAACGCCTACCGTCGTCGTCTCTGCTCAGACTGAGGAGCTCAAACCACTTAAAGTTGCAGAAATGTGCCTTAGCTTCATTTGAGAAAACAAAAGATATGCACAAGTAGACACTCCCAACATCTTTTCTGTCCAGACAGGTGTGGAGAAGACAGTAGTTGAACGAGTGAACTGAAATGTTCAGATCTCTCCTCCAGCTGAGGACAGAGCTGCTCCCTCTGATCTCTGAGCTTTCTGTTTGTAAAACTGCACACGAGCTGCAGTCCAAGTTCACACCCTGTCTCCTAATAATGTGCGCAGCAATGCCGCGCAGTTTGAATGTTTATTTGTCTTTCTCATAGTATTGTTTTGTACAAATTAAGTTCTTAAAATGAACCGTTTGTGGCGCTGACTCCGTCCAGTTATGAAGTATTTACAGAAAATATTGATGTTTTTAACACCGTCAACTTTCTCTTGTCCCGCCCTTAACTTCTGATCTGCTCAAGTTTCATTTAATTAAACTTCAAACCCATATGCATCATCACTAAACTAGTGTCACATGCACATTTCATTACTTCAAGGTCATGAATCAAGGTCAAAGCTTATGCCAGGTCTTAGCTTGTCAGGGCCGTTGCTATAGATTGCTGCATAATAGTTTGACGTGTATGTGACGTATACTGTACTTTAAAAAAAATATTTTAATCTGTTTGCATCTGTTCCCCAAAAATATGAGTTTAAATGACTGTATTATAGGTTTAAGGCCTGTTCTCAGAAAGATGTTGATAAAAAATGTAAAAAAGAAAAAGCTCAATCACAGATGAAGTTATTAAAAATGACAAAGATAAGTTTAAATCTAAGGTAATCTGTACCGTACTTTCCGCCGTATAAGTCGCATCAGTCCAAATATGTCTAATAAAGTGGAAAAAAAAAACATAAATACGTCACTTCATCGTATAAGTCGCATTTATTATGCATCACTGCTGAAGCGTTGCGTTTGTTGTGCGTCACTGCTGACCACCTGGGGGACCGATGTTGTGCCAAAAATCGATTGGCTGCCAAATGGCGGCTGCAGGAGGACTTTAACAAGAATTTAACAATTTAACACTTAAAAACAATTATTTGTTTGCTCGAAATTATAGCAAAGGTGTGTCTCAGTTGAACTTTTCCTTAATAAATGCACTTTGTCGGTCAAATCAGCTGCATTTTGCCGGGGCGGCGCAGCGAAAGGCAGCTGATTTGACATTTGCTCCAGGAGTTCCAGAGCGAGACAAAAGTGGCTCGCTATGGCAAGCCAAGTGTCTCATTAATAGCTACTTTAAGCTATTAATGAGACACTTGGCTTGCCATACTGGTCGAGCACCATCTAGTGGCTAAAAATGGTAGTGTTCAATATTTTCCATGTCAGAATGAATGAAATCGTCAGATCTCAGCAAAAGAAATTGGGTTATAAATATGGGAAAAACATGAATAAGTCACTTCACTGTATAAGTCGCAGGGCATGCTAATTTATGCAAAAAGGTGTGACTTATACAGCGAAAAGTACGGTAATCATTACTTGTGTTAGTGTATCTTTCTTTAAACTAATATTTGACTTTTTGTCATAAAATGGCAACACAAGCTTTATTGTTTATTTTTGGAGCAGGCCTGCACTTCTTTAAGCTCCGGTGATCTTCACCTGCTTCTGTGGAAAGCTGAAGATGTTTCAGTGTGAGTGTTAAAAACTGGCAACATTTCCAGACCCTCAAGGACCTTCGTGTCTGCGACATTTCCTCTAAATCTGCCTTTTTTTATTTTATTTATGCCCACAGTAGTTGTACTCAGATGTTTAGCTTGTTTTTGGATCACCTCTGTGCTTGAACCTGACCTAAGTCTGGTTTCAGTGAGCCCTAGAATAAATAGAAACTGTCCAATGGTTGACATGTTTTTAAGAAATCCTCAATAATCTTGACGTTTTGATATTTACACATTAGATGTGGATTTAGCGTTAGTGATTTTCCTGCAGGAGGTGTAGATGGTGTGTGAACAAGTGTCGACATCTGAAACACAAAGCAAAGAAAAGCAGATTTAGTTTGAGACAGAGTGAGGAAATGGACCTAATCTGAGCACTGGATTTACCAGAACAGATCCTCCTCTCGTCATTTCCTTTTGCCATCAGCAGCACATCAACTTTAAGGTGCTCAAATCAGCACGTCGTTACTGTGAATCTACACAGAGAAATGAAGACTGTGACCGTACCAGACAGTGTGTTTAAAGTTTTGTTTTAATCTGTGATGGTAAAATAAATGTTCTGTCTCTGTGAAAGTGTTTTCTGTCATATTTGCACGCTTACTCGTGCTTTTCTTTAAAGAATCACGTCAGTGTTCTGCTTCATAATTAAATATTTTCTCAGACCTTATACTGATGCAAGTTATTTTCAGGCTCTATTTGCACATGACACCTGAAGGTCAATCCTTCAGGTGCAGAGCTGCTGAAAAAAGCTTTTTAATGTTTTAGGTTACATTTATGTGAAAAATAAATAAATAGAAGCTGATAGATGCCTGGTTTAACCTGACATTTCTGAGCTCTTTTTAGTTGAATATTGAAACAAGTTTTCCTTTGAAGTTAATATAAAGCAAGAATATGAGCAGTAAATATTGTAACAATAAATCCTGTTGTGGAATATAACCTGATTTAGATTTATAACGCTCCGTTAAGGAAGTAACGCTTAAAGGTTTCCTGAACTGTCAAATGGTGCAGTTTTAAAGTTCACTCCTGCAGTTTTCCAAATCTGTAATGCAGGCATGCACTCAGTGTAAACAAACAGTAAACTTTAACTGTTTTTACGTGACTCTACAAATCTGAGTGTAAATGCATACATCAAAATGATCAGACCTCTCCATCTCAGGCAGCTCTTCCACATGGATGTTCTTTTCATTTCAGCCACATTAGCTGTTTTTAGAGGTAAATACATTTCCATGGCGGTTGGCATTCAGCCACAGATTTGGCTTCCAAATGTTTAATTTGAGGACACATCAACCACATAAGAGGAATAACAAAATAGGAACATTGTTTTTTAATTTCTCTTGCTCAATCTTGACTTTGTACCGAGTACTTTTAACATAAACGACAAACTAGTACATGTACTAGTATACATTTAAGTGTTTTTACTTTGGATGGGAAGGGAAACAAGTTGCTAGGGAGTAAAACTGGAAAAACTATTTACTAATATCCAAGTTTCCCTGTAAAGAACTTAATCCGGGTGAGATTTTGGAAGATGGAGCTTCTTCAGCCTCTATCCTGTGATCCCGCAGCGCCCCCTTGTGGACGAGCAGGGAACTTTATTTTTGACTTTCAGGTGCCTGACTACCTCACTGTATAAAAAATATATTTTAAGTAATTCAGTGTAATCCATTACTAACTAGATCAAAGTTTTAAGCTTCCTTTACATTGTGCAATTTGAAGAGTCAAACTAATAATTTATATTTCTGAAGTCACACATGTTAAAAGTGGATAAACAGCACGAGTGATGATCCATCAGACAGTAAACAGCTTGTTTGGCTCAGACAGGAAGTTGTTTTCGTGTGATCCGTCTTCTTTACACTACACATTTATTCACAACACTTTTAAAGAAATCAACAGAATCTTCACTTTACAATCAACTTTTATTGTAAACCATGGACAAAAAAAGCATGTCAGGAATTCAAAAGGGGGTCACGAGTTGCACTAAGAAGCGTTGGGTTGGTAAATTACGAGGTGTCCATGGTTTGGACGGACTCTTCCACCAGCTCCAGGCCCAGTGGACTCACAGCCTTCGTCAGCACAGCCGTCGTTCCTCTTTTGTACTTGTAATCGCCAGTTCTACATCGAGGAAGAAACAAAGGTCCGTCACATTTATTGACATGTTTAAAGGTTTTTCTAATGCACAGCATGCTGCAGTCTGCCACTCCATCCTACAGACACAACTGTACACACTGGGTATGTAAAGTCAAACTACGCAGGGCGAGCGGAAACAAAGTAGTAAAATGAGACGAGTTAGTCGCAGCGGCTGTCTGCACTCCACCAACACACTTCGTCTGTACTCACTGCTGCAAGGCTTCAAGCTCATTTAGTCTTCAGGCAGAACAAGCAACAGAACAAGTCGGTCAGTGTTCATGACAAGTCCTGAGGCAACAGCCTCACATGCTTTACGGGTGACATGAGGCGCGATGCACATTTAATTGTCTCACTGCACCGACACTCAGAAGGAAATGTGTACAAATGGATCCATATGTTTTAGAAACATCCCTGCAGCCAGTCTCACCTGACTCCCTTCTTGTTGGCCTCATCGTGCGGTCTGATGTAGTCCACGTTGCCCTTGGTGATGACGCACAGATCGATGTTGCTGCCAGAGCCCAGGTCGTTGAAGATGCCTGCAGCGATGGCGTCACGCACCAGCCGCTTGGCTTCCTCCTCCTTTGAGAAAACAACATGGACACAAGTGAAAAACAGCTCGTTCATGCAGGATTATTTACCCGTCCTGTAACTCACCTCCATATTGGGCTTGTAGCGGTCTTCAAACACAGCCATGGCAGCCAAAGAGCCAGAGCCTTTAAAAACAACAACACGTCACTAACTTGACATTTGCCTTTAGTTTAGCCCAGAAAGCTTTTTGACATTGAAGCTGTTGCTTTAAAGACACATCGTGCCTGGACTCTGATCATACTGCTGTACCTTCAGCACAACGGAGTCCCCAACAGAATATGTAAACCCTCTTCACAGCCCCAGATACATTACAATCAGCGTGTTTTGAGTAAAACATATCGAAGATAAGGATTCTTGAAGTGCCAAACAAATGGGAGCTCTGATTTCCTTTAACAGAGCAGTGATGAAAACACGTTTACAGATGTTCTGTCACTGCGTAACAACATGAGTTTGTCACATAGTTTCTGTCAGTTTGTTTAATCAACACATTTTTTAGCTTCTTGAACACATAAACAAATATAAAATCTTGTTTTCTGGAAATTTATTAGTGATTTCAAAGTCTTGTAATTTTTACTTTCAATATTCACACACGTACTCAGATTCCTTTCCAGGTTTCTAAAATTAGTTTTACCACAAGAAAACCAAAAGAAAAAAGTAATTAAACTGTTTTGAAATTTATCATAAGGGTATATTATAACTAAACATGCCATTTTTTATGTATCCCAGTGTCCTGTGTTCTTGAGCAGCACCCCAAAAATCCACATTATGGTGACTAAACATCAACTTCTTTAGTGACACAATGATAGACGTATAAATAAAGTGTGGTAACAACATCCATCCATTATCTTTACCCGCTTCTTCCTTTTTGGGTCGCGGGGGTCACTGGTGCCCACGTCCAGCTATCACTGTGCGAGAGGCGGGGGACACTCTGGACGGGTCTCCATTCCACCACAGGGACACACAGAGACAAACAACCACTCACTCTCTCACTCACACCTACACACACATGAGACTGACCCATAGTGACGTAGGGCAGCTTATCTGTGGAGCCATGAGGGTAGATGCTGTACAGGTGAGGACCATTACAGTCTACTCCCCCCAGGACCAAAGCAGCACCGATGTAGCCCTGATACCTGCAAACACACACAGAACAGCTTATTTACAACTCGCACATCTGGCAATTTTGTTTTTATTACAGCCAAAGGAGGAAAGGAGACCCGAGTCACTTGTGATGACTTAATAAAGTTTCACACCACTTTCTTTGGTCACCACATTTTTCCAGGCAATCGTGTTCATCAGAGTTAAACACAGTGACAAGCAGTTTTTAAGTCTGAGCGAGTTTACAGAGTGTAGGGCGCACCTGAAGAGCATTTGTTTGAGCATGCGGTTGGCGGTGGCCACGCGCGGCACCCTGCCCGTGGACAGAGCGTGCAGCTCCAGGTTAGAAGAGATGATCTGAGTGGTCATCTCCGTGTCTGCAGCCGTTCCTGCTCCACAACAGCTGGACAACAAGAAGATTACACAGCAGTCAGGAGGCGTCACATATTCAACACGTCAGCTCCACTGACAGCTGCTCTGTCTCAAAGCCACGCTCACGACTTCCAGTCCACTACATGTGTGAGGCATCGCTTACTAAATGTTGGGGGAGATGTAGTGAATCTTGGAGCAGTTCTTGTCTGCCACCACCATGCCCTCAGTGGCTCGTGTGTCGGCTCCGAGAACAACACCATCCTGAACATGGAACCGCAAGATGTTAAATTAACCAGTCCTCACTGGTCTTTAAATTAGGTAAATACAACCTTTGACACGCTACAAAACACAACTGGGATGTTTAAAAAAATAAATAAAAAAAAGATTCAGTTATTTATCCATCTATTTTCTTTACCCATTCTTTTATTTCTGTGTCTGAGGAGCTGGTGTTTATCTCCAGCAGCCATTGTGTGAGAGACGGGGGACACCCTGGACAGCTCTCCAGTCCATCACAGGGACACAGAGACAACCATCCACTCTCTCACTCGCACCTACAGACAATTTAGTCACCAGTCAGCCTAACATGCATGTTTTTGACCTGTGGGAGGAAACTGGAGTACCTGAGAAAACCCACTTGAGGAGAACATGCAAAGTTCACACGGAGGCTGGGAGGTAACCTGCGATCTTCTAGTTTTGAGGAGACAGCACTAACTTCAATTATGAACAAAAATAGCCAACATGTAGAAGCAGTGTGTTAAAAAACTAATTATATCCTTACTGCTTCCACAATAATTAGGACTGTGAGTAACATGGAAATGCTGCTAATTAAATGCATAGATTAATCAGTTTGCTGCTCTGGAGCATCCAGGTGTGTTAATACAATGCCAAGAAGGAACGACAACAGCAATGACCATGGAGAAGCAGTTGCTGTTGCCAATCACTCTTGGAAGGGTGATAAGGCAGTCTCAGCCTCTAAAGACCTCAGACAGCATGATAAAGGTTTAAGTACAAGCATAAATAAATAAATTTAAAAAAGGTTTGACTTATAAGGAAAATAAATATGAAATGCCTTGTAAAAAGGGGGTACAAATATCCATGAAGTACTCATTTGTACTGAAGACAATCCCACAGAACTGTGCTGACTTTCTTCATGTTTGAGTAAATCGGAGTCTCGCACCTTGAAGACAACTCCACAGATTGTCGTTCCTGTCTTTCGAGCAGCAGGCAGGTTGAATCCCAGTTTGCTCGTTTCGCCTTCCAAAACGGCATTTCTGAAATTAAAAACATTAAAGAGACTGAAAAATAATCGTAGCAAGTAAAACAGTCAGGATACATAATGAAAAGTATCTGTTTGCAGAGCTTTAAAACAATAATAAAACCACAATGAGCATGGAGATCGTGACATCATGAAATCAGATTCCGCTACAGAAATAAATGTACAAACTGTTT
>NC_056515.1:20535924-20542732 GCF_014905685.2 Nematolebias whitei
CTGTGTTTTGGGATGATCGGTATGCGTTTCTCTGGATGTTGTACAACAGCTGTCTGGTTGTCAACATGTGAAAAAATGGTCTGTCCATGATCACCTTGTTGAAAAAACTGACAGATCCACGATCGGTCTCATTCCTCCAGTCCGTTGGGAACCGGGAAGTAACGTGAGTAAAACCCTGTGTTTTCTCTCTGTTGGGGAACTCTGGAGATTACTTTTATCAGAAACACTTGGACTTTTGCATTTAGGGATGAAATTTGGACTGATGATGACAGGACCGTTTCTATAACTCCTCCGGACGGAGGGGGTCGGGTTGCAAACTGTAACTTGTAACCATTTGCATAACGCCCTGTCCATCCATCTGACCGGCGAGCATGTTTTAGCCACTCTACGTAATGTTCGTGGAGTGAACGTGCGTTTAAGTGATGCGTCACGTTTTGTACGGCTGTCAGCAGTCCGCCCCTCAAAACCGCTGTCATGCATCGCGGGAATGTTTTCAGCGTGACCCAAGGCAAGGCTTCCTCGAAAAGGGCTCTGAACGCGCCCGTGCGCTGCGTTCGGGCCGCGGGCCAACCTTCATGTACAGGTGGGCCGGTGTGTGCTGAGGCAAAGCGTGTGACAGCTGATGACGCTGTGGGGCTGCGCATTTGACGTCGCTGTGCGAACGTTGAGAGGCGGAGGGCGTGACTTCATCTACGCCGTGCTGTTGGAGTGAAGGCTGCGAGCCCCGCGGGAGCACACGTTTTCTCTGGAGGGACGCGCGCCGCTCTCGCTGGAAGGAGGCGGGACCCGTCACCAGGGTTCGTTCAGCTGCCTCACGCTTTATGCTTCCATGAGCTGCCGGATGCTGCGATGCGGTGGGTGACGGCTGCCCGCGTTTGATTCGGTGGGGCGAGTGTCGCTCTTGTGAGAGCGAGGACCTCCACCTGACCCAGCTTGCGGTCCACATTTATACCGATGTGAGCCGGAGAGCACCGAGCAGCTGTGTGTGTGTGCCACATCAACACAGCGCCGTTGGATGGAGGCTGTTTCATCCCACGAGTGCGAGTTTGACACCGCTTGGGTAAGGATCGTGCCGCTCTGGATGATAACGAGATATTTTCGCTTACCATTGTGTCGTGTGATCGACTCGTCATGTCTTGGAGCGACGGTGGGTTTAAAAAACCTTTATTTAAGGACACCGGCTCGTTATGTGTGAAGGATGTGTGCGCAGCCGCTGTGAGTTCATCCGAGCTTACAGACTGGCTAAAAAACAGACACTTTGATCATTGAATGATGATTTATTTCAACTTTCGTGTCACTTTTATGCACACCCTCTGGAGACCGTCATTTTCAACGCTTCTCCCTCTTGAGCTCTGCGATTTGTTTGCCCAGAGCGCTGTCTTGCAGGCGAACTCTGAGGAAACGCTGAACTGCAGGTTGCCGGAATGAAGAGGGCTGGATTCTGACGGGCGGGGCTGGTGGTGGAACTGAGCGAGAGCCGCGGCCGTGGAAACGTCGATGCTTTGCTAGCGACGGTCCCTCCAGTGGGCCGGGGGGCGGGATGAGCTGCGCGGCTTGATGAGGTGGCGCACAGTCTCTGGCACCTCCTCCGACTGCTTCAACTCGCCAGCATGGTTTGAAGCTGCTCTCGAACAGCGCGTCCGCCGTGATGGGCCCTCCATCAGGTCTTTGTGCAGTTTCTCCGGCAGCGAGGGAGAGTAATGAAACCAGGTGGATCGTTGGATCATCGTCATTCACGCTGCAATCGTCGACAGGCAACCCGTAGAAGAGGCACACATGTTGAAGATAACGTCTGCTGCCTTACAGAGGGAGTTCTTTGTCTCCAAGGCAGGTCTGCGGCCTTCAGCCCCTTTGGACATGCTATATGCTAGCAGCGCCACGTTGTTGCTAGCTGCGGCTGCCTGAAAACACATTGATGGGCTCGATTGGAGAGTGTGGTCACCGTCTGGTTCGTGTTTCTCTGGAGGGACGGGACGCTGCTCCAACCTGGACAGCTTCGCTCCGAAGCTTCCGCGAGGCGAGGCTCCAGGGGGCGTTACCGAGGGATAGCCCCGCCCGGTGATCCCCTCCAATCTGGTGATGGGTGCGGACTGGGGAACGGCTCTCCCAATCTACCAGGAAAGAACCCGTCTGTGGCCTCGCCCGTAGGACGTCCTTTTGGGAGCGCGAGGCCATATGGGTCAAGACGGTGAGCCGGAATGGAGCCCAGTAAACAACCTTCCTGCCGGATCATCCGAACTGGCGGGAAAGGCGTAGGACGTAAAAAAGGGGTCCTTTCATGTCAGCCTCCTCCTGGGTTACGCCGGACAACCCCTGGGGCGCCATTGGACGGGAGCGGTGTGATCGCTGATGCGAAAACGAGGTGGGATGGGGTGAGCATTCACTCAGCCCCCCCCCACCGACACTACGCTCCCCAGGAGGGAAAAAGCAGCGGGGGCTGCAGCTGAGCACGCCTATCCCGGAGGAACCATCCGATTCGCTCCGAGGGTCGGCGATAAGAGGAAAAAATACAAGATGGCGTTGTCCAGCGTGTAGTGACCTGTCATTGGGAAATATTCCTCGGCGCTTACCTTGATTAGGACTACTCGTCATCTTCTCCTCGGGGAGGAGAACTCACCAGACGACCGGAGGTCGGCTGCCGGGCCAAGCATCCTTAACAAAGGTTGGTCATCTACACAATTTTCCTTCTTTGTTCTTCTGACAGTGCTATATTAGCTCGCTGAAGAAAAAATGGGAGCCGATTTCCCGCTCTTAACGTAATTTATACGGACCGGGTGGGGCCCACACAGCAGGTGGGCGTGGACTAAATTTTTTCAGTGCTTATGCTGCGCATAACGGGATAAACCCATCAGCGACAGCCTTAAAGGGTGAAGCTTATACGACATAGAACAGCACAATACAGCATTAAACATTAAGTTTGCTAATAAATGGAGCTGGAAAAATAAAAAGGAAGTCAAAATCAGTTATTCAGCTCTGCCATAGCTCCTCCGGAGATCTGTTTAAGTAAAACAAAAACAAAAGTTTCACAATACATGACCATCGTAAAATGTATTTAAGAACACAGATCCACCACATTTTCATTGTTTTTCTGGGTCTAGGGGCATCCCCCTAAGAGAACCGTCCTGTACCCATTCAAAGGAAGAAAGAGAAATGCTTTGGTTATTAAGAGCATCATAACTTAAAATCTCCCATATACACACAAATGATCTAGCAAAGCAAGTCTGTACATCAATCACTGTTCCTTCTCCCCCTTTTCTGAAACTGTACACGATCCGCAGTGTCCCGTTTCAGAAACATCTAAGAAAAGTTTTCCTGTATTCGGTTTTTGGCAATGTAAGATCCCTGCCTTATGTTCACCCAAAATACTTTTTTTTCCAAATTAGAGCTCTATATGAAATAATGTAGTTCTGACTCTATGAGATCAACCACACTTTAGAACTTCCAGCTTAGACTTTAGACCAACAAAACTAAATGTCCTAACATTGATCCAATATCATTTACAACTAGAAACAACAAATGACCAGACTTCATTCCTTGTTGCAAACCAGACCAACTTAAATGACCGCAGCTCCGAGGCAAAAACAGACAGATTTAACCTAAAAAATTAAATGAAAACATCACTTTCTCTTTCCTGTAACAGTCCTTTTGACTCATGGAGACTAACCTATAAAGACAAAGTTGAACTTAATGAAAGAACAAATAATTTGCTCAGGAGTAGCATTATTCATTTTGATGCAAGTCTTTAAGATAATTAACCTTTTCTTTTGTCTAAGAGCAATTGAATAAGGCAGCTGTTCCAGCAACCTCAATACTACATTTCAAAATTAAAAGTCCTGCTGTTGTGTGAAAAATGTGTCTATGCGAGTGCATTTATGTCAGAGCAAAATGCAACATCCATCCTGAAACTGGAGCCATCGCACCCTCATAAATCACATGTGAAGCCGATACTCAATCCAGGCCGCAGATGTCGTAGTGACATTTGCTTGACCACTACTCCGGGTTTTCTTCAGCCTGACTTTGGAGATACTGCATGTTCAGAGTTCATCATGATGTTAGTCCAGCACCCCCTCCTGGACAAAGTAAAGTTCCACAGACACCAGCATTTTGTTTCATTCAGTTCAGTTCATGACTCCAAACTTAGCTCATGCTTTTTCAGCCCCTGGTGCCACACTCATCTGGAGGTACAGTTCGTTTCAATCCGGTAGTCTCCTGAAGTCACAATTGTTAGCAGCCTAGTTTTCTGCATCAACTATACACATGTGATCCACTACTGTGCGACCAGAACCAGATATCCAAGATGCCTAACCACAATTGCTTTTGCATCCCAACATCCTATGTGAACCATTGTGTGCATTCTGTGTGTTACTAGAACGTCCCTCCTGATTCAAGAACTCACTCAGTTCAACTTTTTCTTCAGAGTAAATAATTAAGATTAGCTTAAAAATAAAGCAATCCAATTCAATCCTGTTATTATTATTTCATGTATTTATTTATTTATATAGCTCTAAACCACACAAAAAGTTGTCTCAGGGCACTTCACAGAGACCTTCACCTAAATAGCAAAAACCAATTAGTAAAGTTCTCCATCTCAGGTTACACAGACTAATAAAGTTCAAACTCAGTTCTCTGATAGCCATTTATATTTCTGGAACATCTGTCAGCCTCTGCCTCCAGCCGGTTCATCCTGCACTCCAACAGCAATTTCGATAGCATCTCATACAGTGAAAGTAAAAACACAATGTTAATAAAATCTGAATCTAAGGCAAAACTCTACACCACACGTGTCAAACTCAAGGCCCACGAGAGCTTAAACGGTCTGATTGTCATATAATAAGTGAAACGGGCGCACTGACACAATCTGCTAGTATATTTCCCATATTACATGCCAAGCACAGTGCCAAGTATGCTAAAGTGAGCCTTCAACTCTAATGTTGTCATCTTAACTTTATTAAATGTTTTATTATATTATGTTAAATGTGCAGCAATGTATTTGGGATTGCAGGTTTACGTGTTTATGAAAGTAAATGTTTTTTTAATGCTAATTCCATCCCTCATTAGTTGGACGCAAGACCCTTGCAGGCTGTGTGTAGCCATTTGTTTTTTGTATAATGCTACACCTGTCCCATGTTCTTAGCAGCTCACAAATGTTGGGTGGACCGTTCTGTCCCTCTTCACTATGTCAAAGTTTATGTCATAACTTGTTATTTTCTTGATTCAATTGGAAAGATTGATAATTGATTCATAGAGTAGTGTGGGTTTCATAACCTGACAAGTTTTTAAGTTATAGCAGCGCAACAAGCAGACATATTTTCCTACATCTATGCAAATATATATGAATATATATGTGATATTTGTAAGTTAAATAAATAAAATCAGTGTTATTTAACCTTAAGGAGTAGTTGTATTTTATATTACATTTAGTTAAATGTATCTATATTTATACAGCAGTCTTACATTTATATCTGGCCCTTTTTTTCTTTTTCTTTTTTCTCTCAAGCTAAAGGCCGATTTTAAAACCTACATTAACTCAAATCTGATACCCACCATCTTTTCTAGGTCACAGATTCTACAACCAGGAGCCAACAGAAGCGAGCGCAGCATGCGCCTCTCCATCCATGCCCGCTGGAACTGCTCCCACATCTCAGGCGAGCTGTCAGAGTTGTCAGCCCTGGTGTACCTGGAGATGACATCCTCCACAGCGATCATCCTCCCCAAGACATCGCTGGGGCTGCAGGGTTCCCCCCCAGCGACAGGTACGCAGGGGTGTACGGCTTCCTCCTCCCCAGCGACAGGTGCGACGTCCTCCCCCCCACGAAGGGATACACACAGGCATGGACTGGGTTGCGTCTGAGGAGGGACATGCTGGAGTTCGGTGGAGCCGGCTCGGTTCTGCCGCCCGTTCCTCCAGCGGCGAGTCCGAGCAGATTGCCCCCCTCCCTTTGAAGACCGCTCCAGGAAAGCAGGAGGTGGTTGGGGAGGAAATGGGTTGCGAGGAGCTGCTGCTTTGTGAGGAGGTGAGGCAAAAGACCCAGTTTTAAAAGCCAGGCGTGTACCTAGATACAAAGTCTTTTTCCTCTCCTCACGTTGGGCAGTCTTCTCTGCCTCGCGGGCCAGGAACTCAAAAAGAGTTCTCTTCCTGCTGGGTTTGGTGTGGTCTCTGGATTCTATCATGATCTGACTGTAGCGTGTTCGAACCCACGTGCAGGAAGGGAATGAGGCTCCAGTAAATAAGTAAAAACAGTTTATTAATTAAATAGACAAAACAAAATGCTGTCGGGGCAGCAAACTTACTTTTAGGAGGACACACAAGGATACAGAGCATGAAACCTTAGAACAAGGACAATCCAGAGACACTGACAAGACACCAAGGGGCTGAATATATACAGACACTAACAAGGTGAAATGAGTGACACCTGCGGTGATTAGGATTAGACACAGGTGCGACAGTGCTGGAACACAGGAGGAGAAATGCTGAGGGGTGACAGGCAAACATGAGGAAAAACACAACATGTAAGACAAGACCCCAGAAACCCTACAGATGTTGGCAGACTGCCCCCTGCCTAAGAACACTACTGTTGTACAATATGTGGATGATATTTTGTTTGCTGCCACCTCGGCTGAGGATTGTTTGGTAGCTACAAGGTCTGTGTTGTTGAGACTGTCGGAAAAAGGGTTCAAAGTGAGCAAAGACAAACTGCAGGTTGCCAGACGCACTGTTGTGTTACTGGGACGTTTGTTGTCAGCATCAGGTTCAGGGCTGCCACCAGCTCACAGGACAATGATCTTACATCATCCAAAGCCGAGTAAT
>NC_056515.1:20542832-20544559 GCF_014905685.2 Nematolebias whitei
TTCTGTTAATTAAATCTGTTAATTTGCTTCTAAATCTCGAGAAGGTGCAAGACAAACAGCTTTCAAAACTAAAATTTTTATAACTATTATTTGTAGTAATAAAAACATCAATGATGCGTTTATTTAGTTGTTTGATTTATTCAGATTTTAACTGCCAACTTTCATGAATACAACACATTACTGGTGTTTATCATCAAGCAGGCAGCCTGAAGTTACAGGCTCATAAAAACTCTATCTGTATTCACACTGCTCCATAATACATGCAGCAGGTCACATGTTCAACACTTTGTAAAACAGGCCACAGCACTGAGTCCTTTGCTTGATAGTCCTTCTCCAAACCACAACAGTTTCTTCAGCTCAGAGAAACGGTCTCCTCTTCCTCGTTCGTTTTCCCTCTCAGAAGTCGTCATCGTCACATATGTCCAGATACACATCAAACGCTTCTCTGTTGCAGTTTCCGTCTGGTGTGAACACGTACTTATGGAAGGTCCCGTCCACACATATAGCTGCAGAAGAGACAGAAAACTAGAGTAAAAATGTTTCCAGACAAGACGACAAACAAGAACACACCGTATCAACTTTTTTTTGAATATATTTGTAATTGTGACGGTGATTCTAAATCATATTTTAGCAATATTTTATTATTTTAGTGCTCACTGATTGTAATGTCAGTCAACAAAGTTAAATGACCTCACATCTACATTGTAAAATCCTGGAAACTCTCAGGTGTGTTTTGTAGCAACAGCGACCATTAGTTTGTGAACAGTTGTTTGAAGCCTTCATTCAAGTCTTTTTAATTGTTGGAAATAGACGTGACCAAATCTGGGAAAGAATGTGGAGGAGAGATATTTTGAGGTAAATCACTGAGCATTATCTTTTGAAGTGGAGAATTATGGTCAGAAGTACCACAGTCTAAATCATCAGTGAATCTATCGAAGGCTTCTTGACACTAGATGACCCTATGATGTAAAAAAAAATCATCCAGAACATGGATTATTTTTGCAGGCTGTTGGTGAGGTCTTCAGGCGCAGATTAAGACTGCAGTGGCTCTTTATGCACTGGTTGTTGATCATGTGAAGCAGGAGGGGCTACCCTGGACTCATGCCTAGACAGAATCAACCTTGTGCAGGAATGATACACGTGGCTGTAACGTCATACTGGCATGGTGCAATCCTCTAATATAGGGACACCAGACCATGGATCATTTGGTTCTGGACTGCACAGAAGGAATAAAAAGTTTTAATTTGAATCTTTTTCTAATTGCATTAGTCTATGGCATTTTATTTTGAAAATAATTTCCATCCATGCAGTTTTAGTGCTTGACTCAGTCACAGTTACTTTTCATGCACCAGCAAGCTCTCAGACTAACTTTAACAAAATGAGTAAATAGAATATCACCGAAGAGCTTTTTTGAAAAAGCAAAAAGACAAACGGCTATCCAATGAAGTCCTAAAACTTTTAAAACTAATTTGCCACACAAAGACTAAATACCCTTCATTAAAAGACAAGCCTTTGGAGTTTTCTTCAAGAAAAAAGTGATCAGGAAAGTCTGCTCTGAGAGCATCATATTTACTGGCTAACCATATTGCTAAGGTTGGAATTGTATTATATTAAATACAATAGTCCCTCATTTATCACACACCCTGAAGACCTGTGATAAGTGAAAAACCATGAAGTAGAAATAGTAGTACAAGTAGTAAGTAGTAGTTTATTTCATTATATATATA
>NC_056515.1:20544659-20547203 GCF_014905685.2 Nematolebias whitei
TTACTCAAGGGCCCAGAGTGGGACGAATGAGGGTGGGGGCAGGTGTGGGTGCTTCACCTACCCCACCCACATTTTTGATGTTGTCAGTACCGGGGCTTGAACCGGCGATCTTCCGATCACAGGCCCACCTTCTCTAACCTCTGCTGAGAGGTGGTGAGGGACTACAGTATTGTACTGAATTGTATCTTAAATAAATAACAAAATAATAAAATTACATTAAAATTACAGATGTCATAATTAAATAATATTTGATGATCTTTATTGTGTTTTGTTATGCACATGACCCACACTCACACCCCTGCTGCGGGTCCGTAGTATGGTATGGTATGGTATGGTATGAAGTTTATTCATTTTAAAAAAAAGTACAAAACAATTCCATAACAATATATAAAAAGATACAAAAAAAAGTTTAAAATGAAAGGCAGCAGAAAGAAGAAAAAATCTTATTATATCTGCCCCTTTTTTCAAACAATTATTTCAGACATATTAATTTTCAAGTAACAGAACAAAATGAATAACTTTCTAATTTTTCTAATTCTAATAAAAAACACACACTAAGCTACTTCATATATACTTTTTTAACAATCTAGATTTGATCTTTTTCTTAAATGTACACATTGACTTGACATTTTTTACATCACTCTCTAGACCATTCCACAATCCAACTCCTTGGATTGAGGTAGACCTTCCCTTCAGACTAGTTCTGAATTTTGGTTTGACAAATATTTCTATCCCCTTAAGATTGTAACAACTTTGTCTTTTAACAAAATTTCTTTGGATATTTAATGGTAATGTGTTATTTTGAGCCCTATACATAACTGATAAAATACTATAATCTACCAAATCATGGAACTTCAATAACTTTAGTTGATGAAATAATGTGCTTGATGGGTGACTGTAATGCTTTCTGGTGATAATTCTTACAGCTCTTTTCTGTAAAATAAAAATAGGTTTTGTAAATGTTTTACACGCTTTCCCCCAAACATCAATGCAATAGATTAAATGTGGAACAATGATTGTGTTATACAACATGTACAGAGCTTTATCATTTAATAATTCCCTGACTTTGTATAGTACTGCAATAGATTTAGATATTTTTGTTCTTACAGAATTTATGTGATTTTTCCATGTTAGCTGTTCATCAATGATTACACCCAAAAATTTCATCTCATTAACTCTACAAATCTCAACACCCTCAATTTTAAATGGATCATCAACAGTTTTCTTTTTGTTACTAAATATCATGTATTTAGTTTTATCTAAATTTAACTAAATACATGATATTTAGTAACAAAAAGAAAACTGTTGTTGTAGTAAAACAGTCTTGGATAAAACGGGTCTTCAGGGGACCCCTGATCTAGCACATAGCTGCATCCTGACAGTCAGAGAGCTGAACCTGGGTAGGTGTATGAACAATTGGCATGAGCACGGGAGAGCAGGTGGACACAGAAAGTAGCAAATAAAAACCTTTTCAACCAGTAATAAAACCAGAACAGCATCATGTCTTTATATTAGCAAATGTTCTGTGATCCAGCTTTGTTCTAATAGGTCTGAGAGAGTGTGGTGAGGTCTTCAATCAAAATGAAGAGGACTAATGATACATTTATGATTTATGGGACAAACAAAATATACTAAAATGTTCAAAGAAAGAATATTGACACTTTTTGAATGTAACTCCTTAGGCGGTGTTAATCTGGAGTCGGATCCTTGTGGCTGTCAGTGGTTTCACCAGTGACTTCAGATAACCACTGTATTTTTCAGCCTATAAGTCGCGTTTTTTTGCACAATTTGCATGCCCTGCGACTTATACGCTGTAGCAACTTATTTATGGATTTTTCCCCATATTTATAAACCAACTTTTAGCTGAGATATGACCGTTTTCATTCATCCAGACTGAAAATATTGAACACAACCATTTTCAGCTGCTAGATGGCACTCGAGTGTATGGCATGCGGTTGTGTCATGTAACAGGTAAAAAGTGGCTATTAATGACACAATCGGCTTGCCACAGCCTGCCACCTTCGTCCAGCTCACCTGGAGCTACTGTCAAATCAGCTTCCTTTCGCCCCCAGTGAAATGCAGTTAATTTGACCATTGAAGTGCATTTATTAAATAAATGTTCAACTGAGACACACCTTTACTATAATGTCGAGCAAACAAATAATTGTGTTAGGTGCTTATCTTGTAAAATTTTGCAGAAATGCGCAGCGAGTCACCCTCTGCACGTTCCGGTTTCGGCTTTTGAAAATGCAGCTGATTTGACCGTCAGTGCATTTATTAAGGAAAAGTTAGACTGAGACACACCTTTGCTATAATTTCGAGCAAACATATAATTGTTGTTAAATGTTAATCTTCTTAAATTCTTGTTAAAGTCCTCCCATGCACGATCCCACAGCTGCCATTTGGCAGCCAATCAATTTTTGGCACAACACCGGCTCACATTTCCAGGTTGTCTATGATGACGCGTAATAAATGCGATGTATACGGCGAAGCGACGTACTTATGTATTTTTTCCACTTTATTAGTCATACTTGGACTGATGCG
>NC_056515.1:20547303-20549263 GCF_014905685.2 Nematolebias whitei
ATATATTCAACATTTTTTTGCTTAAAAAAATGATATAATGAATTTGTGCTGTTTTGCTAAAAAAGCGTTTTCTTTTTTGTCCTCTAAAATCCTTTTTGTCAGTAAAATCTGCTCAGTTATAAATGCATGATGTAAATCTGTTGCACCCTTTTCCAATCCTAAAACCTGTGATAAAAGCTCAGAATTTTTCAGTTTGAAAAACAATGAAATATATAATAGCACCATAATAAAATATAGAAAAAAAGTACAATCTACACAAATGATTTTTTTTTATTACATTTCTGTTCATTGAACAGATTTTAGGTGGTTTTAAGAATTTCACAGGTAAAATAATCTGACAAGACAAGAGGTACAACAGCAGGCACGTTGTCAGACCAACATTTTTGACCCACAGCCCTGGCAGGGTGTCATAATGTTCTTAGGTACTTGAATGTCTTCTGTTTGGAATGTGTTGCAAACAACAAATTAAATATTTTTAGTTTTTAATTCTCAGATGAAGCAATTAACAAAAACACATTTAGCTCATAGTTAAGACTTCTCCTTCATCTACTCTTGCTTTCTGTTCTAATTTACATTTAGAAGTGCATTTTTTAATCATCACTTTAGTAATATTTTTTACTCTTTATTTTAAAAGTTTAGCCTTTTCATTCTGTAGTTTCAGAAGTTTAGTTTTCTTAAATATCAAACCAGGGCAGTTAATGAATTAGACTTTGGCTGGGCGACATTAAAATAGCCAGAAAAACATCAAATCTTTCCCGACACTTGTGTTACAGTCACATCCAGCTCTGATCAAAAACTGCTTGCTCATCCTGATGCTGCTCAATCTGTTTTAATTTTTGTTTCAGTTAATGATTAGACTCCATCCATCATGCATGTGCCATGTATGATGATGTTCTCATTTGACACGACTCGTGGCCACAGACGCTCATAAGGAGGAAGCAGAGGATGGTGGGAGGCAGACTTCTGGGCAACATATCCTGAGTCAGAGACCTCCCAAATATTTCCTACGTTTCCTGCAGTTCTTTCACGTTCTCATTTTGTTCTCAGTTGCGAACAAAGAGAACTTAAACATAAACATGGGTAAAATTAATTAACACTCCTATAGTTTAAATGTCACACACACACATATATGTAGAATAAAGTTACACACTTCACCCCTTATGATGTATAGGTTCCACAATGTCACATTATTACTGCACTAAAACAAATCAGATTAGAGAAATACCATCACCTTACACATGTAATGCACACAAGACAGTGACACTTTGAAGGTATAAGTGGGCAATAATGTATATTCATTATTATCTGTGTATGCTCATGTGTCTGTCTGATATCAAACTTTCCCATAATAAATTCTAAACGTAAGAAACAAATTCACAACCAAGTGACCTTATGAAACACAAAAGTGGCTCAAACTAAGTCATTTTTACAAACAATGAGCCAAACTTTTGTATAGTAGTAGCTGAATCTCATCTCCCAACACATACTTTCAACACTACAGAGTGCAATATTTTATCTAAAACTTTGGTCACAACTGTTGCTATCAACCCTGTTTGCAAAATATCTCACAAAGCAATTATTTTAAAGGACTGTACTTATATAGCACCTTTCTATCTTATCGAGACACTCAAAGTGCTTTACACTACAATCTGTGCCTCATTTACCCATTCATACAGCTCTCTACTACATCTCTACACAACTAATTGAACAAATCATTTTAAAGAGACAAATCAGTGCTTTAGATCACGTTCATACACCGATGGGACACACATCGGAGGCAACAACAGGTTCAGTGTCTTGCCCAGAGACACTTCAACATGTGACTGCTGGAGGATTCGAACCCCCAACAAAGGGCTAGCATTCCTAGAATATATATTGTTTAGCATCATTCATGCAGGAGTTTTAAACAAAGATCATCATGTGATTGGAGAGGACAGTTCTAGCCAGTGTGCTCAAACTT
>NC_056515.1:20549363-20551123 GCF_014905685.2 Nematolebias whitei
TCATCATGTGATTGGAGAGGACAGTTCTAGCCAGTGTGCTCAAACTTTATGTGCATTCACATGCAACATTGCAAGATTTTATGTTATTAGTTAGCAGATGAATTATGTATTGAGGGTGAATTTGATCCAGTGGTTCATGAGATATTTTTCCAACATGTGCACACATGCAAATACACCCACACACACATACACACACACACACACACACACACACAGGCAAAACCATCATTGCCACCCTATTGCCTTTCGGCAGCAGATGATAAATACAGGTGCTCGCTGTGTGGAGCTGTTTGTACAACTTGCCTCCAGAAAATGCTTCACTTTTTTTTTTTTTTTGCAACTGTAGAGAATTATTTGATTAAAGCAGCTGAGAAAGAAAGTACTCAAATGTCATTCTTTTGTTACTTCAGGCCAACGTGTGCTCTGAGGAGGTGATGAAGGCACTAAGACAAGAGGCTGATGTAGGCAGGTAAAGTGATTTAAAAGCAGAAACTGAAAGCAGAGTCAGAAGCTCAAAGAAAGGAGGCTGCACACTATGGCCCATTCTTTTAATTACTGTCTGAATGCCTTAACAATACAAATGGACAATGGTGTTTCATGCCCTTGTGTGATAGCTCTTTGACTGAACATGTAAAACTGAGTGTGAAGAATAAATCCTGTCTGTCAGATAGAAAATTAATTACTATTGTGGCAGTAAAAAGTAAGTACATTCTTTTTCAGCTGTATCAGAATAAAATGTTAAACTAATAACATAGCATTCCATAAAGGAATGCAAATACCCACTGCCTTTCCTATCGTGTTTTTGACAATCATCCCATCTTGAAAAGAGAAAGAGCTGCAGCAATTTTGGTTAAATTTGAATGACAACATTTTGTGCCAATTTCATGCAGTATTGTAATATCTTGTTTGATATTGCATGATCTATTAGTGCTCAGAGTCTGTGTTTTGAATGACTGTCAGCTACTACCACACCAAATTCCAGCTCATTGTCTGCAAAATAAACTGTTCATAACCATTTTTATGTTCTATAAAGTCACTTGGCTGTGACAGCAGTTTTGAATTGGTCGTACAGTACAGTACAATTTGCCATGTCTTGTTTGTTGTTACCCGTCACCACCAAATTATAAATGCATTTAATGCTTTTTAATGTGTCTGTTTGTGTTTGTGGGTCTGTAATTTGTCAAAATGTATCATAAACTTGTGGCCACCCAAAGCTAGGCCAAGGTTATAAGGAGCTTTAAGCAGACGTTCACTGGGAGCCTACAAACTGATTCAAGATGGCTGCCACAGCTAATGGAACTTCACAAAAATGAAAATATATTTAACTCTGTCAGTTTTGCAAATTCATTCATTCAAGTTTATTTGAACAAGGACAGCACAATAAACAATGTTACATGATAAAAACGAAGCAACCGTTGTTTTGTACGAAGGTTTTCTAGCCACAGGCTAATTTGTAAACTCAGTCCTTGGTTGGACTTTTATATGAAAACAGCTAAAATTAAATTAAAATGTAATTAAAGTTAAACAGTTCCCTCACACACATGCCTGCTCCTCCATCCCCATGGGGCTCAGTGTTCACAGATTTGGTTTTGTTTCAACCATTTTTTTCACCTGGGAATTATAAAAACTCTAAGATCTGTTAATGTTTTTTTTTATTGCTGGTGATAAACTGTTCCAGATATGAGGCCTTTGAATGAGAAAGAACATTTTTGACCAAATGATGTTTTGTATTTTGCTGGTTTGCAGTCTCCATCAACTGC
>NC_056515.1:20551223-20554636 GCF_014905685.2 Nematolebias whitei
GCTGTAGTTTGTCTCCTTTGTCTCAGGTTGTCCCCTGCTTCCTCCTGAAGCTGTAGTTTGTCTCCTTTGTCTCAGGTTGTCCACTACTTCCTCCTGAAGCTGTAGTTTGTCTCAGGTTGTCCTCTACTTCCTCCTGAAGCTGTAGTTTGTCTCCTTTGTCTCAGGTTGTCCTCTACTTCCTCCTGAAGCTGTAGTTTGTCTCCTTTGTCTCAGGTTGTCTCCTGCCTCCTCCTGAAGCTGTAGTTTGTCTCCTTTGTCTCAGGTTGTCCCCTGCTTCCTCCTGAAGCTGTAGTTTGTCTCCTTTGTCTCAGGTTGTCCCCTATTTCCTCCTAAAGCTGTAGTTTGTCTCCTTTGTCTCAGGTTGTCCCCTACTTCCTCCTAAAGCTGTAGTTTGTCTCCTTTGTCTCAGGTTGTCCCCTACTTCCTCCTGAAGCTGTAGTTTGTCTCCTTTGTCTCAGGTTGTGCCCTACTTCCTCCTGAAGCTGTAGTTTGTCTCCTTTGTCTCAGGTTGTCCCCTACTTCCTCCTGAAGCTGTAGTTCGGTGACAACAGCTCAGTACCGGATCAGCAGCCATGGCTCAGCAGAGAGGAGTCAACAGCCTGCAGTTCAACCAGGACCAGAGTAAGCTTCAATTTACCGACTTGAGACCATAGTTGTTACATAAATGTGTCCAGTAAGCTGAACATTTTAGGTAATTGTGAGTGTATATGTTGTATTTTGATGAGTAACTTGTGACCATGCATTGACTGATTGGGAAGTGGATGTCCTTTTTCTTTCTGTTGCTGAGACCTGTCGTGCAAAACAAGCTCACCAGTCAGTGTTATTAACAAGGACATGTATGAATGTTCTGCTATAGTTATTTAACCAAAGAGAAGCCTCTAATGTTTGCACATCATTTCTGATTTTTGCCAATAAATCGGCTGTGTATTTCATAATCAGTACAGTACTCCATGTGGTCTGTATTGATTATAGAGAGCCATAAGTGGGGTTTTTTAAGTTTGTTACATACGTAAAGATTTTGTTTCTTATACATTAACCTTGCCCCTACCAGTTATTAAATATATATTGTTTACCAGTCAGAAGCAAAGCCTCACTTCCACACTTTGTTTGCTAAATGATGCATTTAATTTGTCTTCTTGTGCTGTGAATTCCAATGTGTCTGCAGCTTTAAGAAGAGTCTTAGTAAAAATGAATAGACTCATAAAAAATAAGCAATTAATGTTTTCCCTTTTATCCTTGATAGGCTGTTTTTGTTGTGCAATGGAGACGGGGGTCAGGATTTACAATGTCGAGCCACTGATGGAGAAGGGCCACCTGGGTGAGTCTGTTTCCTGCCGTCAAATTCTTTCAGACAACTTTTGTTTCTCCAAGGTTGTCTGTTTGCAACGTCAACTCTTACTTGTTTTGTTGGTGATTTTTTAAACGCAGTGTATTTCGCAGTCATATTTATGTTTTCAAACTATTTTTAAGAACAAATTATAATCTAAACAGATTATGTTGGGTTGTTTTTGCAGACCATGAACAGGTGGGCAGTGTGGCTCAGTGCTCCATGCTGCATCGCTCCAACCTGCTCGCCATAGTTGGAGGTGGAGTCAATCCCAAATTCTCTGAAATATCTGGTACGTTAGATCACAGAGGAACATCTCTATATCTGGAAACATCTTCCAGATATGTTTTGTAAATGATCTTGTGAATGTAGTGAAGGTTTCGTAGGTTTTATTTTCTCTTTTTGTTTTCATTCTGCTGACAGTATTTTACTGAAAGGTGACTTTGAACATTTATCATCATTTTAGTTCTGATCTGGGACGATGCTCGAGAGTCAAGAGACCCCAAAGAAAAACTGGTTTTGGAGTTCACCTTCACCAAACCCGTTCTGGCTGTGCGCATGAGACATGACAAGTGAGTTTCATCTGCTCTGTGTCTTTGTGTAGTCGTAATAAATGCATAAATAATCGTAAATAATCCTTCTTTTTTTAGGATCATTATTGTGTTGAAGAACAAGATCTATGTGTACAGTTTTCCTGACAACCCTGTCAAACATTTTGAGTTTGACACCAGAGATAACCCCAAAGGTGACAGCTCTCTTCTTCTGTAAATGTGTTTTTCCTTCACATTGCTCTGATTTAACCTACGTTGAACTTCTTCTTTCAGGTCTGTGTGATTTGTGTCCCAGTCTGGAGAAACAGCTCTTGGTCTTTCCAGGTCACAAATGTGGCAGCCTGCAGCTGGTTGTGAGTTACAGATTCTTGGAAACAATTGCACCTTTTAATAAACTGTTCAAATATTAACATAACCCGTCCCTTTCAGGACCTGACCATCACCAAGCCCGGTACATCTTCTGCCCCGTTCACTATAAACGCCCACCAGAGTGAGATCGCCTGCGTGGCCTTGAACCAACCGGGCAGCGTCGCAGCTTCAGCTTCCCGCAAAGGGACCCTCATCCGGTTGTTTGACACGACCACCAGAGACAAACTGGTGGAGCTGCGCAGAGGAACCGACCCGGCCACCCTCTACTGGTATTCACTAAGTGAAGGCTACAACGCATATGATGAAAACTATCCAGCTTCATGTTCTGTGTTTATTCTTTCAGCATCAACTTCAGCCATGACTCGTCCTTCCTGTGTGCCTCCAGTGACAAAGGCACTGTCCACATCTTTGCTCTTAAAGATACCAAACTTAACCGCCGCTCAGCGTGAGAGCTTCACCCTTTGCTCACAACTTTTGTTAACCCTCACACTGCTTCTTAAAACCAGTCACGTCTTTGTTTCTCTGTTTCTCACAGCCTGGCACGTGTTGGGAAGGTGGGCCCTGTGATTGGTCAGTATGTGGACAGTCAGTGGTCGCTGGCCAGCTTCACTGTGCCTGCCGAGTGCGCCTGCATTTGTGCTTTTGGAAAGAACACATCCAAGAACGTCAACTCTGTCATCGGTGAGGCAACATATTCTAATATTAGTGTTCTTTTGTTTTGCTTTTGTTTTGCTGAGCATTGATAGGTATTAATTACTGCTGTCACCCACTCCCGCTCATTTAAACTTTATCTAACATTACATTAAACAAGTTTTCAAATATAAGGGCAGCTGATGGCTTAATTTTGTGTAAATTATTACAAAACCTTTTAGAAATTCACATTTGCTTTCAACATGTAGATAAAAAATCAAAGTTTTACACCTTGCCAGTTACAAATGTGGACAAAAGAACATGAGATATCTCAAAGTTTATCATTTTAATCAGAAGAAAACATACATTGGTTTAAAAATTTGAATATCTAAATGAAAATCCATTAAGATGTTTACAGAGTGCTGCATACAGCTGCATCTGATGGATGTACCATATTTTCCACCGTACACGTTGTACCACCCTATAGGTCGCATCAGTCCAAGTATGACTAATAAAGTGGAAAAAATACATAAGTA
>NC_056515.1:20554736-20556339 GCF_014905685.2 Nematolebias whitei
CGCATCAGTCCAAGTATGACTAATAAAGTGGAAAAAATACATAAGTATGTCGCTTCGCCGTATACATCGCATTTATTGCGCGTCATCGTAGACAACCTGGAAATGTGAGCCGGTGTTGTGCCAAAAATTGATTGGCTGCCAAATGGCAGCTGTGGGATCGTGCACGGGAGGACTTTAACAAGAATTTAAGAAGATTAACATTTAACAACAATTATATGTTTGCTCGAAATTATAGCAAAGGTGTGTCTCAGTCTAACTTTTCCTTAATAAATGCACTGACGGTCAAATCAGCTGCATTTTCAAAAGCCGATATGCGGAAATCGGAACGTGCAGAGGGTGACTCGCTGCGCATTTCTGCAAAATTTTACAAGATAAGCACCTAACACAATTATTTGTTTGCTCGACATTATAGTAAAGGTGTGTCTCAGTTGAACATTTATTTAATAAATGCACTTCAATGGTCAAATTAACTGCATTTCACTGGGGGCGAAATGAAGCTGATTTGACAGTAGCTCCAGGTGAGCTGGACGAAGGTGGCAGGCTGTGGCAAGCCGATTGTGTCATTAATAGCCACTTTTTACCTATTACATGACACAACCGCATGCCATACACTCGAGTGCCATCTAGCAGCTGAAAATGGTTGTGTTCAATATTTTCAGTCTGGATGAATGAAAACGGTCATATCTCAGCTAAAAGTTGGTTTATAAATATGGGAAAAAATACGTAAATAAGTTGCTACAGCGTATAAGTTGCAGGGCATGCAAATTATGCAAAAAAACGCGACTTATAGGCCGAAAAATACAGTGGTTATCTGAAGTCACTGGTGAAACCACTGACAGCCACAAGGATCCGACTCCAGATTAACACCTCCAAAGGAGTTACATTCAAAAAGTGTCAATATTCTTTCTTTGAACATTTTAGTATATTTTGTTTGTCTCATAAATGTATCATTAGTCCTCTTCATTTTGATTGAAGTCTTCACCACACTCTCTCAGACCTATTGGAACAAAGCTGGATCACAGAACATTTGCTAATATAAAGACATGATGCTGTTCTGGTTTTATTACTGGTTGAAAAGGTTTTTATTTGCTACTTTCTGTGTCCACCTGCTCTCCCGTACTCATGCCAATTGTTCATACACCTACCCAGGTTCAGCTCTCTGACTGTCAGGATGCAGCTATGTGCTAGATCAGGGGTCCCCTGAAGACCCGTTTTATCCAAGACTGTTTTACTACGGACCCGCAGCAGGGGTGTGAGTGTGAGTGTGGGTCATGTGCATAACAAAACACAATAAAGATCATCAAATATTATTTAATTATGACATCTGTAATTTTAATGTAATTTTATTATTTTGTCATTTATTTAAGATACAATTCAGTACAATACTGTAGTCCCTCACCACCTCTCAGCAGAGGTTAGAGAAGGTGGGCCTGTGATTGGAAGATCGCCGGTTCAAGCCCCGGTACTGACAACATCAAAAATGTGGGTGGGGTAGGTGAAGCACCCACACCTGCCCCCACCCTCATTCGTCCCACTCTGGGCCCTTGAGTAAAGCCCTTAACCCCCACCATCTGCTCCTCCGGGTGTCCTAGACAGCAGCTCT
>NC_056515.1:20556439-20565206 GCF_014905685.2 Nematolebias whitei
TTTTTTTTTTTTTTTTGCAACTGTAGAGAATAATTTGATTAAAGCAGCTGAGAAAGAAAGTACTCAAATGTCATTCTTTTGTTACTTCAGGCCAACGTGTGCTCTGAGGAGGTGATGAAGGCACTAAGACAAGAGGCTGATGTAGGCAGGTAAAGTGATTTAAAAGCAGAAACTGAAAGCAGAGTCAGAAGCTCAAAGAAAGGAGGCTGCACACTATGGCCCATTCTTTTAATTACTGCCTGAATGCCTTAACAATACAAATGGACAATGGTGTTTCATGCCCTTGTGTGATAGCTCTTTGACTGAACATGTAAAACTGAGTGTGAAGAATAAATCCTGTCTGTCAGATAGAAAATGAATTACTATTGTGGCAGTAAAAAGTAAGTACATTCTTTTTCAGCTGTATCAGAATAAAATGTTAAACTAATAACATAGCATTCCATAAAGGAATGCAAATACCCACTGCCTTTCCTATCGTGTTTTTGACAATCATCCCATCTTGAAAAGAGAAAGAGCTGCAGCAATTTTGGTTAAATTTGAATTACAACATTTTGTGCCAATTTCATGCAGTATTGTAATATCTTGTTTGATATTGCATGATCTATTAGTGCTCAGAGTCTGTGTTTTGAATGACTGTCAGCTACTACCACACCAAATTCCAGCTCATTGTCTGCAAAATAAACTGTTCATAACCATTTTTATGTTCTATAAAGTCACTTGGCTGTGACAGCAGTTTTGAATTGGTCGTACAGTACAATACAATTTGCCATGTCTTGTTTGTTGTTACCCGTCACCACCAAATTATAAATGCATTTAATGCTTTTTAATGTGTCTGTTTGTGTTTGTGGGTCTGTAATTTGTCAAAATGTATCATAAACTTGTGGCCACCCAAAGCTAGGCCAAGGTTATAAGGAGCTTTAAGCAGACGTTCACTGGGAGCCTACAAACTGATTCAAGATGGCTGCCACAGCTAATGGAACTTCACAAAAATGAAAATATATTTAACTCTGTCAGTTTTGCAAATTCATTCATTCAAGTTTATTTGAACAAGGACAGCACAATAAACAATGTTACATGATAAAAACGAAGCAACCGTTGTTTTGTACGAAGGTTTTCTAGCCACAGGCTAATTTGTAAACTCAGTCCTTGGTTGGACTTTTATATGAAAACAGCTAAAATTAAATTAAAATGTAATTAAAGTTAAACAGTTCCCTCACACACATGCCTGCTCCTCCATCCCCATGGGGCTCAGTGTTCACAGATTTGGTTTTGTTTCAACCATTTTTTTCACCTGGGAATTATAAAAACTCTAAGATCTGTTAATGTTTTTTTTTATTGCTGGTGATAAACTGTTCCAGATATGAGGCCTTTGAATGAGAAAGAACATTTTTGACCAAATGATGTTTTGTATTTTGCTGGTTTGCAGTCTCCATCAACTGCATCTCTTGTTGCAACTCCTGAGCTGCTGACTTTTAAAATCAATCTGCTCACCAGCTCTGGGACAAGACCATTAATGCATTTAAAAGTCAATTTTAAACAAGAAAAAAAAAAAAAAGGCAAACTTAAAAAATTATATTTCTCCAGTATTTTACAGTTGTGCCACTTCAATGGGTTTTGGTCTAAAACTTTCAGTGCTTGTGAATACAGCATCCTCATAGGTTTTAAAGCAGATTGAGTTGCTTGGCTCCAGACAGTGACGCAGTCTGAGAAATGAGACAGAATCAAGGCATCTAGGTACAACTGAGCAGATTTCCCACATAAACATGATCTTATAAGATGAAAACAATTTAGGTTTGTCTTAATGGTTTTAAACACTTTCCTAATGTGAGCCTCAAAGTTAAGATGGGAATCTAGAATGACACCCAGATATTTAAACTCATCCACTTTTTGGATTTCCTTTTGATCAATCACATTTGAAAAGTTACAGACTTTACGCTGGATAGTGAAACACATCGAGACTGTTGATTTGCAGTTCAGAGTCAAACAGTGATTCTTAAACCACTGAGACACTCTGTCCAACTCCCTGTTCAGTAACTCTGCTGCCTGTTGTGGAGTCTTTGCAGATACATATATGATGGTGTCATCTGCATACATCTGACATTTGGCGTATTTGCAACTGTCCTGTAAGTCGTTGATGTAGAAACAGAAAAGCAACTGACCTAAGATGGAACCCTGTGGAACTCCCATTGTACATTTTTGGGGGCTAGATTTCATTCCATTAACTTTGACGCACTGTTCTCTATTTTTTTAGATGTGAGCTAAACCAACTGATAGCTAACTAAATATTGAGCTAAAATGTGATGTTTTACTAGCTGAGAGTCATCTCCAGCAGCACATATTCACATATTCAGAGCATTTCAAACTGTGCAAGACCTTTGCCTAAAACTTTGCTAACGGTTCTTAGTCAACCCTGTCAGTCAGCAAAATATCTACAGGGTGCATGAAATGTGATCCAGCTCAGACACAAGAAGTAAACAATAATAAATGAGCACTCCTTGAATACTTTATCATTCTGATTATTCCTAATGCTGATTAAACAATCAGTCAGTTTTATGTGAATATTCAAACACAGGAAGCCTCCTGCTGACCCAGGGACACTAAACTGATGCTTGGCCACGGGCCAGCTATGTGACCAACACAGCTAACCGTAATTAGCCAGCACAAAAATTACCCTTTTTTTTTTTTACCAACAATGAGCTGAAACTTGATGTGGTAGTAGCTGACGGTCATTCACAACACATAGAGTCTGAGATCCTGCAACATTGCATGAGATTGCACATAATACTATTTTTAAGGTTTGACCACAATGGCTGCAACTTGGTCATTTTTCTCTGCATCAGATGATTTTAGTCTAAACTTCTGGGATGAAAGGCAGTGAGACATTTGCTTTCCTTGAAAGAATGCTATGCCTTTTATTTAATGTTTCCTAGTCTGTAAAACTTATGTTGTATATATATGTGTGTGTGTGTGTGTGTGTGTGGGCAGATGGACAGACGGATGGATGGATGGATGGAAAGTGAAAACATCAATGCATTCAGAGATGAAGAAATTCTGATCAACCCATGCTTCCAAAGGAAACAATATACATTTACAGTGTGTATGATCTCACTCAAAGCTTATTTATAACTGGATTTACATAATGTTGTGGGCAGTGCAGATATTAAAATAAAATAAAACAGTGTATGTGACCCATATGTGAGCGATAAGTTATTACAGAAGCCCAAACCTGCTGAATTTCCAGTATCCTCCCACTTTAATGAGTTAGCGCTCTTTTTAACCTCCCAGCCTGCTTTTCTCAGCTAACTGACAGTGGAAGCGATCGTTTGGCATTGATGAGGCCTTTGTGTTGAACTGCAGGCTGCTCAGCTCCATTATTTTACTGCTGCTCTATTAGTTGGTGTCAGAAAAAAAAAATGTAATGAACTGCTGTTTGAGCACTGCTACAGATTCTGTCATCTTTTCAACCGAGCAAATAAAAGACCCGCAGGTCATCAAAGCTCCCTCGCTCACTTAAATCTATTCATTCATATTCTGTGTCAATGAAGGGAGCTTGGCTTTATCTTTTACAAGCATGAGGTCCAACTCCAGACTGTAAAAGCTACTTTTAGAAGACATATAGAAGACAAGGCACAACCTAAATCAACGACAAAAGAAGTTCTTGACTAAACAAAACCACATATTCAGAGTGATAAAGTTTAAGTCTAAAAGAACTTATAAGCTAATGACCATTCAGGACGAATACAATATTTTTATTGTCATTCACATCACATGAGGTACATGAGGTGGGATGAAACTATGTACTGTACATAGGGCCCCAGTTACATCCAACAATAATACAAATTGTAAAGAAAAACAGTAGTAAGATTCAAGACATGAACTAAGAATATACTACACTCACTAAACAAAGACTACACTAAGCACTACAAAAACAATGCACCAAAACAACAGCAGCACAAGCATGAGTCTTTGTGAGCAGATCAGGAGGAATGAACACTGCAACGTGAAGTAATCAGCAGCATGAGATCAGCATCATGGATAGTCAGCAGCACAACAACCAAGTGGCATACAGCGATTTTCAGTTTTTTCCCCCAGTAATTTCTCAGTATCTATAACACAGGTTGATTACTGCTATCTTAAAACCATCCGCGCTCTCACAGTAGTTCATGCAAACAGTATTTCATTGCATTACATGGTTATTTAAATATAACTATAGAGAAATAGCATTTTCTGCAATAATGCTGTGTGAAGGCTGAAAGTTGAAAACTTTGTCGAAATTGTTGAAGCTGAAACTGAGCGGGGTGGCACGGTGGTAGAGCTGCCACCTCAGTCAGTAGGTCTCTGGTTCAAATCTTGGCCAGGGGCTTTTCTGGGTGGTTGCATGGGTTTTCTCTGTTTACTCCAGTTTCCTCCCACAGACCAAAAACATGCATGTTAGGCTGATTGGTAACTCTAAATCGTCTCTAGGTGCGAGTGAGAGAGTGAATGGTTGTTCGTCTCATTTGTCTCTATATGTCCCTATATGTCCCTGTGATGGACTGGAGACCTGTCCAGCCTCTCACACAGTGGATGGACATGGGCACCAGTGACCCCCATGACCCAAAAAGGAAGAAGCAGGGAAAAATAATGGATGGATGGACGAAAATGAATGGTTGAATTTCAAAAGATAAAATTAGCAAAGCAGTGCCAAAATAGTGAAAAATAATCAATATACTGTATAAGAGCTAAAATAAGCAAAAACAATGGATAAAAGATAAGACTAACAAAACAATAGTTAAAACCGCACAAAAGTGCCTAAAAAGTAAAATGAGCAAAAAGTTACCTGAAAGCTAAAATCTGCCAAACTGTCGTTAAAAGCTGTAACCAACAGACCAGTAGCTAAAAGTTAAAACAGCAAAATAAATAAAAGTTTAAACTTGCAAAATAGAAGCTAAAAATCTAAACTAGGAAAACATGAGGTAACAGTTAAAAACGAAATGTTTAGAGTTTAAAAAAGGATATTTTTTTCAAGGATTTAAAGAGTTTTCATTTGTTTCAATTAAAATGTTTCTTTAAAAAAGTACATTAAAAAATCCAAGTTACAAAAAAATAACATAAAAAGTAGCAGGAAGCAGGGTTTAATCTGTTTTACCATGGTGTGGATAGAAAGAGAAATGGAGTAGGGGTGGAGGAGTTAGCAAAGAATGTAGTAGAGGTGAAAAGAGTGTCAGGTGTCAGTGATGTGATATCTTTATTAGATTTAACATGAACACAGTTTAAGTTTGATGTTTGATGTTGTATGGTCTGGAGACAGAGACATGGACAAAAAGACAGGAGAAATAACTGGAAGTGTTAGAAATGAAGATGTTGAGGTTCTCCTTAGGACAGACAAGGATGGATAAGATTAGGAATGAGATCATCAGAGGTACAGCACAGGTTGAACAACTGGGAGATAAAGTTAGAGAGACCAGACTGAGATGGTTTGGACATGTCCAGAGGAGGGACAGTGGGTATACTGGTAGAAGGATGTTAGAAATGCAGCTGCCAGGAAAAAGACAAAGAGGAGATATATGGATGCAGTTAGAAAGGACATGGAGGTAGATGGAGTGAGGACAGAGGATGCAGAGGACAGAGATGGAGGAGGATGACTCGCTGTGGAGACCCTGAAGAAGGAAAATCCAGAAGAAGAAGAACGTGTCTGTTCACACTTTGATGTTGGGTCATGCTGCCCTTCCAGCGTCTTTCAGCTCAGACTGGACTGCACTGACCACCAAGCCATCTCACATTCATATAGTTACCTACAACATGTAAAATATTATTGTTCATACACTTTCCACATAATTCCTATTAAAATGGCCATAACATCCATGTAAGATTGCATCTTCAGCTGCTTCAGTAACACATTAATAATAAAATGTTGAAATGGCATCAACATAATGTTTTAAACATGATCTAATGCTCCTTTTAGTGTCATTAGTTTAACAGAAACCGAGTGTGACAGTTTCACGTCTAAATGAGCCCCTGTAGTTTTCCTCTAAGAGATTTTTAATGACAGTCTTCAGAGTAACTTATAAACTTTCTACATTAATGTGAAGGAGCACAATCAGAAACACACAGATTGTGGTGGGTCTCAGTATGACCCACCACAATCTGTTTTTCTAAAGACACCAACAGATTGTGCTATTGAGCAAAGAGCAGTTCTGTTCAAGGTTCCTTGGTTCATTTTCTGCTGCAGCATGGGGTTCACACATCTGTTTCTGCTTTGCACCTATAAACAGCTGTAATTACTTACATCCTGGTCATCCCTTGTGCTCTATTATCTTTATTATTGAAAAAAAAATGTACACAAGAAAAACAGTTTACCTAGATCAAGTATGAACATGTTGAGTGTAATATCAAATACGAAAACAAAAGGTCATTAAGTTCATAAATCGTCTAAAGCTAACAAAAATCTGGAGAACAGAACCAAAGATAACCTCAGAGACCTTATACAATATAACAAGATGCATTTGAAAAAACAAAAAAACATTTACTTTATTAAATGGTCCAGAATGTGGGTTGAGTTTTGGCAGGGAATCATATTTTGGCACAACACCGGTTTGCTAATTAGCTCATCTTCACACACACTGCAACCTGTTCATGAGCTTTACTGGATTTTTGACTTTAAAATAATTGTGACTAATCATATCTTTAAAAAGATGATTGTAAAATGATGTTACTAAAGCATTTGCTTTTAATTAAAAAGCAAAATTTTTAAATATACTGATTGTTCTCTTGCACCCAAGCAATTCACAATGAGGGGTAAATGTTGGTCATGTCTCCTCTGATGTTGTACAACACAATGTTTCTGTAACAAAACTGAAAAACATAATATTAATAAATATAAAGAAGTGTCAGCATTCTGGTTACATGGAGGTGCAGGCAGTTAGACTGCTTGTGATGAAATCTTGGCATCAGCCTTTCTGTCCACTGTTCGGTGTGTGGGTTTTCTCCTGGTATTCCTCCCACAGTCCACAAACGTACCTGTTCAGTTACCTGGCAGCTACATAGCAGGTGTACAGGTGCATCTAAAACAATTACAACATTGTGAAGAAGTTTATTATTTTATTTTTTCAGTAATTTCAGAAAGTGAAACTCGAATATTACGCAGATCCATTACACATAGAATGAAATATTTCAAGCCTTTATTTCTTGTCATTTATGGCTTATAGATACTGGGAAAAAATAAATAAATCAGTGTCTCAGAAAATTAGATCATTCCACAGCCAGCTTTTGGTACATTTGTCAGTGTGGACAGGAGTCAAGCCCTGATGGAAAATGAACTCATCATCTCCATAAAGCTCTTCAGCAGAAGGAAGCATGAAGTCTTAAAATGTCATGGTAGATGCTGTGTGGACTGTGGACTTCAGGAAACCCAGTGGACCAGCACCAGCAGAGGACATGGACCCAAACCATCACTGACTGTGGAAACTTCACACTGGACTTCAAGCAATGTGAACTCTGGGCCTCTCCACTCGTCCTCCAGACTCTGGGACCTTGATTTCCAAATGACATGAAAAATTACCTCCATCTGAAAAGAGGACATTGGACCACAGAGCAACAGTCCAGGTCTTGTTCTCCTCAGCAGGCAAGAAGTTCCTGAAGTTGTCTCTGGTTCAGGTGTGGCTCAACTTGAGGAATGAGACGTTTGTAGCTCATGTCCAGGAGTTAATCAGCTGATTTGGGTGCGACACCATGAGTTTACAATATTCAACCTATTCACAATATTATTTTCTGAGTCACATATTTTTTTTATTTTTTATTATTTGTAAGACATAATCATCAAGATAACAATAAATAAAGTCTTGAAGTATTTCACTCTATGTAATGAATCTATGAGTTTCACTTTCTGAAAATGTTGACAAAAAATAATTATTCACAATTTTCAATTTTTTTTAGATGCACGTGCACGTGTTATGCATGTGCAGTTGTTTGTTTCATGTGTTTGCAATAAGCTGTTGACCTGCTCAAAGTGAACCTTGACTCTCATCTCTTGACACCCTGAGAAAGGTGCCAGATCCCACGACCCTGAATAGCATTAAGTGGATACAGAAAACAAGTGAGCAAGTGTGTCAGCATCCATTTATATAGTAGCACAAGATAAAAAAATGTAAATGAGGTCTACATTCTTGCATTTAGTGTCACAGCAACTAAAGTTTTTACCTTTGTGCATAATCAGAGGAAACTCATACATTTCAATACAAGAGGTGTTTTAATGTTTCTATTTTTTGCTCCAACTAATGTTTTGGCTCCATATACTACTATGGGTATTCTTTAAACTGATAATTAAATAAATAACTATAAATAAAAGTATATATATATATATACATATATATATTATTATTATTATTATTATTTTTTTTTAATTGCCCCACTCTGGGCCCTTGAGCAAGGCCCTTAACCCCCACAATCTGCTCCCTTGGGTGTCCTAGACAGCAGCTCTCTGCTACACACAGAGGGCTGTGGTAACTCGGTGGTCTGTGGTTGCTTCAGGAAGGGCATCTGGCATAAAAACAATTGCCGTCTTCCTGTGACTTAGTTCGCTGTGGCAACCCCTGAAGACGGGAGAAGCTGAAAGAAGAAGAAAAAAAAAGTATATAGTTGAAAAAAAATTATAATCGTGATTAAAAACAAAGTCTATGCTCAATAATCCAGGTATACAATCTAACATTTTTCAGTCAGGTCATCTGGACTGTTTCTTTTTGTTGTGCTGATTATTGATTATTGAGCATGGACTTTGTTATTTTCAACC
>NC_056515.1:20565306-20566395 GCF_014905685.2 Nematolebias whitei
TTGTGCTGATTATTGATTATTGAGCATGGACTTTGTTATTTTCAACCAGTTTGACAAGACTGTCAACAAGGAAGAGGGCCAGCAATGGAGGAGGGGGCGTACCAAAGAGACCATCTTATCACAAGCAGAACTGGTTTGTTCCACTTTGGAGTAAGCTGTTGGGGGAAGAATCAGTTTTGTTGTGTGTTTCCTTGACTGATGAAGCCTTCCGGACCGAAGGCGAAATGTTTCAGCACAAAAAAAAAGAAACTGTCCAGATGACCTGACTATAATTGTGATTTTAAATAAAATACTGAGATGACATCCATGCCTTTAAATAGTAAGAACATCCATATTAACAGTATCAAAATAGAAAGAAAGAAAATGCTTTTCTTCGTTAAAGATTCCCCTAAAGCACATTTTAAAAATACCTATAATTTTTTATTTAATTAACTCTAATTATCATTATTTAGATAAAGTTTTATGAGGACACTGTTGTTTTGGTTTCTGGGGCACCAGCTTATAGATTTTGCATGAGCAAAATTGACTGTTTCTGTATTTCAAGTAGAAATGAATTTACCAAAAGTAGAGAATAAAAAAAAAAAAAATCTCCATTTCGGAAAGTATCTCAGTTCTTCTTACCAAAAATATCTGATCATATGTTTATAGGAAGTACGAAGCCAGCAGAACAATTTTTCAGAAATAAAGTCTAATTTGGACTAAACAAAGTCTCGCTGTCAAACCTGGTCATGGCACATGCTGAATAGTGATGATGCTTAAATAAACCAAAAGAAAAGTTCAACAGAAGAAAGTGTGAGCAGGGAATCCAAACTATTCCTCCCTATGGAGGGGTCAACCAATTGTCAGACCTCATATTATTACGTACTTTGCTCTTCACTCTGCTACTGTCTTTATTTACTCTTCTGAACCCATTTTGCATTTGTAATTATTTTTTTCTATCCTTGACATGTGTTTTTGTTTTTCAGGTACACCTGGACCGACCGACCGACCGACCGACCGACCGACCGACCGACCGACCGACCGACCGACCGACCGACCGACCGACCGACCGACCGACCGACCGACCGACCGACCGACCGACCGACCGAC
>NC_056515.1:20566495-20568630 GCF_014905685.2 Nematolebias whitei
ATTGCCCCACTCTGGGCCCTTGAGCAAGGCCCTTAACCCCCACAATCTGCTCCCCTGGGTGCCCTAGACAGCAGCTCTCTGCTACACACAGAGGGCTGTGGTAACTCGGTGGTCTGTGGTTGCTTCAGGAAGGGCATCCGGCATAAAAACAATTGCCGTCTTCCTGTGACTTAGTGCGCTGTGGCAACCCCTGAAGACGGGAGAAGCTGAAAGAAGAAGAAAAAAAGTATATAGTTGAAAAAAATTATAATCGTGATTAAAAACAAAGTCTATGCTCAATAATCCAGGTATACAATCCAACATTTTTCAGTCAGGTCATCTGGACTGTTTCTTTTTTTTGTGCTGATTATTGATTATTGAGCATGGACTTTGTTATTTTCAACCAGTTTGACAAGACTGTCAACAAGGAAGAGGGCCGGCAATGGAGGAGGGGGCGTACCAAAGAGACCATCTTATCACAAGCAGAACTGGTTTGTTCCACTTTGGAGTAAGCTGTTGGGGGAAGAATCAGTTTTGTTGTGTGTTTCCTTGACTGATGAAGCCTTACGGACCGAAGGCGAAACGTTTCAGCACAAAAAAAAGAAACTGTCCAGATGACCCGACTATAATTGTGATTTTAAATAAAATACTGAGATGACATCCATGCCTCTAAATAGTAAGAACATCCATATTAACAGTATCAAAATAGAAAGAAAGAAAATGCTTATCTTCGTTAAAGATTCCCCTAAAGCACATTTTAAAAATACCTATAATTTTTTATTTAATTAACTCTAATTATCATAATGTTACAATCCTGCCCATTTTGCATTGATGATCCCACCCATAGAGCAGGGAAACAAGTCACAGTGGCAAATCACCTACACATGAGAAGAACTGATAAGGCGAGAGTCAAGTGGAGTCGCAAATTGAGCTGAATGAGCCGAGGTGCTTTAAGCATCTATTTAGGATACCTCATGGATTTTTCAGGCATATCCTTATTGAAAGAGACCTCAGGGTTGATTTGGAACTCAATGGAGGGATAATGTATTATGTACGATTATGAGAGATGTAATCAATGCGCGCCACAGCATGGCAGCATTGCTGAGAGCTCCACTTTGACACACACTTTTTTTTTGTTCATTGTTGTTTTTATTTTAAGTTTTTGCACCTGCACTCGCACACTATGAGTATGACCGTAACACACTTTTGGAGCTGCGATCGTCAGTGAGCGGGGACTTTGGGACGACTTTTGGGGACCCTGCGGTGGACGTTTTCCCCTGGGTCTTTTGTTTACCTGGGTGCCATAAGAGAAAAACACGAGGACAGAAGTTAGCCAGTGTTTTGTGCAAGACCCGCCAGAGACACAGCAAACCCTCTCTCCCCTCAGTTCTGCTCCCGGGCATTCAATCTCTGAGAAACAGACTGGATGACCTGCACACACAGATTTAATGTGAGCGGGACACGAGGAGCTGTTGTGTCTTTGCCTTTGTGGAAGCATGGTTGGAGTCGTCCATCCCTGATTGTGCTGTGGCTCCAGATGACTTCTCTATCTACCGGCTCGACAGAACTGAGTCACATCTGTAACACCATCCATCCATCCATTACCTTTACCCGCTTCTTCCATTTTGGGTCATGGGGGTCGCTGGTGCCCATGTCCAGCAATCACTGTGCGAGGGGCGGGGTACACCCTGGACAGGTCGCAAGTCCATCACAGGGACACAGAGACAAACGAGACAAACAACCATTCACTCTCCCACTCACACCTAGGGACAGTTTAGAGTTAAAAATTAGTCTAACATGCATGTTTTTGGTCTGTGGGAGGAAACCAGAGTACCGAGAAAACCCACGCATGCACGGAGAGAACATGCAAACTCCACCCAGAAAGGCCCCTGGACCAGGATTTGAACCAAGGACCTGCTCGCTGACAGGCAGCAGCTCTACCAGTTGCGCCACCGTGCTGCCCCCATCTGTAACACCTAATATGTTTATTGCTGCAGCACTATGTGTCTGTATCATGTGGTTGTTGCCTTGTCATCATGGTTCAGTTCATCACAATGTCACTCACTGCCTATGCTGTGGCCTGTCACTCAACTTGTGTGGTGTATCTTGTGTGCAATAAGTGTCATGTGCACATAAGCAGTGTTACTGCCTGTGAG
>NC_056515.1:20568730-20573554 GCF_014905685.2 Nematolebias whitei
CTATCTATCTATCTATCTATCTATCTATCTATCTATCTATCTATCTATCTATCAGGTACACCTGGACCTATATCTGTACCTACCATTCTGTGTTCATTTGTCTCCTTCCTGTCCTCTCAAACCCATCCGGTCAAAGCAGATGGCTGCTTGTCCTGAGCCTGATTCTACTGGAGGTTTCTTCCTTTTAAAAGGGAGTTTTTTCTTTCCACTGTTGCGATTGTGCTTGCTCAGGTTAGGAGACTGCGATGAAGTGAAGATTCAACGAGTTTGCTGGCTTCCTTAGATACAAAACGTTACTAATTGGCTTTTCTACGTATGTGCCCTGAGACAACTTTGTTGTGATTTGGCGCTATATAAATAAACTGAATTGAACTGAATATTCAGAACAGTATGGCTCTCATCATGGAAAAATGGACCCGATCTTGATAATTATGTTGCTGTTAAGGGAATCCTAGGAGTTTGACTGTCCTAATCCACAAAAATGATTTTTGGATCTGGAAAAGGCTTAAAAACGTGTTCGCCAAGGTAGTTGCTGTGGAAGTACAGGTCAGTTATGAGAGCAGTGTCCACATTTTTTTCTTAAAGTTAGGCCTGTTCCCTGTGCAGGTTAGACTCCACCAAACCTTTCCTGTGTCACCAATTCTGTTTGTGATATTGAACAGGTTCCTAAGGCACAAGCCTGGAGTGGAGGATTGCTGGTTTGAGAATTAAAGGGTCACATCTCTTCTTTTGAAGATGATGTAATTTTTGTTGTTTCTTCAAGCCATGACCATCAGCGTACACAGCTGAGTGTGATGTAGATGGGATGAGAGTCCACTTTTCTGGTGCAATGTTTCTTTCAGGTTGTGGATGGATCTTTACTTCAAGTAGAGGAGATCAAGTACATATCAGGAATCTTGTTTTGTTAGCAATGGCAAGATGGAGCAGAGATGCATTGACAGATTGGGACCTTGTTTGCATTAATGAGGGTGTAGCTACGATCTGTTGCATTGAAAATGGTGTTGAGTTGAAAGACAAATCTCTAAATTTCCTGGCCTACTGGCATTTGAATCCTCACTATGTTGGGTTCCAGCTCTCTCTGCAGGTTCCTGAGTCCAGGGTGGCCCCAATGAGCAGCAACAGTTGTGTTTCATCTCACTAATGAGTCACAAGAGTATAAGAGGTTGCAGAAGAGCTCCCTTCCCTGCTAGAGCATTGCATACCAATTGGTATTTGTGCTATCAGCCTCCTTGTGTTTACCTTCACTAAGAAAACACTCAGCTTTGTGTTCTCCTCATATTCTTCTAGATTCTGCCTCCTGAATCTCCAGTCCTTGACCTCTCGTCATCAACCCCGAATCCTCAGTTCCTACCTTTGAATCCTCAAAAACCTCCTTGTGACTCACTTTTAGCTGCTCCACTGCCATACAACCACTTGCTATCTACTTACTTCTACACACCTCCTGCACTCTCCAAACATTGACTAAATCCTCCACCCTCCTCTCAATGCGTCAACTTACCCACCTACCTGTTTTCCTTCCCTGTTGTAAATAGTACATCTTCACTGTAACTATCCATCCATTATCTTTTACCCGCTTCTTCCATTTTGGGTCATGGGGGTCGCCGGTGCCCATGTCCAGCAATCACTGTGCGAGGGGCGGGGTACACCCTGGACAGGTCGCAAGTCCATCACAGGGACACATAGAGACAAACAAGACAAACAACCATTTACTCTCTCACTCACACCTAGAGACAATTTAGAGTTACCAATCAGCCTAACATGTGTATTTTTGGTTTGTGGGAGGAAACTGGAGTACCCAGAGAAAACCCACGCACTCATGGAGAGAACACCCTGATACACCAATGGCTATGGGAAAGAAAAATATTCTTTGTAGGGTGATTATTTGGCGCTTTGCCACTTTTTCATCTCTCATTGGGTTCCACACCACACCAGTTAAGAGCCTGCCCACTGCCAGTACCCCCCTCCCCCCACTCAGCTCCATTTATGGTATCATTTTGTTTGAGGTTCCAACAGATCGCTCTGAGGTGCCAGTTTCGATGTAAGCAGACAGTAGCTACTGGGTGACCAGCGGAGAAACATGAGCATGGCTACACTTGGACTTATAAGCAGTGCTGGGATAAGTTAAATAAATTTAAGACTGGCTATAGAGAGATCAAGGACTACAACGGGCAGAATGGCACAAACACAATGTTACAATCCTGCCCACTTTGCATTGATGATCCCACCCATAGAGCAGGGAAACAAGTCACAGTGGCAAATCACCTACACATGAGAAGAACTGATAAGGCGAGAGTCGAGTGGAGTCGCAAATTGAGCTGAATGAGCCGAGGTGCTTTAAGCATCTATTTAGGATACCTCATGGATTTTTCAGGCAAATCCTTATTGAAAGAGACCTCAGGGTTGATTTGGAACTCAATGGAGGGATAATGTATTATGTACGATTATGAGAGATGGAATCAATGCGCGCCACAGCATGGCAGCATTGCTGAGAGCTCCACTTTGACTCACACTTTTTTTTGTTCATTGTTGTTTTTATTTTAAGTTTTTGCACCTGCACTCGCACACTATGAGTATGACCGCAACACACTTTTGGAGCTGCGATCGTCAGTGAGCCGGGACTTTGGGGCGACTTTTGGGGACTCTGCGATGGACTTTTTCCCCTGGGTCTTTTGTTTACCTGGGTGCCATAAGAGAAAAACACGAGGACAGAAGCTAGCCAGTGTTTTGTGCAAGACCCGCCAGAGACACAGCAAACCCTCTCTCCCCTCAGTTCTGCTCCCGGGCATTCAATCTCTGAGAAAAAGACTGGATGACCTGCACACATGGATTTAATGTGAGCGGGACACGAGGAGCTGTTGTGTCTTTGCCTTTGTGGAAGCATGGTTGGAGTCGTCCATCCCTGATTGTGCTGTGGCTCCAGATGACTTCTCTATCTAACGGCTCGACAGAACTGAGTCACATCTATAACACCATCCATCCATCCATTATCTTTACCCGCTTCTTCCATTTTGGGTCATGGGGGTCGCTGGTGCCCATGTCCAGCAATCACTGTGCGAGGGGCGGGGTACACCCTGGAAAGGTCGCAAGTCCATCACAGGGACACATAGAGACAAACGAGACAAACAACCATTCACTCTCCCACTAACACCTAGGGACAGTTTAGAGTTACCAATTAGCCTAACATGCATGTTTTTGGTCTGTGGGAGGAAACCAGAGTACCGAGAAAACCCACGCATGCACGGAGAGAACATGCAACTCCACCCAGAAAGGTCCCTGGACCAGGATTTGAACCAAGGACCTGCTCGCTGACAGGCAGCAGCTCTACCAGTTGCGCCACCGTGCTGCCCCCATCTGTAACACCTAATATGTTTATTGCTGCAGCACTATGTGTCTGTATCATGTGGTTGTTGCCTTGTCATCATGGTTCAGTTCATCATAATGTCACTCACTGCCTATGCTGTGGCCTGTCACTCAACTTGTGTGGTGTATCTTGTGTGTGTAGTGAGTCACGTGGGTACGTGTCACTTGTTGTATGACAAATATATGGATATATATTTATGCATACTTTTCACGAGTTCTTCATTTTTCTGACTGTAAATGCCGTGCATTGAATTTAACACAAAATGTAACGAGAGACGTTATTTATCTTTGACCCATCAAATGAATGGAGTCATTTATTTTCAGAATCAAAGTTTAACATCAAACATTTACATTAATTTGGCAAAATATGAAAATAATAACAGACAGTTTCACAAATAATGAACTTCAAATCACTCGGCGGTGATTTGAGGACTTTGCTTCAGATATTTCTAAAAATATCCGTACTGATTTATGAGAGAGAGGTGAGTTTAAGATTAAATGGAGATTTATCTTACAGAGGAATATGTGAGGGAAATTTAATCTGTTTAACCAGAAATTGCACGCTCCGTCAGATCTCAGCTTCTCACGGTACACTTGGTCAAAATAGAACCATCTTTTTTTTTTTTATGAATCAGCGTCGGAGTAGTTCCTTTCTGACTCGTTTCAGCGTCTCCGTCGAGAACTACCAAACCTTCAGAGAGTCATGCGTGGTTAGTTCAAACAGAATTATAATCCCAAAACGTCTCTGTATTCTTCATTGCTCTCTTGGACTCTTCATTGCTCTGAAACTTTCAGACCCGACTGCACTCTCAATCTAACATGAACTGGGAAGTTGCCACATTTTATTTGGGTCGACTTCCTGTTCAATTTAGAGCTTTCTGATTCGTGGAAGGACCAGAAAGAGGAGTGGTTTTGTGACGTAAGATGTTATCTAAGCCAAGGTCAGAGAATGAATCTGTTTTCACATACAGAAAAGATTATTGCAGAAGCAGCAGACTTCGTGGAGTCATTTACTCTGATATCTTCTCAAATAGTTAAACATGACATTTCTTCTTCAGTAAACATTTTAGTTGACCGAAAACCAACCTTTCACATACTTACGACAGCTTGCTCATTTCAGACAGAAAATCACGAAATGCATATTCAGGTGATTTCTTCTTGGAATGAGGAATAAAAATCATTACTTACTGTTTATGTAAAATAAAGATGAGTAGTTCTTTTCAACCTATAAGCATTGAGTGAAACTACCACAATTGATTATTAAAACATTTGTAAAACAGTAATGATTATAGAGGATTGTCTTTGCTGCTTGATTAATTCAATAAAGAAAGTCATCAGATGGTTCAGACTTATTCAGATCAATGAAAATAACAGTCTCTGTCCATCTGGTAGATTTGAGGTCATCTGGTTCACTACATGTGCAATAAGTGTCATGTGCACATAAGCAGTGTTACTGCCTGTGAG
>NC_056515.1:20574797-20576506 GCF_014905685.2 Nematolebias whitei
AGAAGCTGTTCCTCAGTCTAGTGGTTCTACACTTAATGCTCCTCAACCTCCTTCTTGAGGGGAGTGGGGCAAAAAGTGTGTGTGCTGGGTGAGTGGGGTCCTTCATGATGCAGGTGGCCCTCTCCCTGTATCTGGATGTGTAGATGTCTGTGATGGTGGGGAAGCTGGCTCCAACAGACTTCTGTGCAGCTTTCACCACTCTCTGCAAAGCTTTTCTTTCTGCATCTGTGTTTTTCTTTCACTTTATCAATTACAGCATTCCTTCTGTTTTGGGTTTTTGGCAGGAATTATGTGATTTGTTTTTTGCCTTTGGGAATATCCTAAAACTCTAGAAAGTTAAAACTCCTCACCTTTTTAACCCCCTGCCTCTGAAAAGCAATCGATGGGTAGTGTTGTTTTTATCTGTGTTTGTGAGTGGGGGATGTTTTCATGTGTCTGTTTGCAAAATATCTCATAGACCACTGTATAGATTTTATTGAAGTTCTCAGAAAGAGATTGTTGAATATCTGTCTACAAATCATTAACATTTTGAGGTAATCCAATTCAAGATGGCCATCACAGCTAATCAAATTGAACAAATACAAATGTGTCTGTATCTCACTCACCTCTACAAAATATTGAGCTAAAACTTAGTGTGGTAGTAGTTGAGATTTGTTCCCAACACTTACTTTGAGCACTAGACATTGTGCAATATATTTAATAAAATATGCTAACAATTCTACATAAGAGCAATGATCCCTGTGATTAAAGTATTGTCTGTTTCAGTGTACACATCTAAAATAGCTGCACCATGATGCCCTAGAAAATTTTTGATCAAGAAAGTTAAACTTACTTGTGCAGCTTAAAACAATGTACAAAGTACAGACTGAAGTTGTAGTTGACTGACGTGACAAACTTGCTGTGCTTTGTAAGAGATACATATATTGAAGGTAGCTTCTTTCTCAGTGCTCTTTGCAAAAAACTAATTGATTGCACTAAAACAGAACTGATTGGTATATTTCATCATTAGTCAATAATGCAGTCTGTCCAAGCAATTAAATTAGTTCCCAAGGAAATTCTTCTAATAGAGTTGGCAGCCAAACAGGTTTGAATATTTAAAGAAAAAGAGGCATGTAGGACATTTTGTGCTGGATCTATTAAAAACACTTTCAAATTACTCAGATATTTTTCATTGGCAGTAATTCAGTGGTTTCTATCAGGGCAACAGCAGAGTCTAAGTCACTGAAATTCTCTGCCAATTCATGATAAGTTGTTTCTTTTTCATTTTAGTTTGTGTGTAACATTTTTTATCCATCCATCCATTTTCTTTGACGCTCACAAGCAGCTCTCTCCAGCTCTCTCCAGCTCTTCCTAGTGGGTCCCAAAGTGTTCTCAGGCCAGAGATGATACATAGTAGTTAGTAGTTTTAGTAGTTTATTGTTTATTTGCCATATGCAGATCAGCACAAGGTCATCAATGCAATGAAATGCTCAGGACGAGAAGAATCGTCTTGACTCGCCAAAAAAAAAAAGCAAGAAATACCAAAGCCTGCAACAAAAGTACAAAACAAATCACAAAAAAAGTGAAAACGAAATACAACATCTACAAGGTCCAAAAGAAATATAGCAAACAACATAGTAGAATACAACAGTGCAAGTAGGATTAATCGGTACAAACAAATACCTCACAGGCAGTAACACTGCTTATGTGCACATGACACTTATTGCACA
>NC_056515.1:20576606-20577427 GCF_014905685.2 Nematolebias whitei
CCGCTCATGACCAGTTAGGCTCTATGAGCTTTTCTCAATGGAACACATGGGATCTGCTCAGATATCTGCTTCAGCCCACTGCCTATCTGTGAGGTCATGAGGTTCAGCTTGAATGTAGGAGCCAAAAAGTCACAGTGCAGGACACCACAGTTGTATGACACCATTCTGCATTAAACCACTGCTAGTATTCAGGCCAGAGGGGGTGCCAAAATCTACTGACGTTTCATTTTTTCTACTTTGTCACAGTTTTACTTTAGTTGTTACTGAGAGTATTGCCTAAAAAAATACAAAACAACAACAACAACAACAACAAAAAATAAACAAGATATAAATATAGGATGGTGTTTCAAGGCGATTTAAAATTTAACTTTTGAGAAGAAGTCAAAAAGTAGTTTTCGCAAAATTTACAATGCAATCAAAAAAATTAGGTGGAAATTGATGTGGTCTGTACCATGTGCACCTAGAGTCCAAGGATTATGGATAGAAAAACCCCAAAATTTTGTGACATACAGTTTAGAAGTTAGAGGACCAAATGCAAAGACCTTAATGATGGCGCCCCCTATAGGAGGATTTGGCCGAATATATTTGCGCAGACTATAGTTACTATTATTTGAATATCATCTCATTAGATCCTAAGGTTTATGCTGCAGTATGACTTTAATTGATGGAATAAAAATAAAAATAACAACAAACCAAAGTGCGCCAAAGGGTTCCATGCTTCACTGGATGTTTTACAACCGTGTTCCCTTGCCTCTGTGGGCATAGACCCCTAATAATAATAATAATAATAATAATAATAATAATAATAATAATAATAATAA
>NC_056515.1:20577437-20588108 GCF_014905685.2 Nematolebias whitei
AATAATAATAATAATAATAATAATAATAATAATAATAATAATAATAACGTAAAAGTTTCAATAGGGTTCCATGCTCCGCTGGATGCATGGAAACTCTGATGGATTGGCCCCGTAACAATAAAATTAAAAAAAAATTATAAAGCACTGACAGATTTTACCCCCCAAAACACAAACAAACAAACAAAAAACAATCAGTAGCAAATGTATGAAAACATTATATTTATTAAAGCCAAAAGTACGCAGTAGTATCCAGGATTTAGAATTATTATTACGGTAATTTCTATAATCTTAAACAGATGAGTTGACATATTATCTTTGTGAACGTAAGAACTGCACCATTTTATTGCATATTGTCATAATTTGTGTTTTTTCATGTCTAGTTCCTCTTTTTTGGTCTTTCGTTTTGTTTTATCTTCTGATTCTTGAGTTGTACCTTCTTGTGTTCAAGTTTCTCTGTGAACATTAATGTCATTATTCATCTGCCCTCAGTTAGGTGTCAGTCCCTTTGTGTTTTTACAACAAGTCTGCCACGCTCACCTGTTCTTACTCACCAATCAACTCAGGTGCCTTCACTTTTCCAGTCACTTCTGCCCTTTATGTTGAGTCTTTGTTTCACCTTTCACCAGTTCAGCATTACGCATGGTATGTGCCAACTTGGTCCTACTAGTGTCTGAGCCTCTTTGAGCTTTTTTGCAAATTATAATGCCTCATCAGCTTTTTTTTTTGTTAGTTAATACATAAGTTTGTCTTTTTAAGATCCTCATGTCCAGTTACATTTTGGGTCCAAACCTGATCTGACCAAATGACACACACAACATATAATCAAAACAAACAAAATTTTCACACAATATGAGCAGATAAATAACATCACATCGCTTAAAAAACAAACAAAACAAACAAATCCGGAATCAACTTGAAGCTAAACAATAGCCATCTGGGCACTTTCTAAATTACATTAAAGTATCTAGCTGTAATTCTTATGCAATGTTGCAGTATACAACGATAAAGTCCTCGGATGGCTCTTTGTATCACTTCTGACGTCACAGTGCACAGATTATCAGCGAAAGATGTAATCTGAACTCACTTTGCGACACAGCTGTGTTCTTCTAGGATTCATGGAAAAGGAGCAACAATCAGGAGTTGCACTGTGGTGTAAAATATCTGCAGACGATCTTATGTCATCTGCACGATGTCACCCTCAATTAACCCTCTGATCCTGTTTAATATGATTTTAGTGTTCACAGGATATCTGAAGCACAGAATAATTGTTGGAAACCGAAACGATTCAGATTAATAATGCCTCATCCAAACGGACACCCAGATTAATATCCATTGGCAGTTGCTGGGAGCTGGCGCCAGATTCTTATCATTTCAACAAATCAGTGCTCTTGTTCTTTTTTCCCTTCTTCTTTATTTATTATGATTTTTATGGTCCACTGCTTGCTTTTGGGTGCTGCAGAAACAGGCCAGCTGGTTAAACAGATGCCCTCAGCCACAGAGATGTGTGATGCTGCTCCTCCGTCCCTAGAGCATCAATCGGTGTTAATCACCTTCCTAACGCTGCCTGCGTGCAGGAGAAAAACACAAAGCTTCTTTTTAACTATTGCATGTCGGGCGCAGCTGACTCATGCAGCCTGTCAACCTGAAAACAATGCAGCGTCCTCCCACTCGTCCTCTGCAGCCCCATCTGCTCACAGAGTTTTGCTTCTCTGGCCCAGCAGCTACAAACAGGTTGAAGACAGGAAGACAGTCTCTCTTTATACACATCTAAAGTTTAGTGCTGTTGTAAGATCCACATGTTGTATAAGCACATGAGTCACAGACTTGATAATAAGATGAGGAGTATATATACTATATGAGTGGGCCACTTCAAAGTGGAAGTGGCAACTTTTTCTCTCCAGCGGAAACAGGAAACAGTCAGGTAACCTGTTATAAAGGTGAGTTCAGAGTAGAGGAAGGATTATAAGGTAAAAATAGCACTGAGTGCAAAAAGGCATCAACAGTTTATATGTGATGTTGAAGTAGTTGTGTAACCTCTTCCCCCACTCTGGTAGATAACTTCCTGCAGTGTGTTTTTAACATGAGGCAATGAAAAATAATTCACAGATAAGAGTTATTTTCAATATTTTAGGACAACCGTGCCCTTGTTAAAAATAAATATCCTGTTCTATTTTTTCCCATCATGTTGAGTTTTCTCTCCATTTGAGATGGCAAGTGTTGTACCAGCCTCCAACTTTATAATCTTCAGGATGTGTAACTTTGTCTCATGTTTGTTTCATTTTGAGCACTCTTTATTATAAAATTACCAGCTTCCTTTTTAATACTTAAATTAACTACTCTCTTCTCTTAATTTTATTTATGTAGTTTTTTTAGTAGTGGCTCAGGCATAAATATTTTCTTATCATACCTATTTGCTAGTATTTTGATGGTATGGAGGACCACATCTTCAGTGGTTACAAACAGTTTGAGTTTGATAACAAATTTTATTGAGGTATGTAGCTTACCGTGTTAGTTTATGCTGAAGACACATTAGTAATAATCACAGGAAAAATGGTTCAGCAAAAGATGTCTGACTCCATGTTTAAGTACTGTGAAAAACTGATGTGAAATCATAACAAAATCAAAAGAGCATTAAATGGAGGTAGAAAAATGGAGAGTTTTGTTTGTTTGAGAGGATTTCAGTTCCTTATACCAATACTCACTATCTTGCTGCTCATGAGACACATGTGTGCTCATCAATTGCAGCTGACGCTGAAGATCTGATGAGTTGGGACTGAATTAAAGTAGAGGACCTGCCACAACTCTGTCTGAGCGTTGAATCGCAGACAAGTGTGAGTTTCACGTCCCATCTGCTATATATCCATCCATTATCTTCCGCTTGTTCCGAAGTCGGGTCGCGGGGGCAGCAGCTTGAGCAGGGAGGCCCAGACATCTCTTTCCACAGCCACCTCTTCCAGCTCTTCTGGGAGGATTCCAAGACGTTCCCATGCCAACTGAGAGACATAGTCTCTCCAGCATGTCCTGGGTCTTCCCCGGGGTCTCCTCCCAGTTGAACATGCCTGAAACACCTCTCTAGGGAGGCGTCCAGGGGGCATCCTTATCAGATGCCTGAACCACCTCAACTGGCTCCTCTCGATGTGGAGGAGCAGCAATTCTACTCCGAGTCTCTCCCGGATAACTGAACTTCTCACCCTATCTCTAAGGGAGAGTCCAGCTACCTTGTGGAGGAAACTCATTTCAACTGCCTGTATCTGTGATCTCATTATTTTGGTCACTACCCAGAGCTCATGACCATAGGTGAGGGTAGGAACATAGACCGACTGGTAAACTTTTCATCCAATCTTTATTTAGACAGGTAAATCCCATTGAGCCTCGGGGACTCATTTACAAGAGAGACCTGATTTCAACAAAGTATGATGACAACAATGGACAACAGCAACAATAATAAACAGTTATAAAAAGTCACACAGATTTTTATTTTTTTTTACAAATAGGATGACTAAGAAAAGAAAAGTAACAAAGAACAGCTAGATTCTAAGGCGAATGTAGAAAACTAAAAACAGGAACATGTCTGCATTGGTCCCTGCCAGGAGTCCAACAGATTTTTAAAGCCACTTAGAGAGGTCAAGGTTGAGAGCTTCAGATTTTTTTGTAAGATATTCCAGGAAACAGGAGCAGAGTAGGAGAAGGCCCTTTTGCCTAGTTCAGTCCACACTGAGGGAACTCTGCAGGGAATAACGTCCTGAGAGCGCACGCTGTAGCTGCACTCACACAGAGACATGTAGGAGGAGATGTATGAAGGCAGCAGACCAAAAAGTGATTTAAAGATGAAAATGTACCAGTGGGAGAGTCTGCGTGAAGTTAATGATGTCCAGTTAACCAGTGAATACAGGGTGCAGTGGTGGGTACGATAATCACAGCCAGTTATGAATCTTATTGCACCATGATAGACAGCATCCAACATCTGCAGGGTTCTTGTAGGAACATCCATGTAAATAATGTCATCGTAATCAATGGAGGGAAGGAAAGTCACAGATACAAGGCGTTTCCTAGTATTCAGGGTTAGACAGGATCTGTTTCTGAAAAAGAAACCCAGTTTAATTTTCAGTTTCTTTACCAAGTTTTCCACATGGAGCTTAAAAGAGAGATGTGAGTCGACCAAGATACCCAAATATTTATAGGAATCAACAAACTCAATGGGGACACCATTTGAGGATGAAATCAGAGGAAGAACTGCTGGGACCAACTTCCTATTTGAAAATAGCATCCCTTTGGTTTTGTCGGCATTTAGGACAAGTTTGAGGCGGAACAAATCTGTCTGAATGATGTTAAATGCAGATTTCAAAAGCTGGAAAGCCTTAGCAACAGTTTTAGCTTGACAATAAACAACTGTGTCATCAGCATAGAAGTGTATGGATGCATCAGGGATGTTTTTACCTACATTATATATGTAGATTGTAAAGAGGGTGCGTCCTAAGACTGAGCCTTGTGGAACACCATTGTTGACTGTTAAATAACTGGAGGAAGTACCATTATGTTGGACACATTGCCTCCGGTCTGAGAGATAGTTAGAGAACCAACCAATGGTGTGATCTGAGAAACCGATTTCTGAGAGTTTATGACACAAGATGTTCTGATCCACAGTGTCAAAAGCTTTGGACAGGTCTAAGCTTTGGGAGTTTCATTAAAGTCCATCCAATGGTTTGTAAGCTATGTTGCTATCAACTAGACAGACACAGGGGATTACATGAATACTAATCTTTGATGTCAACAGGATCAAATTATATAACTACGGTCAAACCAAATATGTTTTTTGTCATAAGACAAATTTAAGCTAAACTAATGTTGTTTCTCCTACACATGGAACTTTATCATCACTTCCATCAGCCTTTCCAAGAAATCAGGGAGTTTTTAGAAGTTTGATTCCCTGGAGTCATGAAACACCAACGTGTGATTGACTACACCCCCTGTTTCTAAACCTATGAAATAGAAATGATGAAAAAAAATAATAATTTAGCCTGAAAAGCTTCTTCAGTTATTGCATTTGTAATAACTGAAATAATAATAATAAAAAAACAAACAAAGAAGGCAGATAAACAAAATTTCTTTAGGCAATATGTAATACCAACAAAACCTTTAGCTTTTCACAGTCAGCTCATAAAATGACTGAGAATAAACACAAGATAAATTCATCCATATTTTTTCTATAAAAAAAAAAAATCACACAGGGACATCGTTTCATATTTAAATACATCTGTGTATATGCATGAATAACTTGCTGGAATTATTATTATTAAACAGTTTATTAAGGTTATCCTCAGTATCTCACCAGCAGACATTTTCTTCTTCCTTCTTCTGCCTCATAGCTCCCATGACTCCTGTCTTTTTTCATCTTCCTCTAACTCTTGTCAAGGAAAGGCAGATGAAAGCTGCAGATGACAGCAGGAGTCAACTTAATGGTGATTTAAAGCCTCAATACAAAGAAAGGAAGTGCTCAAATAAGTTTCACGCACAATGGGAAGTTTAAAGTGAATGCAGGAAATGATATGTCAGTGAGGACGTCTTCAGGGCTAAACTGCATCCTGTTGTGGAGATTAGCAGAGAACTAATATGGTGACTTGCTTTGAATAAGTTGTAATATAAACATACAGCATTTAAAGGGTTCACTGACTGCAGCCACACGAGTGCAGACCCTTGGCTCACACTCACCACACCCTGGCATTAATGATTCAACAGCAGGTACCAAAGGACTGGATATGAGCTTGGTGTTTTATACGAAGCCCCCTTTGAATCTCTGCAGCAGAGGAGTTAATGGCAAATATTTAATGGCAAACTTTTTGTGACTTGTGGGAATTTCTGGTCACCTCAGTCATTTAAGGCAGCACTGCTGGTACTCCGCAGGATTCAACCAGCGAGGAAGAGCATCGTCTACCTCCACCCACTATCCGGCAGAACAGCAAACCTTCCTCTGCTGCAATCTGCAGAAGGATAGGGATATGTCAGAGGAAAGGGACAAATTCAGACCATTTATTGACATGGGTTAGATGTCCAAGGTGGGCACCATATTCCTGCCGAAGTCATTATGTCCTTTCGTAGGCAGGCATTAACTAAGCAGAGAAGTGAGAAAGAGATGGTGACATTTTCACAGTCAGTTAATATATTTTCTCTGACACTGAAGAACAGGAATAAAAGAAACTCAAAGTCACATTATGGCAGTTAAATTTACATATGTATTAGCATTCCTTGAATGAATCATCGAGTTTTAGGCTGAGATCATCTTATGCTGAAAGGATGGAGTTATGGTGAAAATTGCATGCAATATGTCACTATCTCACATGATCTGTTACGGCTAGACATTTTTGTGTTGACTAAGGCCTAATAGCTTTGGCAGCCATCTTGAATTGAAAATAGTCTAAAAGTTAATCATTTATAGATGTATATCACATGATTACTTTCTGAGACTTTAAATTTACAAATTTGTAATTAATTCTGTAATGATTAATGGAATACCCAGAGAATAAGGACTGAAGACAATAGATTCCAAGACTCAGTAAAGTTTAAGTGTTTATTTACAAGTGCTAAATATCATCAACGTACACGGGGACGGACTGGAACCCTGGGGAGAAAGAAGAAGGGTTAATATAGGTAAATTGAGGAATGGTAATGATAGTGCTTCTCTTTCTTACAGAAGGATTTGTGGTTTGCCGAGGAAGCAGGTGACCCAGTGGTTCCAGTGAGCGAAAGGAAAACATCCAAGGAGAGTTCCAGGTTGGGGTAGGCTAGTGGTTGGAAGGCAAGGAGACAGATGAAGAAGGCACAAGGGAGCTTGAGGTTGTATGGTGGGAATGAGGGAAACAGGTAAAAGCATCAGAAGCAACGCTGAAATCACGACGGGACATGAGGTAAGTTTTATCTTTCATTAGATAATACAAGGTGGCCAGAAACACACTACTGTTAGGAATGTAATGCTCCAGCGGTGACTGGAGGTCTTCTGCAGCCTTCTGTACTCCTGCAGCTCATCAAGATGGTCCACAGTTGTGGCTTGTGGGGGGCATCTTGCGAGTGCAGGAAGCTGGCAGAGCTGAACTCCCACAAATTCAGATTTACACGTTAAAGTTAAGGCCAACGTTTTAAGCAAAGATAAAATACATTTGGTTTAAGCTGTGCTGGAAAGACTCTCAGCTCCTACACTTCAAGTTTTAACTCAATATGTGTCAAATAAACTGGGGTACAGCCATTTTTGTTTAGTCTATTGACCATAACAGCTATATTAAATTGGGTTGACTCCAAAATTTAAACTGTTGCAGATGCTCTCACAGTACTTTTTGTGACTTTCATTAAACCTATCTAGTGGGTCATGAGATATTTTTCCAACAGACAGTTTGTTGCAATAGTTAACGCAAACTTTTAAAATCAGATTTCATGCAATCAGTTAGTCGGTATGTGTTGCAGATGACTCTGTTGCTACTACACCATATTTTGGCCCAGTACATGTAAAACTAGCTGAGTTACAATAATTGTTGTGTTTGCTAAGTTTGCTTAGCTGTGGTGACCGTCTTAAATGGGGGTTGAGTCCAACTTAAGGTTCTATCCAATGCTTTCTTTCTGAAAAAAAAATTAAAATTTAAATCTTTCTACTTGTTTTATTTGATTTCAGGTATCTCTTGTAAATGAGTCCCCGAGGCTCATTAAGACTAACCTGTATAAATAAAGGTGGAATTAATGCTTTTTTGCTAATGATACAAACAAAGAGCCTACACAAACCATAAAACGTTATTACCCTCGATTGCGGGCGATAAACAAAATGTTTATGTGCGATTGTGTTAAATTTGTTTTATCTCATGACATTTTGGGACTGTTTTAAGTTGGGCTGATGCATGCTCATCAGATTGCTTTTTGTAGTGCTCAAAATTTAATTATGTTTGACCACAGGCTTCAAGCTCCATTGGAGAACTCGCATGTTCTGTGCGGTGAAATATTTCTTACTGATGACTACAACATCCCATCTTCAGGCCAGAGCTCTGCTGGAATATTTTGTCACCAACTTGTCACAAATCTTTCAGTCCTATTGTAACCTAATATTGATCACTGACCCCCATTTCTTCAGATTCCTCTGTGCTCAGCATATTTTGTTCAATCTACATCTTGCATGTGCATGTACTGTAGCAGTGCCAAAACTTTTTACGTTCACTGTATTGTTCTTTTTCTTGTCACTTGTATCTGGATGATCCTGCCCATAAATATTATCATTATTATTCTGTTTTGCAGTCTAGTTGTTCTGACTGTGTCAAGATACATTTATAACAAACGTTATCAAACCAATAAAGTCTATCCATTCGTTTGTTGTTGCCTTTTGGCCAGGTCTCCCTTGAAAAAGCGATTTTTAATCTGCCATTCATACAAGCTGGATTTCATTTATTAGACACTCACACGTTCCACCCGTTTCAGCAACCAGAACTGGAAACAGGTGGAATGGCCGCCCCTGGTCAGGAGAGAAACTTTTATTCAGGTGTTTAAGTATCAGAGCTTCTGTCATGATCTGCATTTTGTGTTCTTGTTTAGTATTTCTGTGATTTCTGGTATTTTGTTTTACTTGTGTTTCCAGCTTCCCCAGTGTTTACTCCCTCATGTACTTCATTTCCTGCCCCAACCCACTCTCACCTGATCCTCATTGTCTCTACCCTGGTGTTGTCATTTCTCCCTCATTAGTTTCCCTTTAAAACTAGTGTCTGTCTTTGCGTTCTTTGAGTTTTGGTTCTGAATATGGGTTCTGTTTTCCTCTCCAAACATGGTAACGTCTTGTTCATGAGTAATGGTAGGATGGAGCGAGAGAGGGATCAACGTATTGAGGCCTTGTCCTCAGTAATGAGGGCATTGCTTCGGTCAATTGTGGTGAAGAAAGAGTTGAGCTGAAAAGTTAATTTACTGGTCTGGCTATGTTCCAGTCCTCACCTATAGTCATGAGGTTTGGATAATGACTGAAAGGTGCAGGTCCTAGATAAAAGTGTCTGAAATGAGCTTCCTTCATAGGGTGGCCAGGCTCAACCTTAGAGATAGGGTGAGTAGCTCCATCATCCAGGGAGAGCTCAGAGTGGAGCTGCTTCTCCTCCACATCGAAAGGAGTCTGTTGAGGTGGTTCAGGCTTCTGATTAGGAGGTCTCCTGGACACCTCCCTTTCCATCCATCCATCCATCCATCCATCCATCCATCCATCCATCCATCCATCCTCTTTACCCACTTCCTTTTCTGGCACGTCCCACAGGTAAAAGGCAGACCCAGAACTCCATGAAGGGATGGTGCATCTTCTCTAGCCTAGGAACACCTCAGGGTCTCCCACGAGGAGCTGGAGAGTGTTGCTGGGGTGAGGCATGTCCGAGGTTGTCTTCTAGACCTGCTGCTTCCATGACCCATCAACAGATAAGCGGTAGAAGATGGAGCTGCTCTCACTGTCAGTTTTTTTGCACAATAACACGACTGCCATGGAAGTAATTGTGCAAAAAACACGTTTTTTTTTTTTTTTTTAAATCATGGACAATTTTAAAAAAATTATATAGAGCCTTTTTTAAAGTCAGTCTGTGAGCCAACAGGGTCCAATTGAAGACAGATAGAGAACTGAAAAATGTATAGATTGTAAAAATCTTCCATTGGCACTTTTAGTGTAAAATATTTACTGTTAATGCACCATATGTTATACTAGCATTTATGACTTCAGACAAAAACTACTAAGCCAACAAAAACATCTACTGCTTTATTTGCTAGCATTTGGAAGCTTGATAGATCAGTTGCTGATTTGACACATCACTTCTTTTCCGTTTGCCAGCAGATTGTGTGGTATGCTGTTGTATGATTAACCTGTCCAAATAAAGGTTGAATGAACGCTACCACCACCTGCCATTCTGCAGTACGTGCATTGTTAGATTTTAATAATCTAGTTAATTGACTCAAAGTATAAATAAGTTTATCACAAATCAGACAACTACCTAATTTTAAAAGTATCACAGTGGTAGAGTAGAAGATGATTTAGCAGTTGTCAGCCTCTTGCAAAGCTCAAGCTTTCTAATGTTTAACTTGGGCAAAAAGTTAAAACAGGCAGTCTTTAAACTGGATACTGATCCTGTTACAACTTCAAACCTTACCAGGGTTTGGTTGATTTTTTTCAAGAACATTTGGCTCATCATAAAGAGGAAGGTGCGACAAAGAAGGCCCAAGACGATTGAACAGTTAGAGGCCTGTATTAGACATGAATGGGAGAGCATTCCTATTTCTACACTTGAGAAACTGGTCTCCTCTGTCCCCAGACGTCTGTTGAGTGTTGTAAGAAGAAGGGGGGATGCCACACAGTGGTAAAAATGGACTTGTCCCAACTCTTTTGGGATTTGTTGACGCCATGAAATTTGGAAACAACAGATTTTTCCCTTAAAGTGATACATTCTCTCAGTTTAAACTTTTGATCTGTGATTTGTGTTCTATTCTGAATAAAATATTAGATGTTGGCACCTCCACATCATTGCATTCAGTTTTTATTCACAATTTGTTTAGTGTCCCAACTTTTTTGGACTCCGGTTTGTATTTTTAGGCAGATAAGTCCCTTTTTCCTTTTTAAAAAACAAACTTTTTTGCAAAGTTGCCATGCTTGAACAAAACACTGTCTTGCCATATTGTGAAAAAACA
>NC_056515.1:20588208-20590156 GCF_014905685.2 Nematolebias whitei
GTTCTGTTCCTAACCCTTCTTCCTCCAAACCCTTAGACCTTGATTTCCGAATGAAAGGCACACTTTACTTTGATTGGAAAAGAGCATCGAGGAACCCAACAGTTGTGGTCCATCTCCCGGATGCGTCTGAATGTGGTGTTTTTTGAAGCAGTGACTTCCGCCTCATTCCACTCTTTCTGGATCTCTGCCAGATTCTGGATCTTCTCTGTTTGATAATCCGTTGATGTCCACGGTCATCTCTGTTGCAGGTGCATCTTCTCCTGCCACATTTTGCCCTTCCACTAGACTTTCCATTGATATGCTTGGACACAGCACTCTGTGAACAGCCAGCCTCATTATCTATGAACTTTTGTGGTTTACCCATCCTATGGAGGGTATCAATGATGGTCTTCTGGCCAGTTGTTATGTCTGCAGTCTTTCCCATATTGAACTGAACTGAGACAATTGAACCAAACTGAAGCAATTTAATGACACCTGGGGAAACTTGTGCAGTTTTTTTTTAGTTTAGTAGATGATTAGTGTGTCACACTCAGTTTAAAACATTTGTGCCCTGTAAAATTTGGGCTGATTTCTTCACAGTATTCTAATTTTTTTGAAATCCTGTTTTCATGGGTTTCATGAGCTGGAAGCCTAAATTATGTAAAAATAAACAAATAATTGAAATAGATGGCCGTGTTCAGCCGAACTGCAACTTCACAGGTTCCCGGTGAACTCTATCTTATTTTGCTCCTGTTGTTTTTGTTTTAACTTTTTTTGTGCCTACCACACACATCCAGGCAGCATGGTGGCACAACTGGTAGAGCTGTTGCCTCTCAGCGAGCAGGACCCCAGTTCAAATCCTGCTCTGTGCTCCTTTCTGGGTGGAGTTTGCATGTTCTTTCCGTGCATGCGAGGGTTTTCTCCGGGTACTCCGGTTTCCTCCCATAGACCAAAAACATGCATGTTAGGCTGATTGGCAACTCTAAATTGTCCCTAGGTGAGAGTGAGAGAGTGAATGGTTGTTTGTCTCTATGTGGTCCTGTGATGGACTGGAGACCTGTCCAGGGTTAACCTCGCCCCATGCACAGTGATTTCTGGACATGGGCACCGGCGACCCCCATGACCCAAAATGGAAGAAGCGGGTAAAAGATAATGGATGATTGGACAATGCACATCCACGTTACGGATATGACCGGGTCACACTTGTGGAATTTTCTGTGTCGCTGCCTTGCCATCATAGTTCAGTCCTTCCAGCCTCAGGCTCAGGTCTGTCATGGCGTCTTTTTCCATGATCCTCCATCTGCCTGCATGGACCCAACTCTACGGATGTGTTCAGTTCTGCGGGGAAACTTTGGATGTTCTCCTTCTGCAGGCTTCGGTTCTGGAGGGCAGTCTGGGAGGAAGCTGCTGCGGTCATTATTACCGTCAAGCTGCTGACGGGACCTGCTGACGCTGCTAACAAGACCAAACCACTAACTGAACCTCACTGCTAACAGTATCATGTTGCTAACTGGACCATGTTGCTAAGATGACTTAACTGTCATCAGAACCACTCTGCCAATAGGACCATGCTGCTGTAGATTTCTTTCTTTTCACTTTTGGCGCCTTGTTTCTCTATTTATGTTGCATGTCGTATGTTTTGGATAAATCCCAGTTTATGTTAGTTTAGTTTATGTTAGGTTAGTTTATGTTAGTGTGTTAGTGTTCTCATTAAGCGTGTAAATTATAGCCAAACAGAACCTATGAGAATCGTGCTGCTGTTGTTCGATGTATTGTTTTGCACTATTAGTGATTGACATATATCTTATATTTTTAGCTTACTGTTTGGCATTTGTTTAGCGTATACTGTATCTGAGTTTATATCTCAGATACTTTTTTACTGTTCCTTTTTACACTTCATATTTTGCTCTTGTTGGATTAACTGGGACCCTGTGTACACCATTTTGTTCCACCTCATGTACCACATGCA
>NC_056515.1:20590256-20596053 GCF_014905685.2 Nematolebias whitei
TATATATATATATATATATATATATATATATATATATATATATACATCAATAATCAAGTAAAAGTAACTACTGAGACTTTAAGGACTGACGTTTCAGAGGGTTCGGAGTTGGACTGGCTGTGAGCTCTTACAAAGCAACAAATAATGGAACCAGACCAGTTATGCAAACCTCGTAAAATTCACTTTTTATTTTTCAAAATACAACTTCAGTATGGTAATTAGCATAGCTTGTGCTGTGTAATTTCTGTGAACCACCAGGGTTCCAGCAGGAGAGCATGTTGTTTACATCTTGAATTGGGAACACATGAATGTAATGAAAGGTGTAAAAGCCTGCCGGCGCTGTAATTTGCTGTAATTGGGACAGTTTATGCATCAGCGCCTAATGAGGGTGTTCAATCTCAACAAGCTGGGATACGCTTTTAATAACCTTTCATATACATCACATCTGAAAAGCTGATTTTGATCACCACAGTTGTTTGCAGTTGCTTTCACATCCAGCAGGCACAGCAACATTAGCTATGGGTTGTTCAGTTTCCACTTTTTGTTGCTGTGTTTCTGTGCTTAGGAGCTATTTCTTCATAAAATTGTATGGAAAATACTGAAAGTCACGAGAATCTTAGTAGTCAGACCCAAAATAATGGTGCTGATAGTTGGAAATGTAATGTAATTTAGCAGAGTAAATGTCCTGAAATAAAGTAAAAGTGATTATATTGAAACAGAAGTGTTCTGCTGCATTTCATTTATAATCTAAAGTCGGAGTTCCTGACTTACAGATCAAATAATTCAACTGAAATGGCCCTCAAGGTCAGAATTCACATTTAAAATTTAAGCTTCCTCTTAAACCTCAACTTTAAACTCCAATATGGTCGCTTCAATGCCTCATACATAATTGCTCAGATTGCTTCAGTCAAAAACTCTTTTCTGTCAGTTTGTATTTCAATAAATCAGTCACACACACACATGCACACACACATAATACTGCATCTATTTAGGCATATGATGCTGTGGGTTTTCTTTACTTTAAATACAAAACAGTACATCCTAATTGACTTGTTGTACCAACATAGTTAGCCTGGTTACCAAACACAAATAGCAAATCCTGTCATTGCCTAATGTGATTATCAGCCAAAAACGAGTCACGTCTCCACCTTGACTGCTCTCCCGTGGTACTGGGCATGAGTGCAACTTCCAGTAAAAGACTGGACATAGCAGTAAAATGACTTTTCTCCAGGCGACTCATCAAAAATCTAGTTTTTAGGTGCATTTATTGTCCATTTGCTATAAGAGAAAAATGCATCGACTGGAAGCAGATCCCATAATTTAAGAGAGGCACCATGGATCGTAGGAGTAAGGTGCATACATGAAGAAAAACATGATTTGAGTTTTTGTAATTGCTGATTTCCATTCTGTTTCAAATTTTAAAATGTCCACTTGCTACTGGAAATCAGTGAATTTTGATGTCACAGCCATCCTAGAAATAATTTAACTTCTCAGGTAAATGGGACTCAGCCCAATTAAAATTTTCTGAAAGGGTGTGCAATGATTAAAGATGCAAGCAGTTCACTTTATATGTGTCTGCAGGGCCCATACTGACAAGCTAATGATGACTAATATGTTATAAAAAGTTTTATATTGTTTTAAGACAACTGAAATTTTGTTTGGTTTTACATTAAGACATTGAGACAAGCTCGATAGTCCTGTTGAGCATAAACTCTGTCTCCATACTGAGGCCATTCAGTCAATATTGTATCCCTATAACTCTATGTCAAAATGGCCAGCATTTTTTTTTTATCATGGTGGGTGTCTCTCTCACATACATAAGCTCAAAGTGTTTCTTCATCACCATAATAACAAATTACTGACAAGATGTGTAGGTGGCATGCCTACGTCTTAGTTGCATTTGAAGGACAAATCCCTCATCCGTCCACCTTGTCCTTTCTGACTGGAAATTAAATTAAAAAAAGCATGCGTCCTAATAATTAGATAAATCAAAATAAGAATCTTTCAAAAAGATCTGATGCATAAAGAGAAAGTGTGAGATTTATTCATGCTGGGAAAAAATACAAAGACCCTCTTGAGTTTTCTATTTAAAAACGCTTTTAAACAGCTGCTTTTAGAAGATGAAAAATGTAATGGAGAGACTAAGAGTCAAATGAACAGCGAAGCACCGGAACAGATAAACAATGAATAGACAGTCGGTGTCAAGCTCAGTGAAGCTGAAAGGAGCTACAGATTCGTCTGTAACATAAAATCCTTTCATCAAGTCGCATCATTTTCACACTTTCATTTCATCTGTTGTGAAAATGCTGATTACAGCTGCTGGAGCTTCTGTTGTAATCCTCTGTAAAAAGGTAGATAATCATGGACAATCAGGGCAATGCAGGACTATTTATTCTTATATTCACTGGTTTAATTTATCAACATGTGTGGCATTACTGTACAACTTGTATTTACAAGATGTGTTGCCAGCATGTTAGCAATATTTTTTATCGGGCACTGCTGTTTTCCAGCAGAACAGATTTATGAGACATTGCTGCCATACATCACGAGTGACAGAAACAAACGATGACACAGTTTAATATGGCGTCATAAAAAACACATTAGGAACTTCCTACGGTGATGTCTCGAAGCAATGAATCTGCAACCATAAAAATATATATATATATAAATCTAAACAAAAAATCTTGGAGAACAGCAAGACATCATTCAATATGTGAATGGACTTGTTGGTGTTCAGACATTAACAGTAAAATATCTAAATTAAGTTGGTCATTATTGAAGACCAGGGTATGGTAGAGATGTGCCTCTTACAATTTGTTTAAATTAATTTAAGGTTGTATTTGGATTAACATTGTATCTGGCTTTATTTGGAAATCAGGGGTCTGCAACCTTTTCGATCAAAAGAGCCATTTCTGACTCTTTGTTCACTAAATTAAACATGTCCGGAGCCACAACATCTGCTACAACTGGGATTCTCAACTGGTGGCACACAGAAAACTTTAAGTTTGTTGGAGGGCACTTTTCTGGACAGTAGGGGTGATTTTATAAAACTAAAAATATCTAATGATTTTTAACATTTATTGATATTTTTACACTCTTAAGACAAAATAAAAGACAAGATTCTTGTAAAGAATGAAAAAATAATATAGTTTTTGCTCAGTTTCTAAAACTAAAACAATAAACTGTGCATTCTTGTGTGATTTTCTTTTTTTATTGTAGAAAAATTGCGTATTCTACTTTGAAGAAATAAAGCGTAAAGTGAAAGTGAGTATATTTTACTCCTTGTAATGTTTCTAGTATTCATATATTTGCAAAATAAATTACAGTAAAACTGCTAAAGCTAATTCTCTTTTAGTTGTTGTTATAACAACCAATAAAATTCAGTGTTATTTCAGTTTTGGTCAAAGCTTGAAAGAGGGACCAAAGAGCCGCATGTGGCTCCAGAGCCACAAGTTGCAGACCCCTGGTTTAGATGGGCCTGCTATGCTTGACTGAACCTGATGACTAAACATTTACTAGAGAAATAAAAAAAATAAAAAAAAGTGACATGTTAAGTAAGTTTAAGCTAACTCCAGGTATTTTCGAATTATATATACCAAAGGTTCTCTGAGTGTTATAAAACCATTTTGTCCAATTTCAGGACTAATAAAGAATGCGAGTTGGTGTTGTCAGTTATGTAGCTTTAACAATTGTCTTTATTTGTGTACATGTAAAGAAAAGTCTGCATGAGAGATACGGCGTGTTAATTTGTCATCCTGGGGTAGGGAGCCATTTGGTATCGGTTCAGACATTTTTAGTAGTGATTTAGGAGAGCCCTTGTACAGTTTTTCAACAAGTCAACACCCATCCTTACTTGTGTCTCTATGCTTGCACCATGTTGAGGTCCTACCATAGATAACAGTTTTTTACCCAATCAAACACGTTAACTCCAACTCAGTGATGAACAGATTGATTGCAAGGACCAGGTCCAACAGCTTTGTCAATATGTATATAATTTCCTCAGTTCCCTCTTCAGAGGTTGCCACAATGACTCATCATCCACCAACTCACTCTGTATCTTCTGTCCTCACTCCAACTACCTCCGTGTCCTTTCTAACTGCATCAGTTTATCATTCCCCTTGTTCTTTTTCCTGGCAGTTGCATTTGTAACATCCTTCTACCAATATACCCACTGTCCCTCCTCTGCACCATTATGTTTGTATTTATATCTAAATACCCAGAGTTCCGAACAGAGATATGAGGGACACAAGCCGTAAAAAGGTAAGGGTTTATTTACATAAAGGCGAAGGAACCTGAGAGATTGTAGTAAGAGAGGACCAAGGGCAAGTACAGCACTTGTAAGCAATTAATCAGAGGAGCGATGTTGGCTTGCTTTTCTTCTTTCTTGTTTGCAGGTATAGGATGGACTAGGGGATTCCAAAACGTTGGTGCAGATCAAGGTGACCATGTAAGTGGTGAGAGAAGAAGAGTGGCAGGATGGACCTTAAGACTGGATGGTGGGATGTTGAGTTGGTTATTGTTGTGGTTTGTAAATAGCAGTTCCAGAAGGTGTTCCAAGGAGGTTTCAAGGTGCTTGACCAGGAGAAAACACGAGGAGGATCCAGAGACCATGGAACTGAGGAGCAGGGATACAAGGAGCACAAGGAAAGCAAAGGTTAGTCAACTCTTATCAATAAATAAGTTTGTACTAGGGCCTTACATGTACCAGTATTGGATAATGTACCAGTATTGGATAATGTACCAGTATTGGATAATGTACCAGTATTGGATAATGTACCAGTATTGGATAATGTTCCAGCGGAGTCAAGTTGAACCAAGCAGCCTTAAATACACTGAGGATCCTCATCAGCTGATTGGGAGCAGCTGAGAGTTATTGGCACCACCCTTCCACCAAGGACTGCAAAAGGTTAGTGGATGTAGACAGAAATGCCCAGAATCCCCACATAGACATTTTGAAACTTTCTCAGTCTGGCCTCTCTAACTTCATCGCCCAATCATTCTACTTGTGCTGTACCTCTGATTATCTTATTCCTAATCTTACCAATCCTTGTCCATCCCAAAAAGAACCTCATCTTCATCTTTGCCATTTCCAGTTCTTTCTCCTGTCTTTTTGTCCTTGCCACTGTCTCCAAACCGTACAACATAGCTGGTCTTATCACTGTCTTGTAAACCTTTTTACCTCCTCCTTTGCCACAATCCTGAAATTGTCTCCATCCCCTCCATCCTGCATGGACACTTCTCCAAATCTTTACCACAGGACAAATTTACTGGTGCCATTGGTCGATAGCCAGAGCTGTACAACTGAACATCTGCCTTCTAGGCAGATAAAACAAAAATATATATTAAGCTTTTCACACTTTACCGATGGTTAGAAACTCATTTCAACCAGCTCCCATGCACCTGTTAGTTTTTCTGCTGAGAATCAATAGGACAGCACCAACCAAGATGTCCAGTTTAAGAGATTTAATGGTGGTGTGGGTATGTTTGAAAATAGCATTTGTTGTTTTCAGATAGGTTCCAATATGCTTTATCATGCTCAAAACTGCAAGCACATAATTGCATGGATGCACACAGAGAAATGAATTGCACTGCAAAAGAGCGAGATAAGAATAGATCCATACATTGAACCAGTTTAACAGTCCCGTTCCAATAGCTCTACTTAGATCCCTCCATGGTGCAAATCATATTTTTGGCCCAAATGTGCACTTTGTATGAGTTTAAAAGATACAAATTCAAGAAAGCTCAATAAAATTTTTGGGCTATGTGTATGATTTAGTAATGAGTGAGCCAGTATTCT
>NC_056515.1:20596153-20597350 GCF_014905685.2 Nematolebias whitei
CTCAAAGTTGTGGTTAGGGATTTATGAGTTTTACATATTCAGGGTATGTTGTCTGGGCTAGTTGCTTTGTCAGGATGAATCCTCCTGAAGGTTCTCCTTACTTCTGCTGAGGTCACGCTGAGGAACTCATCAGGTGGTGAGGTGATTCTGATGCTGGGTGGTCTATTCGAGTCTTCAAACTGGCATAGAAATTGTTAAGAGCATCAGGCAGTGAGGGGTCCTTGGGGCATTGTGCACCTCTGCTGTTATAGTCTATGATACACTTAATGCCCTTGCACATGCTCTGTGGGTCCTGGGAGGAGAAAATGTCCCTGGATCTTTTGTATGCATGTATGTAGGTATGTATGGGGCTTTGCCCCCCTTAATACCAGCAGTCAGCTCTTTTCTTGCCCTCCGTAGTTCCTGTGAGTTGCCAGACCGTAGCTCCTGTGAGTTGACAGACCTGAAGACAGCATCCCTGGCTTTCTGCAGAGAACAGACCTCTGCATTCAGCAAGGGTTTCTGTTTCGGGTAGCACATCACAGTCCTGGTGGTGGTAACATCTTCAATGCACTTGCTGATGTATCCAAGGACAGCAGGTGTGTAATCCTCCAGATCCAGCTCACCCTCATTTACAACAGCCTCCCCAAAGACCCGCCAATCTGTGCGTGCAATGCAGTGCTGCAGCACAGAGTCACTGTCGCTGGGCCACACAGTGAAGCAGAGCTGTGACGGTGTCAATATACTTTTGTTCCGCCATGTAAAAATAAGTAGAACTTTTTGCTACAGCACAGACTTTGTACTTTAAAAAATTAATAAATCAATGGTCCACAATTTTTAACCATTTCTGTACCTCAATGAGTACCTTTCCAGAAAATGCCTAAATAGGTATAAATCAAAATTGATGTGCGTGGAGGGAGAATATCACATGACAGATCCAAGTTATTCTGAGACGTACTGCCTGACCATTTAAAGTAGTTGAAATGACCAAATTCATTCTCAGCATGAAGCTTTTTCAAAAAAAGGGTAATTTAAAAAAAAAATTTATTTAAAATTTATTTATTCATTTTAAATCAAGCACACTGCTGACTACATACCCGTTGCCAGTTTGGAAGAGCACATAGTCTGGCTCAGCATTTCGCTTGTGGAAGGTTATACAGGTGTGTTCAGACAACATCGCCATGGCAGTTAGGATGTCTTTCGTTCGGCTCTCTGGAA
>NC_056515.1:20597450-20599410 GCF_014905685.2 Nematolebias whitei
GAGGGCCAGACTTTGCCTGTTGACCTTGAGTTTGACACATGGGCATAACCTGCTGGATGTGTTAATGCTGGAAGTTTTTACACTTGTAAAAACTGAAAATTATTATAAAGGCATGAAATGCAATTAGTTAACGTTATTATTTTTAGTGTGTTTTTACAGTACCATAAATGCACGTTTGGCTTGGCTGTGTTGGACTAGCCAATATCTCATCAGTCCCTTTGAATGTAAACTATCTGCAACAAGATCACACATTTATACATTGTACACAGAAACCAACTTCAAACTGGACAAACTCTGTTTAAGATAGTTGTTTTAATATTTTAGTCTGAGTCACGACTGTTTTTCCTGTAGCTGATTACTATACGACAATGCATGCATTTACCAAAACAAACTTAATATTAAAAAAAAATATGTTCCACTCATACAGGCTTTCTGTTGGTCTCATGTCTTTCAGGGATGGAGAAAAACTTCAACAAGCTTAATGGAAAAACTTTTGGTATTCCGTATGACTACACTTCTATCATGCACTATGGAAGGTAATGTTTTCCTAATGCAAAACATTCTAAACTGTATTGTATGTTTTAATAGTTTATTATTTTTTACTGTCACAGTAATTATTTTTCATCAAACGGGAAAGACACAATCATTCCGAAGCGTGAAAATGTGCATGGGATGGGACAGAGGGAGAAGCTGATGAAGTCAGACATTGAGAGTGTTCGATTTCTGTACGAGTGTGGTACGTTATTTTTGTTTATGTTTTTAGTTGATGTGTAGCAAAGAATCAACTGGTAGAATATTGTATAAGGATAATACAAATTTATATTTTTGGCTGAGTAATAACCAACGATTTGACAGAAGCTGTCAGCAGCTATAAATGAATTGGACAACTTTAATATTGTTCCCTAACAATTGTTTAATCTCTTGACTTTCCTTGTTTCTGAACTTCTGTAGATGTAATGGGTGTGTAAACTCAACTGATTTGTTTTTTTCCTTTTTATCATATTTTGGGTCATAAATGTTCATTCAGAAATGGGAAGAAAGACAAATATTTAAAGCTTGTCTAACCAGGTGCAGAAGCTGAATTTTGTGAAGTGTCACCCATAAAAAGTAGAATGTTCAAACTTTTGTAAACCCTCTCACTGCTCTGTAAATTAAAGACTGCTCATCTAATTATCCAACTTGTTTTATTTCTTCTAGATTCCCTGAAATCAACTGCCTCCTCAGTTCCTCCTCGCACCACCAAGACTCCACTATCAGAGGGTGCAGCAGCATCGGCATGAAGCTGGCCTCGACTCATCTGTTTTTATAAAAAGAAAAGAACCACATGTACACAAATCTAAATCTGATGGATCAGTTTGCAATTCCTATACGAACTGAAACTGATCCTGTATTTTCCGGACAATGGCATCTGTTACACCAAACCAGATTCACCATATTGACAGTGTGGAAGTTTGTACAAAATACAATTATATTTTAACTACAACTGACTTGTGTGAAATATTTAAAATGGATGGCAACACAAGAATTTTGTTTTCTATATTTCCAGTTGTACATGTCAATTTCCCCCCCAAGCTAAAGATAAGAAACCGGTTTTAAGCTAGTTGGATGTAAATAATTTTATGTATTTTCCAAGAGTCTTCTGATCTAGATTACTTCTCAGCCCAAGTTGTGATGCTGCTTTGTATCAGTATTAACACAAGATTTTTGTTCCGATTGCCAAACATGTTGTTTCTTTGACAGCCTTTTGTTAAAAGTCCTGGAACAATATTTCACTTGTTGCAACATTTTAGCAAACCAAGTTTTGCAGTTAAATTATTTTGCCATCATCTGTTATAATGAAGAATGGTTGAATGCTAAAACATCAAAGCAACATAGGCCGTAGTTTGGTATGCAGCAATAGTGCATCCGAGTTTCATGGTAAGCCATGTTTGGTAACGATACACAATACAGCCTGGTATCT
>NC_056515.1:20599510-20603155 GCF_014905685.2 Nematolebias whitei
CATGGTAAGCCATGTTTGGTAACGATACACAATACAGCCTGGTATCTATGGGTAGTGTCGGAGTCGGAGATTCTTGATTATTCTGGTTAGATATTCATGAGTCTTAACAGCCTCAGGGTAGAAGCTGTTCCTCAGTCTAGTAGGTCTACACTTAATGCTCCTCAACCTCCTTCCTGAGGGAAACGGGGCAAAAAATGTGTGTGCTGGGTGAGTGGGGTACTTCATGATGCAGGTGACCCTCTTCCTGCATCTGGAGGTGTAGATGTCCATGATGGTGGGGAGACTGACTCCAACAGACTTCTGTGCAGCCTTCACCACTCTCTGCAAAGCTTTTCTTTCTGCAGCTGTGCAGCCTCCATGCCACACGTTGATGCTGGAGCACAGGATGCTCTCCACTGCACACCAGTAGAAAGAGGTGAGGACTGAGCTTCCCAGACTAGCTCGTCTCAGCCGCCTGAGGAAGTAATCTCTTCCCCAACAGCTTACTCCAAAGTGGAACAAACCAGTTCTGCTTGTGATAAGATGGTCTATTTGGTACGCCCCCTCCTCCATTGCCAGCCCTCTTCCTTGTTGACATCACAAGCAGAACTGGTTTGTTCCACGTTGGAGTAAGCTGTTTGGGGGGGGAAACATCACTTTTGTGTGTTTCCTTGACTGATGAAGCCTTCCAGACCGAAGGCAAATTGTTTCAGCACAAAAAAAGAAACCATCCAGATGACCTGACTGAAAAATTTGGGATTGTGTACCTGGATTATTGAGCATGGACTTTACTGCATTCCTTCACAAGAACTTTATCCCATATTTGAAACATGGTGGTTGTATCATGGTTTAGGCCTATTTTGCTGCATCTCTGCCAGGATGGCTCGTCATCATTGATGGAACAATCATAATCAGAATTAGAATAAGCTTTATTGTTAATGCACCGAAATACGAGAAAATTGAACGTACAGCCGTCAGAAAGATGGATGGAGTGCACGACGCTGCTGCTGTTAGCGCAACCCTCTTCTTATGCAGAATAATATTTTTGCTTAGATGAGAAAAGGGGAAGAAAACATGAGAGAAGGTATAAAAAAAAGATCTCCCACACCTTGTTCTAGACAGGGCACGGTTTGAGGCATAAAAAAACTTACCAAAGCAACATAGACATAATACATATGAGGCCGGTGAAGGCAGTGGGTTTAAGGGAAGGTTGTAGCATAGTCCAGAGCCCCCCTCAGCCTTTTTCTAGACAAGAGGTGTTTATCATCAGCTCAGTTGAGGTTCCGTCACATGTCCACAGCCTTGGGGAAGGGAGGGGTGAGGAGACAGACAGAGCGTCTGTTTTTCATAAACATGCCAGGAGGGAGAGATAGTCCGCCTTCAAGGCCAGGTCCAGATCCACAGTTTGGATCAGGCAGAACTTGTAAATCGCTGTTTCTGCCTTTTAATGTCCTGCTAGTACATTTCTCTGACGGTGACTCCAAAGAGCCAAATTGATTATTTACGCCAAAAGTCGAGCTTACAGCTTCTCCAAGATTATTCCCAACCATTCATGGGTGCTGCCAGAAAGTTCAGTCTTGATATCGGCCTGCTTCAGCTCTGATGCAGCTCCACATAATTCAGTCTGAGTGCTGCCAAGCTTGGACACCTTCCACACTAATTTGTAGACAATCCAGATTTCACCAGCGCAAACAGCAGAATCCAGTTGTCGTCATAAATCCAATTTTGTTTCCGTCGAGGTAAGAGGGTCCTCCATTAATCCTGACATCCTGTCGGGAGAAGTTGAACAATTTTGTTGAGGGACCAGCTGATCAAATCATTCGAATTAGGAAGGTATGCAGGTAAAAAAGAGGCTATTTAAAGGGTTCACAAGACAAGAGAGCAAAGCTTTCCATGTTCTAAGTTTTATTTATGCAGAAATATAGAACATTCTAAAAAGTTCACAAACTTTCAAGCACCACTATAAGTAATGTGGGACAGCTGTGGCTGAGTGATAGAGCAGTCGTCCTCCAATGCGAGAGTTTGGGGTTCGAATCAGTGTCCCTGGGCAAGACACTGAACCCCTCATAGCCTCTGATGTGTGTCCCATCAGTGTATGAATATGATCTAAAAGCACTGATTAGTCGCATTAGAATGATTTGTTCAGTTAGTTTTGTAGAGATGTAGAGTGCTTTATGAATGGGTAAATGAGGACACAGATTGTAGTGTAAAGCGCTTTGAGTATCTTGAAATAAGATAGAAAGGTGCTATACAAGTACAGTCCATTTACCATTTAATGTGCCTTAATTCCTGTGTATGTGTTTCAGAGGGTCAAACTGCTATGAACCTATATTCCAAAGCATAAATTTTAGCTAAGGCTAAATAAACTACATCTAAGTGTAATGGTAACAGATAACAAGCCAGTCAACAAAATGAAACTGACCTGAAGCTCAGCAGACCTCAGTCTGTTACCGATAGTTTGGACCAGAACAAGAGACTGTCCCTCCATTTACATCATGTCTAAGGACACTTTTAAAGAACTCTCATTACCTTTTTTAGACGACCTGGGGTCTTTGCCATCACTCATCGTTTTCCAAATTTGATCAGGTCTCTCTTGTAAATGAGTCCCCAGGGTTCAATGGGATTAACCGGTATAAATTAAAGGTTGAATGAATGATGCGAAGCAGCCGTATTCTGTTAGATTGTGAATGATGTGAGGAACCTGTGAAAGAGGACTTTAAAGTATCCACTATTAATGTCATCAACCGTAAAACTTCAGCCACAGTTAGATACTGGGAATCTTGTAAGGTGTATTATCTTGTAAATCTAATTCTCAAGAGAATCTGACTATTCCTAAGCTAAAATAAGGCAAACACAAAAAGGTTCAGGCATATGTTTACTTTTTTAAAAGCACCATTAGCATCCATTTGTTAAAGTACAGGGAAATGCACCATTTTGTTTGGTTTTGCATTACCCCATGAGATCTAATTTCATCCATAAGTCCAGAAAATAGTGAGACCCTCACTGACAGGCTAAACATTGGTTTAAGATTACAATGTCAATCACTGAGCTTTACTTCATAAATGTTTCTTTTCTTTTAACTGCACTGTTTCGTTATGTTTATGTCAAGTGTAAATGTCAGATTAATTTTCCTCCTTACCACCAGCAGGACCATACAGTGAGCAGCAGGTAAATATTTAGAAAATTGGAAGAAATACAGGACAGCAAACTTCATTCTTTTTTAATTTATTTTCCATTAAGAAATTTGAGGTCACAGACAATGTATTTTGTACTGCTGAAAATACAGACCTGAAGGAACTCAACTGATTAACAGTCTCACTAAAGTAAAGTAACGTTTGATCCATCTGAATTATTTTACAATTATAATCTAATAGTACTCTGGCATTAATACAATATCTGAAACAGACTTGATCGTTTAAAAGATTAGTTTTTTTTTTTGTCATTTCAGTTCACACCAATTACCAGTTGGTGGCAGTAATTCTTGTTTACCAACCGCCAAAGAAAACCTAAGAAGTATATGAAGAAGAAAAAGCCTAAAGGGCCTCTCATACAATTCACAGCTGACTCCACTCAGTGGGATTACAGAGCACCCAGAGCTGCGAGCTTCATTCAGAGGCTGCTGATGACAGACATGTCGCTCCTGCTCGTTGTCATTCTCGTGATTGC
>NC_056515.1:20603255-20604270 GCF_014905685.2 Nematolebias whitei
CTGATGACAGACATGTCGCTCCTGCTCGTTGTCATTCTCGTGATTGCAGATAATGTGAATAATTGTAAGAAATCCAACTTTTATGCTGTCTTGATTTTTAACAGAACAAACTAACTTTTGTTAATTTATTTTCTGTTGAAGTGTTAATTAATGGTGGAGATCACCCTGAGACTTTAGAAGGTAAGCCCTCCATTATCAGGACGTCTCTGCCATCATTTGTGTATTTGTTGTATAAAACATGCATGTCCTAATATACAACTCACTAAAGTCACATTTTACAGTTCACTCAAGTATGACCCTGTAAAAGTTTCTGGTGGTCTATTTTTCCCTCTTGATTTGTACTGGCATTTTTATTTTAATTTGTGTGGAAAGACGATTGTAAATGGAAAAAAATACAAGTCTGAAACATAAGTCACAGTAACATTCAGATGGGAACATGCATGTTACATGGGTAGGAAGTGGACTTTCACGTAAAATTTGATTCAGCAAAAAGCAACCTTAATTGGAATTGTTAAATAATCTTTCAACTTTTAAAAGATTTTCAATCATATGATAAAAGAAGTTTGCAGGCAACTATGTAGTTTTTCTTCCAGTGCCCATTTCTTACTTAGAATTATACACATTTCCTTATCTTTAAAATTTTGTATGCTTTATATATTCATATATTACTGTGATTTTTATTCATTTTAAAGCTTGATTTGTTCTAATTGCATCTGAACAAAATGTTACCATTGGTGGGAAGAAAATGTTTTTATTTTGTCAGTAGCAGCAACTAAGCAAGCACACATTATTTTATTATATTCCCCTCAATGGAGATTAGAATAGGTAATTTGTCACATTTAAATATTGCATATTAGGCCTCTTTATAAATATTTAATCTGAGAATTGGTTTCTGCTGTCAATTTTAAAAAGAAAATTAGTTTGTTGTATTTAATGAATTTATGTGAACGTTTTATAGAGCTGCTGTCTGATCAAACCTCATTGGTGGAGGGAGACATCATCTTGCTGGTAAGAA
>NC_056515.1:20604370-20606801 GCF_014905685.2 Nematolebias whitei
TGATGTCCTCTGGGCGGCTTTCACGGCTCTGCAGCGCCTTCGTCCTGTCGGCCGTGGAGCAGTTCTCATGCTAGGTGGTGATGGAGAGGGTGTGTGTGCTCTCCATCACACACCAGTAGAAAGCTGCCAACTCTGAGGAGTTGAAACCTGCCTCTCTCAGCCTCCTGAAGAAGTGCAGGTGCTGGTGGGCCTTCTTGATGATGTTACTACCACAGTAATCAGCACTAGCTAACAATTAGCAGCTATTTCCAGTAGGGATATATTTATATCCTCCTAACATCCAGTTCTTTCCACCCATCCATTTCACCCCAATAGGCCCTGCTTTGACAACTGACAACAAAGAACTAAAAGCTATCAAGTCCCTGCTCACTTCCTGAAGGTTTAATTCTACTTTTATGTGGATTCCAGTGAACTTGTTTCCCAATGTTCAATCAAGAGTGTGTGAAATAAACCTTAAGCAACATGCACACACACACATGCACACCGAGAGAAACATCTTTGTAAATGATGCAAAATGTCAAACAGCGGGATAGCAAAGTGAAAAGCAGAAGGGAGGGCGCATATTTATTTATCCTCATGTCTGTCCCTACATTTAAAATCCTGTTTTTCTTTGAGACCTGGAGCAGCATGAGAGCTCAAAAGCTTTTTTTTTTTTTTCCAGTGTTGCATGTTTATTTAAAATGACGCTTTCCCCTCCATCTCTCAAGGTGACATGACATATGTGTGGGGCCACAGAGTCATGAATAAATGGAATAGATGTAATATATGTGCTTCAGTAGGGGTGGCCTGGGCAAAAGAAATACTCACAATTTACAATAAGATTTATGATATGGAGACATGTGCACTTTCATAATTTTCATCAAATGCAGATGATGACAGCTGTAATGACTCATACAAATGGTGCAAAATAATGAACATTTTCAGTAGAAATAAACCTTTTTTCTTTCTAGCAGCAGCATCACCACAGACCTAATGATGATTGACACCCACATCCACCTCCTTTCACAGTTCCATCCACCAGGCAGGTATTGATCAGACATCCACTCACTGTGGCCCTGGGCTGCTCTGCTCTCACTGCCTTGGTCTTGTCAGATGTTGCACTCTTGTTTGAATATAATGTGCTGCCAGTCAAAGCTTAAAGTCACCTTTTTTACCGCTGCTCAGTCATGGAAGAACACGAGAGGAAGCCTTTAAGCAATATTAATTATACATTTAAAATAAATAATCAATTGTAACCTCATCATTTTACCATATTACATAGTACAGTTGGTGGTCCAGGTCAAGAAGCAGTGAAACAGATTGGGACTAAAGTAACTACTGCTGATCTCAGTGGATGCTGACGATGAATGGAAATGGATGATGTGACAGATTTGATTGGCTCAAGTAAAACAAAAACAAAAAACTGATTTATTTTAAAATGGAAAGGAGATGGCAAACTGTTTGGGACTATAAAGATTTTTACCTCAGTTCATTCTTGCTTTAGTTTGTGAAAATAACCAATAAATAAACTAAAAAAAAAAAAATATCTGAAGAAACTTTGTCAGTGTAGCAACTGAATAAAATTGCACCACATAATGGCTTTCTTTATAAACCCCATTAACAATTTGCAGCTTACTGTGATAACCTAAACAATGACAAAGCTAGACTCTTTTTTTAAAGTATTGACAAGCTTTGTTTTGAAACTCCAGGTTTAACCTCTTCCGATTTGTTGTTTATCACTTTTTCGGACTTTAAATAAAATAAAATTAAAAAAAGCACAAGGTTTTGTTCAGTTCATCTTATCTTGAAAGTCCAACTCATGACAAAATTGTATAATTTGTAAAAAAAAATTATAGGGGCAATCATGGTCAAATAAAAAAAGAAAAGAAAATGGAAATAATGCTATTAATATAAGATCAATGGACACAAAATCTGCTGAGTCCGTGGTTGTCATGGTGATTCCCCCCTTTTCTAGAGAGTAAAGAGAGGGGCAACACACAGCACTACTTTTCAATAGATAGGCAGAAAAAAAATAAAGAAACTAAAAGTTGAACTTCACATAAGCACAAGCTTAGCAAAATCTAAGTAAAAAAAAAATTACACACACATATATACATATACATATACATATACATATATACATATATGTGTGTATGTATGTATGTGCCCACACTCTTGCAATATTTTAAACAATGTTTCTAAACGCTCTAAAAGAGCACAGGATGACATGATCTCTGCTCATTTCATTTTACAATGTGACATATTTTGAATTTCAAGTTGTAAGACAAAGATTTGGACAGCAAAGGGTTAACCCCTCACAAAGCTGCTGCAGCATGGATGAGAAATGAACATTTTTAGGATGTAAACTTTCACTAGATAAATTGCTTTTCCTCCGAAAATGCAGCGCAAATGCTTATTGCTGAAGAACTTGCTGAAAAGCAGCTGAAATTAG
>NC_056515.1:20606901-20651352 GCF_014905685.2 Nematolebias whitei
GCAAATGCTTATTGCTGAAGAACTTGCTGAAAAGCAGCTGAAATTAGCCAAAAACATGCTGAAATGTAGCTGAAATGGAAAAACAAGTCTACGTTAGCAGAAGCAGAAAGAACAGTTTTGAAATGAGCAGAAAAATTAGTAAATTAGCTAAAGAAAAACTGAAATTAGCACGAAATAGCTGATGAAACGTCAGAAAAAATCCTAAATTACCATTAGAATGTGGAGAGAGTACAATTGTGCCCAATTAGGCTGAAAGACAGAAATGTGCACATAAAAGTGGAAATTCTCTGGAAAACATTACAAAAATAAATTTAAAATAAATACATTTTAAATAAACAATCATGTGGCATGGATTGTTTATTTAAAATATTACAGTATTTAAATGTATATTGTTTAATTACACAGAAGGAGGGAGATTGGGAGCAGGTGTTGAGTGTGACTGCAGTGGAGAAGTGGGCGTGGCAGAGAGCATGACGTGCTGCAGGAGGGAGCTTCTCCTTGCACCCGTGGGCTGCACACAGGTGCAGCAGGTGCTAAATCATTGAAAAAATATATTTTCAATAAACAATCCAAGCAGCTCGTGCGGCTCATCCATCAATCAGCCAATTGTGTGTCATGTCCACAAAAGAGGGAGTCCGTGAAAATCGAACCACAAAGTAACGAGGGACCACTGCCAAACACGAGACCAAAAACCGAAGCCTTAAAGTGTTTCTAGAGATATGTTTTTAGATGCGAGTTGAAACAATTTAACAAGCTTGCCTCCATGACTGCTACATGAAGACTTTCACAGCCTGGGACCCTGAACTGAAAATATACAGTTCTCAGACAAGAGTGCAGGACATCTCCAAGGGGTTAAAAGATCACTAATGTAAGCAGAAGACTGCCTATTTATTGTTTTGTTTACAAGAAATAGGTTTAAATTTATTTTTTCAGAAAACCAGTGGAAAGAGAAAAGAATTTAGGCATATGAGAATGAAACAAAATCTAGACTAGAACCTCATGCTTTTTTTGCTTGTCGACTGCTGGAGTAGGCGCCAACTCTTCTGACTCTGAACATTACAGGTACAGGTAAAGGAGATGCACGGGTCTATTGAGAATGTGAAGCTAAAGACACAACACACCAGGAACACCGTTAATAAGACCACAAACAGAAGAAGGAAAACAACATGGAAGGCATATTTTGAGGAGGATTCACTATCTACAGTTGCACAATTTATCATTATGTTATTCTAAGGACACACAGAGATAGCTTCAAATGTCTATAAAGCACCCACATAATTGATATAAATGAGTTGGTGCATTAGCTGTAACATGCTGATACAGAAATGATGTTGAGGCCTTACACTGATTTAGGTTTCTGATAAAAGTCACATTAAAGCTTCAACGGGAATCTCTGCAAAGTGTTGTGTATTTCTTTTGTGTTGCAGATTAAAGTTCAGCAGTTAAAATATTAGAAGTGGTTTCAAGACTTTTCATGTTACTCTTTCTTAAGGGAGAAAAAAAACCCCACATTAAACAAAGACAGCAGCATCTGACCAGGGATCACGGTGATAACTAGGAGTCTATTAGAAGTTTTTCCTGCAACGTCATCACAACTGAATGAGCAGTTCTCATCCCACTTTTTTTTGGGGCACAGCCCAGAACCTAAGCAGAGATGATAAGGCTGTTAACTTGTACCAGCTGCCAGGAAGATGGATGGGCATCGTTCAAGATTCTGAAGAGAAGGAGATTGTGGATTTAAGCCATAAAATAAGCAAATGGAGGTTCTGTGAGTCAGAGGCAGCAAGGATCTGGCTGATGTGGGGATCACAAGGTATTAAGCTCATTCTGTGCACTGCATTTTGTCCTTTTTATCTGCACACCTTGCTCTACTGCTGAAAGGAGTTTCAAAATAAAATAAAATAAAAATACCACTGGAATTGACTAATTTTAAACCAGGGAAATCCTTATAACAGTCTCAACGTCACTGGTTGAGCCTTTGCTAAGTTTTTTTTTAGTTGTTACTAGAATACCCAATTGAGTGTTGTGTTTCTTTGTATGTACAGTTGGAGTTATTTAGCTGAGGTTTTTCTTTCGCCATTTTGACCATGACATTCAGATATGTTCAGTACCTTTGCTTTAGCACCTCACCTTGCACCTGTTTTCCATTGCCATTAGTAATTGTTCTACCTGCACTCCGATTGCATTTAAGTTCACATCTGGTTCATATTCATCCATTGTCAGATGCTTCTGTTGAGTCTAGCTAAGTCCAGTTTGTCCCAGTGAGTTCCAACACTCATATGTGTGTTTTCATATTTGAGGCTGCTAAAGATTTTTGAAAGTTTATCTAAATTCAAGCTTCCTGTGAAACCTGTCTGATCGCCTGCAAATTGGTTCTTCACCACAAAAGATGAAAAAGCAGCACTTTAAAGGAAAACTGAAATCTGTATGCTGCTAAGAATAACCCAACTACCGGTACCTTCTTAGGTGATTGCTTTTATTCTTTTTTCTTTTTTTTTTAATTTGCCTGCTTTGACCTTTTAAAAACCCACTTATTATAAATTGGCTAACTTTAGCTTTGTACTCTGCAACAATTTCCAGACCAGAGACATATGATGAAAACTTGTGCGAAGAAGTGTGTAATGGTGTGTTTTGGGCCAAAAAGATAAGAGCTGGGTTTTCTTGATGCAACGGGTCGTTATGAACCAATGTATCAGACATCAAACACCCCCATAACTGGAGGTTTTACATGTCAGTTTATTCCTGCCTAAACTTTAAAAAAGTATTTCCTAATAAATAATAAATAAGTACACTCTTACTAAAAACAACAACAAAAAAGACAGTTAAAAGTCTGTTGCAGCTTAAACATGAATATAGAACACCACTGGCAGCACGACGGCTCAGTGGTTAGCACTGTTCCCTCACAGCAAGAAGGTCCCGGGTTCAATCCCTGGTTGGACCTGCGGTCTTTCTACTTTCTATGTGGAGTTTGCATGTTTTTCTCGTGCTTGTTTGGGTTTTCTCAGGGTACTCCGGTTTCCTCCCACAGACCTAAAACATGCATGCTAGCCTGCCTTCAGGCCCAGGCCTCCCTTGCAAAGAGATCTGAGATCTCAATGGGATTTTCCTGGTTAAATAAAGGTTAATAAAATAAATAATCGGAGGAGAACGTCATTGCTATCTATAAAGGTCTCTTTATTTATGCCAGGAGAACACTAACATCCAAATTCAAAACAGGAAGTTCTGTGGCACATGTGTGTCCTGTGGTGGTCCTGAGGAAAGAAACTGGTTAGCATGTTATGCATCTTTCCTGCTGAATTTCACTTGTAGCAACAAAACTTTTGTCCTCTCTTGGGCTCCTCTCTGGCTGTCAAGCCCCAAATATTGTTGCAGGGGAGACTCACAGGCCTGGGTAGATATAGCCCCTGTCCTAACATGGCACATTGCTCTCCACTGTGGTCACCTCACCATGCTGACATCAGCCTGCAGCTGTCTGTGCAGTCAAGTGACTCATCCATGAGTCGTTTCTTCTGCACTGCCTCAAATGTTTACGACTTAAACTGGGTGTTCCAATCTAAGTTTTAGTTTGCATTATGAAACCATAAAGACTTGTGCGGTGTGGATGTTTAACTTTTGCATGCCGCTTGCTGATTTAATGCACACATACTATAAAAAGGCCAATTAAATGCTGCAAAGTACCAATCTGCTGATACAAGAACTATTTTGTAACACTTTTTCCCCCCATTCTATTTGTTTAAACCGATGACCTTTTATGTGAAAGCGGAAAAACCAAATTATCCTGAGATGTGATTTTATGACCTTTGTTCCGTTAAAACATTCTGCAGTCCTTTGGATTTACCCCAGGAGTACAGCCTAAGTGATGTGCGTTAAGGTGCACTCGGAATGCTGAAGAGAAGACACAGTAGTCAGCAGCCTTGATGACTGCAGCAGGTCACCACAAACCTCTAATCGGCGTCACCTTTTTGGACACGGAAAAGCCGGCGCACAATAAATCTGTCAATCTGAATGCAGCTTTGTAGCTCTCCAACCTGCTCTCTGTGCGCTCTGAAAGCCAAAGAAATGCCAGCTTGTACCCTTCGCTCAAAAGCCAAAGTAATTATATGGAAACATTCAACAATGCTTTGTCTCTCTTATAGTCCTTGCATTTTACACACAATCCACAGAGCTGTATGTTTGACCGCATGGCATAAAACAAAGACTTCACATTCAGAACGGATTATTCCAAACCATAAAACTTTGCAGAACAAAATCATACACTTACTTATGGGTCAGCGATGCCATAATGTGGTCCGATTAACCAGTCCCGAGGAAGAATTTATATGAATGTGTATGCTGTAATTTAATACACATAATCAGTCACTCTCAGAATGATCATTGTGATGAAAAAAATATCTCCAACAGAGGAAGCAGTGGAGAGAAATAGATTGTAACGATGAGAAAGGATAAAGGCAGAGGGCTGGAGAAAGATAAACGGAGATTGGATCTGCTCCTCAGTGATTTTCTATGCTGTGCGTCTCCTCCAGCTAGGTCAGCAGTCTCTGTAATGAATGGATTTTTCTGATCATTTTTCACACCGCTTTCTTCCTTCATGCATTTGCACAATTTTACACACTCTCGGCTGCAAGAGGAATATTAGTCTATGACTCCAGCTCTATAAGTTGTGGTTGGGTGATCATTCTGCATCAGACCCTGGATTTCTTAAGGCAGTAACGTTGAATGATTTTGGTTCTGATTTTGATTATTTAAAAGAAATAAGCCAAACTTCCTAAAAAAAAAAAGAAAAAAGGAACCATTACTGGTTTCTTTAGGAAATGAAACAAGTTGGTTATGAAAGGTGGATGCATTTGTCAAACAAAATCAGTCAATTCAGTTAAGTTCCATATTGAAGCTGAAGGGGTCAGGATCTGGTATTTCACTTATTTATTGGCAGTTCTTTGAGTTTAATTTTAGATCTATCACCTTGACAACCATGATAAAATGGGATATCTTACAGGGCTGCAAGTATTTGGTGCATTTATGAAGGACTCTCCCAAACGTATTGCGACTTTCACAGGGTTTGACTAGGGGCGGAGAGAGTGCACCCTCTTCTTCCCCCTCTGCTGAGTGAAAAAGCACCCACACAACAGTTTGGGTGACAATAAGACAGTCTTAAAGCAATAGTACAAACATTTCATCATTTCCTATCTGGCAACCCAGTTTGGCATTCTCTGTGATAGAACACCTTTTAAATGTCAAGAACTGCAACAGTGCAAACTGGTTCTAACTTTATTGTTCAAACTTTTGGTGAAATGTGTTGCAGGTCTGAAGCATTCTAAAGCTGGTGGAAGTAAATATTTTATTTTACTATCCGAATTAACAAACAGAGCTGTTGTAAATTTATTTTTAAAACTCCTGCTTTTCTTTGTTCTTTTCCATAGTGTCATAGACTTTTGTGACTTTGTGGTAAAACCATTATGTCTAAGGCACCATAAAGACTATAGATTAAAAAAAAAGTTGAATTTCTTACCACATTTAATCCTCCCAATCATACAAATTTTGGTGGGGATAAAAAGCATGGTAGTTTTAAAACTCTGCAGAAACAAGCAGCTTCTGTTGTCCCAAAAGCCACAACACAAGTATTTCTTTCACCATTCGTTAGGTATCCTTCTTGCTTCACATTGATTCTATCGTGTTCTGCAGTAGTGTTGGACCCAAGGTGCAGACAGACATGGAAGACTAGAAGATAAATAAAGATAAATAGATTTGTTTTATGAAACACTAAAGAAAAGCGGACATGGCAGCAAAACTTACTTGGAAACAGGTGAACAGAACATGACAGGCTGTGAGAAGCACAATCCATGGACAAGGTGCAAACACAGAGATGCTGAACTTAAAGGGAGATTAACGATACACAATGATGAACACGTGGGGAAAGACAACGAGGAGCAGGTGAGAGTGGCAGGAGCTGGAGCTACTTGAGGAGAGAAACACTGGGGAAAACATAAAAAAAACTGAAACACAGGAAAAACAGACTCAGAGAACTGCATAAAAATAACCAGAAGTACACATAAAACCCACAGATATGGTAAATGGATTGTACTTTTATAGCGACTTTCTATCTGGTCAAGATGCTCAAAGCGCTTTACAATCTGTGCCTCATTTACCCATTCATACAGCACTCTACTAGATCTCAAAGCTAATTGAACAAATCATTCTAAAGAGACTAATCAGTGCTTTAGATCACGTTCATACACCGATGGGACACATCAGAGGCAATGAGGGGTTCAATGTCTTGTCCAGGGACACTTTAGACTAAAGTGTGGCTGCTGGTGGAATCGAACCCCCAACTCTCACATTGGAGGACAACTTCTCTAACCACTCAGCCACAGCCCCCCCATATGACAGATATGACAGATACAATATGACAGATTATTTTGCCATTAATTAATTAATTTTTTTTATTGTACTCTATTAATCCCCAATGAGGAAATTAATTATCTGCATTTTTCCCATTGCACATGTGAGCATACACATGTGAAGCAGTGGGTTGCCTTCTGAGGTGTCCTCCGTCTCCCCATGTCAGTTGTTTATGTTGTTCTCTTGGACAGGCTGTACTGAAAATGCAATTTCGTTGTGCTTTGGTGCAATGACAATAAAGATGATTCTGATTCTAACCTCTGCTCCACCACTCCCCCAAAATTGGAAGATTGCATGGTAAAATGGTAATTAATTGTAAGACCAATACAAATGTTATTCTTTAGCAAAGCTAAACAGGTTCTGTGTAGACATTCAAAAAGATCCACACAGCTTCTGCAGTAGGAATGCTTTATGCAAAGTTGAAACCAGTTTATACTTTGTAGTTAAATTACATAGAGGCTGTGGTAGCTTGGTGGTCAGTCCAGGTTGCATCAGGAAGAGCATCAGCGTACAACAGTCAGATCTTTCATGCGAGTTCGCTCGCTGTGGTGACCCCTGAAGAAGGGAGCAGCTGAAAGAAACACTTACATCTAGAGTGGTACCAGACGCTCATGGTCCATGAGCTGGGCTCTTCCCATGAAAGCCGACAGTTTTATGAACTCTATGCCTTTCTTTACATTCTGTTCTGATTTCAGTGCAACATATTTTTGAAAGTGTAGTAAGCACTGGTCCATGTATTCATTTATTTTACATCCACGATCTAATAAATGTGTAATGAGAAAGCATTGTGATGCCACTGCTGAAGATGCACTCTGTCTCTGTGAGCATGTGCTGAGTATTCAGCTGCCAGTCATGTTGCTTGTTTCATTTTTATCTGATTCATTTACAGCATCCTGCTTATCATTTCTATTTATTCAGCGCAGCAACATGGCTCTGCAATTTACTCTCAAATCACCAGAAGGTTTAATAAAACCACATTTTAAACATAAGTGCCTTCTTTGTTAGACTGGCAGACATATGGAACCGATACATTTTAATTCAGAGCATTAAAGGAACTAATAAATGTTGCAACAGCAGTGTGATTACAATACTTTCTTAGAAAAACAAACTTATTTTATGGAAGTTTTTCATAAAATTTCCATCCATCCATCCATTATCTTTACCCACTTCTTCCTTTTTGGGTCACAGAGGTCGCCGGGGCCCATATCCAGCAATCACTGTGCGAGGGGCGGGGTACACCCTGGACGGGTCGCAAGTCCATCACAGGGACACATAGAGACAAACAACCATTCACTCTCTCACTCACACCTAGGGCCAGTTTAGAGTTACCAATCAGCCTAACATGCATGTTTTTGGTCTGTGGGAGGAAACCGGAGTACTCAGAGAACACAAACGCATGGACGGAAAGAACATGCAAACTCCACCCAGAAAGGCCCCTGGTCCGGGGTTTGAACCGGGGACCTGCTCGCTGAGAGGCAGCAGCTCTACCAGTTGCACCACCATGCTGCCCTCATAAAAATGATATTTATTTAAAATAATTTTGTACTAAAATTTAGGTTTTGCATTATTTAATGTAAATGTGTTAATCATATGACCTACTGACACAGGTTAACTATGTTGAAAAAGACTGAGACGCAGTCAGTGAATACTTTTAGAATATTTTTATAAAGGACACACCATGCAGGAGGCACTGTAGCACAGTTGGTAGAGCTGTTGGCTCTCAGTGAGAAGATCACCCGGCCCAGGACCTTTCTGGGTGGAGTGTGCATGTTCTCTGTGTGCATGCGTGGGTTTTCTCCAGTTACTCCAGTTTCCTCCAACGGACCAAAAACATGCATGTTAGGCTGATTGGTAACTCTAAATTGTCCCTAGGTGTGAGTGAGAGAGTGAATGGTTGTTTGTCTCGTTTGTCTCTACTGTATGTGGCCCTGGACAGACTTTCCCCTAATGGCTGGAAACGGGCACAAGTGACCCCCATGACCCAAAATGGAAGAAGTGGTTAAAGATGATGGATGTGGATGGATGCACCATTCACCATGCAATGTTTTATATTGTTATAACACCTCATGAAAACACTGCAGCAATGGTTAAAATTATGACACGCTAGAATTTCACTTCTTAAGTTGCCACTATCCATCCATCCATCCATCCATCCATTATCTTTACCTGCTTTGTCCTCTCTGGGTCACGGGGGTCACTGATGCCCATGTCCACTAACACTGAGATTACATTACAACGATGTTCTAGCAACAGCTCTGTGTTAGCAGGGTAATATGCAAATACACAATATACATGCAACAATTTACCTCATTTGTATTCTGTATGCATCTGCTGTGTGAAGAGTTTTTCAACAAATGCAGTTTTTTCATCCTGGTTCATTACCATATTGTGAAATGTGAAGGCAGAGACAATAAAAAGCTGGGACATTTTTATGATTAGAAGCACTTCACAGAGGAAAGAAATTTTGCAGTATGAATTGTTGCCTTTGACCTGCGATTTTTTGTATTTCTTTGTTCCAGAAAGGTTCTAAAGTGCAGCTGACAAATTATGAGAGAGTGGGAGATAAAGAGCTACAGTTTGTGTGGAGATAAATGTGTGTGGGTAAATCTAATACTATGGAGGCTGGATGGCACATTCGTTTATCTGCAGATCGCTAAACTTTAACATCTCTGAGTGAAGAGGCAAATCCTTTCAGTAGCAGCTTGCTGTACTGCTCAGCTCATGCTAAAACGCTTCAAGGTGCTGCAAAATCCCAGAATCAACTGGTCTGTGATTTACTTAATATGGTTTGAATCACAAACATTGAAAAACCTCTCTGGAGAAACAAAAACTATAAACTAGAGACAATTACTGAATTGCCCTTTCTGTGACTCCTCATCAAGAACTAATTTTCCATTAGAGACTCCAAAAAGCAAAACTACTTCAGACAACAGAAGTAGCTTTTGGGATTCTTGGGACATTCAAACCCCTCCACTTTAATAAAGTGGCAATTAACAGGAGAGACAGTGTGTGTTTGTTGGTCCCCTTCTAAAAACCATTTGGTTCCTGTATAATCAGAGTTGCTTTACATTGAAAGTAACAAGTCTGACTTGTTAAGTCTTAGACAGAAAATCTTGTTCTTTTTCACCACTTCTGTATTATTGTTATGGACAGAATTTCTAGCTGTAGCTAAGGAGCAGAGGTTCTGTAGTTTGAGATAATTTACACTATATCACTACTTTTTATCATTGATGGGACCCTGTTGGCCCCATTAGGCGGGGACCTCCTGAAAGTACCAAAGTGATTGGCAGCTGGGATTAAAATCAACGCCTCATATTTTTAGAATAATAAGAATAAGTGGATTGCCACCTCTGGGTTGAGAATGAGCTTCTGATTAAAGTGGAAGAGGTCAAGTATCTTAGAGTTTTAGTTCATGAATGTGAGTATATGGAGCATGAGGTTGACAGACAGATTAGGACAGCATCTGCAGGGATGTTTTTGCACTGTACTTGTTTGTGATGATGAAGAGAGAGCTAAGTCTGAAAATGAAGTTGTCAATGTATTGAGCAATTTATGTTCAAAGCTCACCTACTGTCATGAGCTATAAGTATTAACCATCCTTCCATCCATCCATCCATCCATTATCTTTTACCCGCTTCTTCCATTTTGGGTCAGGGGGGTCGCCGGTGCCCATGTCCAGCATTCACTGTGTGAGGAGCGGGGTACACCCTGGACAGGTCGCAAGTCCATCACAGGGACACATAGAGACAAACGAGACAAACAACCATTCACTCTCTCACTCACACCTAGGGACAATTTAGAGTTACCAATCAGCCTAACATGCATGTTTTTGGTCTGTGGGAGGAAACTGGAGTACCCGGAGAAAACCCATGCATGCATGGAGAGAACATGCAAACTCCACTCAGAAAGGCCCCTGGACCAGAATTTGAACCAGCAACCTTCTCGCTGTGAGGCAGCAGCTCTACCAGTTACGCCACCGTGCTGCCCTAAGTATTAACCACAAAAATTTAATTGCTAATACAAGTAGCTGAAATTAGCTTTATTTGCAGTTGGACTCACCATAAATGATATAGTAAGGAACTTTGTCAGGTCAGAGAAGAGTTGCTACTACCCCACGTTCAGATGACTCTGCAGGGGTTGGGTGTATCAGAGATGGACAAGAAGCTGAGTACAGGGAACTGGATCAGTATCGGCCGATACGGCCGATATTCAGACTTAGGTATCGGGATCGGATCGGAAGTAAAAAAGTGTATCGGTGCATCCCTAGCTTTGTGGCATGGTGTGGAAACAATCATCTCATCTTGAATGTGAACAAAACAAAGGAGATGAATGTAGATTTCAGGAGAAACAGGAACAGGTCCAACCCTATTTCCATCATGGGAGAAGAAGTGGAGGTGGTGGAGAAGTATAAATACCTTGGGGTTCACCTGGACAACAGACTGGACTGGAAATGCAACAGTAAAGCGTCTACAAGAAGGGACAGAGCATCCTGTACTTCTTGAGGAAGATGAAGTCCTTCAATGTTTGCAGCAAGATGCTGTGTATCTTCTATAAGTCTGTTGTAGAGAGCGCTGTCTCTTCTGCCATCATCTGCTGGGGTAGCAGCACCAGAGCAAGTGACTTAAAAAAGATCAACAAGCTCATAAAGAAGGCTGGCTCAGTTGTGGAGACTCCTCTAGAACCTTTGGAGATGATTGTACTAAGAAGGATTTTTCATAAAATGAAGAACATTATAGACAACCCTCAGCACCCTCTTCATCAGACTGTCATACAACAACAGAGTGTCTTCAGCCTGAGAATTCCTTAGATCCGTTGTAGGACAGACCGCTACAAGAGATCCTTCCTGCCCACAGCCATCAGCATCTATAACAACTTTTTAATGGAGCCAGATGATGAGTTACATCATTTAATTTCCCTTTGGGATTAATAAAGTATTTTTGAATTTGAATTTGAATAAATCAGCATAGCCTCAGGGGTTCATGGCGCAATTAAACCCCCTCCAATTGAGATGGTTTGGGCATCAGGTAAGGATGCTTTCTAGATAACTTCCAAGGGAGATGTTTCAAACATGTTGCACTGGGAGAAGACCTTAGGTCTCAAACCTGGCCTGGAAAAGCTCAGAAGGAACAGGGACTCTGAAGAGGAGCCCAGGATGGTAGGAAGAAGAGAGAAGTCTGGGGCTTAAGCTGTTATTCACACACCTCAGTTTTAGATATCCAGTGTTGACAGATATACACAAAATACCATATGTATGTGATAGATTTAGGGTCTACACAAATACAACAGTTTTGAAAAGGCCCACATATTACTGGTAAATAGTTTTTACATTTATGTGTACTAAAAAATAGTTTTCTATCATGCAAACATTCACATGCATGTCTGCTTAATCATGCAACAAAACCCTCCTGGTTTCACATTTGATGTCTTTGAGAACTCATCCCCACAACCCAGCTGACTGAGAAAACACCCTCCACCCTCACCCCCTTTGTATTGCTCAAAATACAATAGTTTTAATGCTAGTTTTAGCTTTGTTTAAATAATAGTTTTAATAGTTTTAATTAATAGTTTTAATGTAAAGCATAGTTTGACTCTTCTCTGGCATCCCTGTAGGTAAGTGGCAGAAGACTGGTGTTTGGACAACTTTCATTTTTCATAATGTGATAGCATCCTTGTTACTCTTTAACTGTGTCAGTTTTTATATTAAAGCATTACAAGAAAAATATTTAAACTGATCAAATCCCCCATAACAAGGACATGTTGTGTCACATAGTAAACCTTTCACTGTGGATTCATAATTAACTAAACTAAATTATGCCAACTATGCCTACACTTTTTAAAATGTCCAATAGAAATCTAGTTTGAGAGCTAAACTTACTTGATTGCAACTTTATAAGCGTTAAAACATACTTGATATGAATTCAAATATGACTTAGTGTAATGAGTTTGATCTTTATTTAATAAACAAACTAAGAACTTGAATTTGGCACAGATAAAAAAAATCAATCAATCGATCAATCAATCAATATACTTTATTGATCCCAAAGGAAAATTTCATTTCAGTACATCCCGTTAAGAAAAGAAAACAACAGACGTGGGGAGACAAGATGTCTGAGGATTCAGCTGCAGAGAGCAGCACCCCTTTTTCATTAGATAAGGAAAGTGAAAAACTCGAGGAAAGGAAGGAGGTATATAAAAAATGTCTCACACACTGTGTCTTTGACACACAGGACACACCAAAAAAACTACCTCAGCACAGAAAAAAGCAACATAAATAGACATAACACATATGCGTGTGGAGTGGGTAGGGGGAGGGGGTCCCAGCATGGCCACCAGGTGAGTGACGCAGCCCTTTGGTGCCTTCGCATCTCCTAGGTTGCTGCACCAGGGGAGGCAATGAGGGAGGCCAGTGAAGGCATGAGTTTGAGGGGAAGTTGTAGCACATCACAGTCCAGAGCCCCCCTAGCCATAGTCTGTCCTGATAAGAGGTGTTTGTTTATCAGCCAGCTTGGTTGAGCTCTGACATGGGTTCACATCCTTGGGGAGGGAGGGAGGCCAAGCTCGTTAATTTGTGTGTCTGCCTTTACAGTCTTGCTAGTACATTTCATGGTGACTCCAAACAGCCCAAATATGATTACTTACACAGAAGTCGGGCTTACAACTTTTCCAAGATCTATTCCTTCCAACCGTCCATGAACACTGCCAAAAAATTCCACAGTCCTGCCTGCTCAGCTCTGATACAGGTCCACAGATAGTTTGCACAGAGTCTGAGTGTTGCCAAGCTCGGCACACACATTCCAGACAGCTTAAACAGCTGCTGACATTTCCGATTTGTTGATAATCCAGATTTTCACCAACCCCAAAAAGCAGAATCCAGTTATCCATCCATCCATTATCTTTACCTGCTTCTTCCATTTTGGGGTCAAGGGGGTTGCTGGTGTCCATGTCCAGCAATCACTGTGCGAGGGGCGGGGGACACCCTGGATGGGTCGCAAGTCCATCACATAGAGACAAACAAACATTCACTCTCTCACTCACACCTAGGGACAATTTAGAGTTACCAATCAGCCTAACATGCAAGTTTTTGGTCTGTGGGAGGAAACCGGAGTAACTGGAGAAAACCCATGTATGCATGGAGAGAACATGCAAACTCCACCCAGAAAGGCCCCTGGACCAGGATTTGAACCAGGGACCTGCTCGCTGAGAGGCAGCAGCTCTACCAGTTGCGCCACCGTGCTGCCCAGAATCCAATTATCATAAATGTAATTATGGTTCTGAGGTACAAGGGCTCTCCTTCACCCTTTCTTCTTGTTGAGAAAATTTGATCAATTGTGTTGAGAGATCATTTGAACTAATCCATCGTTTACAATTCAGAAGGTATGCAAAAAGGAGCTCTGAAAAAAGTTCACAAGACAAAGTGCAAAGCAGGACCTCCTCTCCTCCATCCCTGCTTTGCTCTAATTGTCTGCCTTCAATGAGAAATTAAAATAGGGAAATTCTAATTTCATGCCATAACAACAATGAAATGAGCCTTATTTAAAGTTTCCAAACAAATTTAATGGATTTTTAATCTTTATTACAGGATCTATAAATATGCACTAACTTGTTCATACAAATATAAAAACATCATAAACACTGAAATAAAAAAAAAATAAAAACACTAGTGTGGAAAAAGATTTTTTAAAAGATTTTTACTAGAGCTTCACAAATGATCCGAAACATTTGAATTGCTCTTTACAACAAATCATAAGAACTGATTTGCAAACAGTAAAGAGCTACTATATATATTAATTTCATAATTCCTTCATGTTTTCCTCATCAAATACAGAGATGCTTTCGTTTTTTCACTGAGACAATGGAGAACAGCAAAGGGGAGGAGTACAGCAGCTCGGGGGGGGAGTGGGGTATTTCCTGCTGGACAAAACACGTGGTACGGCCCTGATGACGTATATCCATACGTGATGGTGTCACTATCGTTCAAAATTCAATGGCTATATGAAGCTAACAGATCGTAAAGTTCCAGTTCCCTTTGAAGTGCCATATATCCCATCTCTAATTTTTAACGTTTAACTATTACTTACTTCATAGATCCCCCCAAAAATTGCTTGTCAGATTCAGGGCAAAACCAAAGCGACAACACATCTCATTCTCATTCACTTATTTTTTCCACTCAAGTAATATAAAGAAGGTAAATCCACACAGAAAGGCCCCAGCCAGGAATCCCTTAAAATCAGGTTTCACTAAAAAATATTGACCACTGCTTTCGATTGGTGTCATCCTATTGGCTCATGAGCTGATGAAAGTCAACAAACTGAATATCAGCCAGCACGTCTCGAGGAACTGTACGCAATTTGGTGAAATTATGACTCCCGTAGTGCCCCCACTGCTTTGAATGGAAAGCAATCAGGAGTGACAGAAAGAGAGCAGTACGACAGCTTCTCTCTGTGAAGCAGAATTAATGGCACCCACGTAGAGTCCCACAGGGGGAGACGCTCACGATATAGGAGCTCTCCAGAGACGGCAGTGGGCAGCTCTTAATGGTGGCATATTAAAAATCGTGCCCATCTCTCCCTGTGAGTGAATCATTTGTCTGATGGTGCCTGTAGTGTCAGAAACTAGAGAGAAAGAAAGCATTTATGAGCAGCCGCTGTCTGAAGACAAGAGAGCAAAGAGAGGAAAATGCTTGAGATGAAACATTGTTCTTACTCGTCTGTTCAGAAATAAGTCTCAGAGGAAGACTGTTCCATAAAATCTAAAGACGTTTCTCTTTATGAGGCAAAACCAGATTTGTGTGTAGATAAGCAGTCTTGTGCCTAATAAAACCCATCAGGACACCAACTTCTGGTACTTTCTGTAAATATTGGGACTAAAGTGCAATTCCCAAAGGCACAAAAGGACCTTTTAGACTTAAGACTTGGTTTTGTAGTCAGAATTAGATTGAGTTTATCACTAGTTTTAGAGTAATGTCCATATTTGTATGTAATACTGAAGTGCTTAGGAATACATTGTGCCAACAACGTGTCCCCATGAAAGAATAAAACAAATATGTGTGTGAAGAGCTTCTTTATTTAGGTTGAAGAGGTTTGTTGTGAATTCATTTGTGCTGTAATTTGCATTTCAGATTTACCAATCATGATGCCAAAATTCCTCTTACAAATTTGACTTTGATAAAATGATCAAGTTAAAGTTGTGAAGTGGATGACATTTGATCCCTCCGCCTACAAAACCTCCGAACAGCAAGGATTAGGTACTACATTACCATGATGGAAAGTGTTTGCTTTAGTCACACTTTTGTTTCCAGTGAATTTATTTCAGTTTTCTCTCCAACCCCCAAGCCCACCCCCAATGCTCAGTTTTGTTTATTATGCACTTGAAATCACTGCCTGAAAGTGGGCAGAGCGATGAGCAACATTTTATGACGCTATTTGTTTATTTCCAGAAGTGAGGCTATTTAAAATGCTTAACATTATGTGCAATTTTTGGGGTTTTTCATTGTAGGACTACCTTATTATAGTTTTGTGACCCATTTGATCTATTTATGATAACTGTTCTAAAGTTACGTCAACATGACACAAAAATGTAAACAGATTTTTTCCCCATACACATAATAATAAAAAAAGCTAAATCATATATGGGAAAAACATATTCCAAAGCTCATGTAGCTTACATTTCCCTTAACCTAGAGACTAACCTGTATAAATAAAGGTTGAATGAATCAATATTTCCAGAATTTCATGAGAACAAAGTTCCCTGAGTATTCTCTGAGTAAATCCTGAAATTCTAGGAGATTTTTCAGTCCCACAAAATGCTCAAATTTAAAGTAGTATGTTGAAGCCTACAATACTTACATACATCAAATAGTTACTTATATTGTATAACATCAGATAATAAAAAGCCACCATAGCCAGTCAAGTTCAAGTTGTTTATTTGTCATATGCAAGGTTAACCAAGGTTAACAGTACAATGAAATGCTCAGAATGAGAAAAAGACTATTTGACTCGCTAAAAACAGAACAAATAAACAAGAAAATACTAAAACATGCAATAAGGGTACAAAATAAAATACCAAAAAGTAAAAAAAAGTAATTATATTATTTACAAGGTCCTAAAAAGAGATAATACGGTAAACAACAACATGGTAGTATATAACGATGCAAGTAGGATGAATTTGTATGAATAAGTATTTCAAGGTAGTAATATAAGTTAAAATGCACATGCTATATATTGCACTTAATTAACATATAGCACACAGGTTGTGTGACAGGTTATTGTGCAGATAATGAGTGACATTGAGATTGAATTACGATGGTAATGTAGTGACATAGATACTGTATCATACATGATACAGCCACATAGTGCAGCAGCAATATTAGGTGTCACAAGCTAATATTAGTCATATTAGGTGTCACAGATACCATACCACTTTATTTATAAAGCACTTAAAACAGCAGCAAGGCCAACCAAAGTGCTGTACAGACAAAACAACAGGTAACACACAAAACAAAATACAAAATGAGGTAAATCAGAATATAGACAAAAAACGATGCAGATAATGACGACAAGTCTCAGCGAGCAAAAAACTCTACATCAATGGCTCTCATGGAAATAATAGAACAAATAACTACTGCTGTCGATCAAAAACAGTATTGTGTTAGTATTTTTGTTGATTTAAAAAAAGCATTCGATACTATTGATCACACTATTCTCCTTGAAAAATTAAATAAATATGGTATAAGAGGACCAGCATTACACTGGGTATCTAGCTATCTAAAAGATAGGAAACAGTTTGTACAAATAAATGGTGTAAGATCTGACCTGTGCAATATCACTTGTGGAGTTCCTCAAGGCTCTGTACTTGGACCAAAGTTATTTATTTTATATGTGAATGACTTAGTGACTGTATCAGGACTCCTCAAATGTGTCCTTTTTGCAGATGACACCACATTTTTTTGTTTGGGTAAAGATGTAAAACGGATGTTGAAATTGATGAAGACAGAATTTGATAAAATACAAACTTGGTTTAAACTTAATAAATTATCATTAAATTTAGATAAAACTAAATACATGATATTTAGTAACAAAAAGAGAACTGTTGATGATCCATTTAAAATTGAGGGTGTTGAGATTTGTAGAGTTAATGAGATGAAATTTTTGGGTGTAATCATTGATGAACAGCTAACATGGAAAAATCACATAAATTCTGTAAGAACAAAAATATCTAAATCTATTGCAGTACTATACAAAGTCAGGGAATTATTAAATGATAAAGCTCTGTACATGTTGTATAACACAATCATTGTTCCACATTTAATCTATTGCATTGATGTTTGGGGGAAAGCATGTAAAACATTTACAAAACCTATTTTTATTTTACAGAAAAGAGCTGTAAGAATTATCACCAGAAAGCATTACAGATACCCATCAAGCACATTATTTTATCAACTGAAGTTATTGAAGTTCCATGATTTAGTAGATTACAGTATTTTATCAGTTATGTATAGGGCTCAAAATAACACATTACCATTAAATATCCAAAGAAATTTTGTTAAAAGACAAAGTTGTTACAATCTTAAGGGGATAGAGATATTTGTCAAACCAAAATTCAGAACTAGTCTGAAGGGAAGGTCTACCTCAATCCAAGGAGTTGGATTGTGGAATGGTCTAGAGAGTGATGTGAAAAATGCCAAGTCAATGAGTACATTTAAGAAAAAGATCAAAACTGAATTGTTAAAAAAATATATATGAAGTAGCTTAGTGTGTGTTTTGTATTAGAATTAGAAAAATTAGAAAGAGTTATTCATTTTGTTCTGTTACTTGAAGATTATTATGTCTGAAATAATTGTTTGAAAAAGGGGCAGATATAATAAGATTTTTTCTTCTTTCTGCTGCCTTTCATTTTAAATCTTTTGTATCCTTTTTTTTATATTGTTATGGAATTGTTTTGTACTTTTTTAAAATGAATAAACTATATACCATACCATACCAAGTCCAGATGTGGCTTGGTGCAATGTTATTGCCAATTGTTCAGTGTTATTTATTGAGAGTTTAGTAATCTGACAGTTTGTGGATAGCCAGTAAGGTTATGTGTATTATGTACACTGTGGAAGCAGAACATAGACTCAGTGATACAATACTAAAATATTAACAATAATACATGAATACATGGACCAGTAACCCTAACCCCAATAGTCTCTAAATGCTTTGAAAGACTGGTCATGACCCACATCAAAACAACCATCGACATCAGCGAGGACCCTCGCTAGTATGCATACTGCAAGAATCGATCAACAGAAGTCACCATCTCCTCTGTGGTCCACACTGCTCTCACTCACCTGGAGCAGAAGGACTCCTACGTCCATACGCTCTTTGTGGACTTCATGTCTGCCTTCAATACCATGATTCCCCAGCCCAAGCACTTTGATAACAGTCTATCTGTTTTAAATTGTGCTCTATAAATAAATATGACTTGACTTGACTTGACTGATGGACAAACTACTCACACTAAGACTAAGCCCCTCCATATGCAACTGGGTCCTGGACTTCTTAAACTGACCGCAGTCTGTGAGATGCACAACTTCTCCTCTCCATCATAACCCTCAGCATTGGCTCCCCCCAGGGCTGTGTGTTGAGCCCCCTCCCATTTACTCTGCTCATGTATGACTGCACACCTACCCATCCCGGCTGTCATATTGTAAAGTTTGCAGATGATACAGCGGTGGTTGGATGCATCACAAACAACGATGAGTCCAGCTACAGACAGGAGGTGGAACATCTGGAGAGCTGGTGCAGGAAGAACATCCTTCACATCAATGTGAAGAAGATGAAGGAGATGGTCGTGGACTTCAGATGGAACAAACACACCTACCCCCCTGAATATAGGAGGATCTGCAGTGGAAGTGGTCTCCAGCTACAAGCACTTGGGTGTGCAATTGAATGACAACCTCAGCTGGGGCAACAACACCACCAACCTGATCAAGAAAGCACGTCAGAGACTCTACGTCCTCAGGCGGCTGAGGCGTGCTGGACTGGGAAGCTCAGTCCTCAGCTTCTTCTACAGGTGTGCAGTGGAAAGCATCCTGTGCTCCAGCATCAACATGTAGCATGGAGGCTACACAGCTGCAGAAAGAAAAGCTTTGCAGAGAGTGGTGAAGGCTGCACAGAAGTCTGTTGGAGTCAACCTCCCCACCATCACAGACATCTACACCTCCAGATGTAGGAAAAGAGCCACCTGCATCATGAAGGACCCCACTCACCCAGCATACACACGTTTTGCCCCATTCCCCACAGGCAGGAAGTTGAGGAGCATTAAGTGTAGAACCACTAGACTGAGGAACAGCTTCTACCCTGAAGCTGTTAGACTCATGAATCTCTAACCAGAATAATCACTGTGGGAAAAAAAAATCAAATCACTGTAATGCCACTTTGATTTTCGATATGTGCTGCTGATTATCCTTGCTGCTGATCTCATGCTACTGATTTATTTCATGCTGATGTGTTCATTAGTACTCATCTGCTCACACAGACTCATGTTCATGCTGTTGTTCGGCATATTGTCTTTGTACTATTTGTGCTTAGTGTATTCTTAGTTTTAGCATATTTCTTAGTTCATATATTAGATCTTATTACTGTTTTCTTTACAATTTATTCTTTTGTTGTATGGACCCCGTGTACATAATTTCATTCCACCACATGTACCACATGTGTTGCGAATGACAATAAAGAACCTTGACTTGACTTGACTGATGTACACATAAAAAAATTATAAAGATCATCTTTTAGTCAGCAGGTCAGTGCTCAAATTCCCCGTTTTCTATGTCTGGGAACTGTGAAAGACATTATCCAGATTTTCCTTGATTTCCAGAGTTTCTGAGAACCCTGTTAATGGTTTTGACAAGTGTTTGTCAGTTCTTAAGATTTACGACACAATTACTGATGCAGGGATTTGGATGAAGAGGAATAGACACCGAAAATCTGGTAAAAATAGTGATATTGTGATTTCTCATTCACAAAGCAACAGAGATCATGGGCAAAACAGTCTGCTTTAGTCAAGTCCACACAAATACGTTAAATACAATATGTCTTGTACATCTCATTTGTGGGTGCAAATTTTAAAGATTTTCACTGTTTTATCACCTAATAGTTTTACACAAACATAAGCAACAACAACAACAAAAAAAACAAGTAGAAATGCTAAAAAAAAACTTTGTTAGCTGTAGCATTGTAAAAGAAAAAGACAAATATAAATAACAAACTAATTCTTCATTTGTTCCTGCTGATGTACAAGTTAGCATTAGCCTTTCAGCACAGCTAGTCACTACATAAAGGAATCTCCTGTCAAATGTCTAAATAACTTTTCCAATTCACTTTCTTCAATTCAATTTTTTTTCTCCAATTTAACTCTTATGAATCAAATTCTTATGACTCATGAAGGGTTGTAATTGGTTTTATTTTGACATTCTGTAACCATTGTAGATGAACAGATGCTCAGATATATTCATCATTTAACGCGGGTTCCTCATTTTTCTGGACTGAATAAAACGTGCATTGAATTTAAGGAAATGCAAACGTGAGACGTCATTTATATTTGACCCATCAAAATGAATGCGGTCATTTATTTACAGAATCAAAATTTAACATCAAACATTTACATTAATTTGGCAAATTATGAAAATAACAACATAAGCAATCAATCAGGAAAAATCATACGGCCATGATTTTTCCGTTGCTTCACCACAGCGATGTTATGAAAACTGTACAATTATGATCTTTTACCCACATGAATGTGGGTGAGCATTTTACACAGACATTTCTAAAATATCTGGAAGAATTTCTACTTGAGAGAAAAGTTTAGAGATGGAAAGAAGTTTAGAGGGAGTTAAGATGGTATGGGAGGGAAGAAATGTGTTCACCAGAATCGACACTCTCCGGCTTTCTTCAGCTTTTCCTTACAGTACACTTAGGTGATGAAATCGGCTCCTTTACCTGGAGATGACTCAGGTGGGATTCCGTTTAACGCACCCTTTCAGCGTCTCAGTAGGATGCTGTTACTCGTCCGAAGTAATGGCGAGGCTCTGTTCGACACATATTCACCTCAGTGGAAAATGTTATACTCCCATGGAACTCGGAAGAGCTCTGTTGTCAGGATCATCCCGTCTCTCACAGAACTGGTTGGACTGTGTATCCAGCAGAACAAGACAGCACTCCATCAGAACTTCAGCTCTCGTGTAGTTTACAGAACTCCCACAGAACTCACTAGACCAGGAAGTACTGACATTTTAAAGAGCTGTTTCCCGGTTCACTTTTGGGAGTATTACCATTGGTCAGAACCGACCAGACGGGGTGTGTGTTGTGACGTAAGAGGTTAGACGAAAAACAAGAATTGTTATGGAAAGATCAGAAATGTTCTCACAGACAGAGAGAGTTTTGATTAGGCGTGTTTCAGAAACAGGTGCAAAACATCTATATTTACGTCTGAGAGGATTCTAAAACATGACAGTTTTAACATAACAACTTGTTTTTCGTTTGACTCCAACCTTGGGAACGCACACACTTGCTCATTCAAAGGCAGAAATCAGAAAATGCATAAACTCTGTAACAGCTTTGACATGAGAATAAACTTTGCAGGAGAATAAAATCATTACTCAGTTAATAAAATTGATTAGTTCACTGCAACATCTAAAATGGTTTGAACTAAGACACTTTGATTATCAACATTTGTAAAATAGTAATGATAATAAAAGAGAGTGTTCTTTTCACTTGAATCTTCAAGAAAGAAAGTCTCAGGATGGGTGAACCTGTATTTCTGAGTTCAAATGAATGAAATGACAGTTCCTTAAAACAAGGTTCTTAAGGTCAAGATTTTGACCTTAGACTTAGTTTTTGACATGGGCCTAGTCCACTACACCATTTAGGCACATAATCCTCCTGGTAAAGATGGTGTTATGAAGTTTTAATATAGCTGCAAATGTTTATTCAGTTGCTATGATAAATGTTCCTCTGACAGTGAGTGACATACTGTCAGAGCTCACAATTGTTATGGTATTCAGGAAGCAAAGTGCAGACATTAAAACAGACTAAAAGTCAAATTTAGAACTTATAACAAGGAAAAGCCATTGAGGCACAAGAATAACTAAAAACATACTATGGCTGTCACGCTCAGCGGCCTCCGCTGCCCCCCCCATCTGCCTAAGCCTCTGCTCTTCATATCACAGCCCCTGTTTTAAGATCATTCACGTTTTTTTCTGCCTCAGTTTCTGTTTATTTCATCCTGTTTGGTCCTGCACTGCCTATCACCCATTTTCTGCTCCTGTCACTCTCTCTCAGCAATCTGCACTCATCTGCTGCACCCTGTCTCTGCAATCACCACTCACCTGCCACACCTGTTCAGCTCACTACTTAAGCTCCACTCTCAATCCCCTCAGTGCCAGATTATTGAAAGCCTCACAGCCAGTAAATTATCCAGCATTCGTTCGTTCCTAGTTTCTTCGTTTTTGACCACAGCTTCCCTCTTGATTCCTCGTTTTGACTTTGCCCCTGTCTGGATACCACGCTCTCGGCCTACATGGTACAACCTCGCTCTCCTTTTCGACCACGACTACGGATCATCCTTTTGCCTGTTCACACAGCTCCTGGCTCTCGACCCCTGCTACGTCCCTGGATTCTGTTTCCTGCCCAGCCCTCCAACGTTCTCTGTCTCAGCTCTGCTCCTGCCACAGAAGGTTAGTGACGTGCACACCACCTCTCAGCTCCCAGAACCTTTTTGCAGTCACTAACCTGTCTGTCTTCATAGATTGGACCAGAACTGAGGCTCAGATCCTTCAGACGAACGCCTTTAATAAAATAAAACCTTTTATTTTAATATTGTCCTGAGTCAGGTGTTGTGCCGATCCATACAGACTCGTTACAATGGCAGAAACTCAAGGAAATCAACAAGCAGTTTGTTATGACTCGAGGAACCTAGAATGGTACGAGACAAGACTCAGAATAGAAAATGAACAGTGTTTATTATTTACAGTGCAGTAATATGTACAGATGAAATGCTGGAGCCCCTGAGGAAGAAGGAGAGGGTCAGGTGGGTCTGGATGAAGAAGTTGAATGTGTGATATTGATCTGGTTGTTTTTCTCTTACAGGTTTGGACGTGGTGGTGAGGCACAGAGTTGAATCCAAAACAGAGATCCAGAGATGTGGAACCAGGCAGGGCAGGCAGGACAGGTAAGTGTCTGGAGGGCAAGGCACGAGGAACGAGGAACAGGACTGAGGGAGAACCAGGACTGGACGGGACCCAAGGAGGGAGGATAGCTGTAGACACAAGGATAAGGTAAGTATCTCAAAATACTCAATGATACTGGTTAGAGGCATAAATACCATGAAAGGCTTAATGCTCCAGCGAAGAGTAGCACTCGACTGCAGCCTTATGTAGTGCAGGATCTCATCAGGTAGATGGCCAACAGCTGGTGGTAATTAGCGGCCATCTTGGAGCAGAGAGCTGCAGCCAGTGGTACTCAGAGTGAGTGAATAACTGGGCAGGTAACATGGACCAAACGGGGACAACAGTGGCATCTAACAAATGACCATGAAGGCAGGAAGACTGCACAGATACACAGAGAGGTATGATTGAAGAACGAGAGCAGCTGGGTTAATGAGCATGAGAAGCAAGTGGGTGATGAGCCGAAGCCAGGAAAACCTAGATAAACAACTATCAGGGAGAATACAAAGTAACCTGAAACATACTGAACTCAGACTGAATGACTAATAAACACAACAAATAAACAAACTACAAAACAAACACAAAAACCTCATGACTGTGACAGCCAAAATGGTAAAAATGTGGAAGGCTGAAAGCAATAACATCTCACTGCATGTGCACAGAACACTGTCCTAGTTATTGCTTTATATGCAGAATATTAGTGCTGAATTTGTTTACCTGCAGCTCCCTTCACCCTGCCCCCACTTGGAAAGTGATCTTCCTACATACGTTTATTTGTATGGGTGTTTGTTAATACGATAGTTTTGTGACTGTGACTTTTAATACTTTTCTTGGTGTTCTTGTAGCAGTTTTATTATGAGGATATTTTGTCACTTAGTGGGGAAGTTTGTTTACCCTTCACAGCTGTTTTATTTCGTTTATCAATTCAATCTTTAGTAGTTCTGTTTGTGTTGTTGTTATTTGTCAATTTGTCTGTTTAGTGTTTCTTTGTGAACATATTGTCACTTTTGTCTATTTAGGTAACAGGTATTTGTTTCAACTTTTCTCTTTGCAATGCTGTAAAGTTGTGCCTCCTTTCTTGTTTGTATTTGCAAAACATGTCTGTTTAATGTTGGTTTGTATCTCTGTTTGTGTTTTCTTTATGTTTTATGGTTTTTAAATCAATTTAGTTTTTCCAACAGTGGCATACTAACGATTGGGTACTATTTTTACCAAGAAAATTAACAAAAACCAGCTACTAAAACGAAAACTGAAACCGCTTTGACTCAAATAGTTATTACCAAAGTCTCATGACTGGTTCAGAATCTCGGTCTCCTTTGAGCAGCTGCCTAATGCTCTGAAAATTAAATTAACTGAATCCCACAAAGGAGGAGAAGACAATAAGTAGAAAATGTGTTTTCAACCATTGGTTTGTAACGTAATTAAGAAAAGACAGATAATAGGAGGTCAAGTTGAGGTCTGGAAGATGTAGATGACCTTCAGAGACAACTGCTGACAGGACTTGTTGCTAAAATCCAGAGTTCTGTCAGTAATGGAGGATGATCAGTGTGTACTAATTTAATAATATTGATAATGACACTGATATTTTTTTCCTACACACCAGTCACAAATATCTTGGAAATCTTACTAATTTAAAAGGACTTTCAGTTCAAAAATATTTTGGTGGAATGAATCCACAAGAACACCCCCCACACACAAAAACAACGAATAAAAACTTTTCACTGAAATTTAAATGATGACTGGTGTGTTTTTCTTTTGTTTTGTTGCATGACCTTGCTTTATTCCATATGATAAACTAAGCTTTCCATATGGCAGCTTCTCTTTACATAACTCCATATGTGAGAACAGTCGGGACAAATCATGCAAATGTTTTTCCATTAATCCTTTTGATACATACAGTTTGTTGCACCGGCTGTCTGGTTTATCCTGAAAAATCTGTGCTTCACAGCCCACCTTATCATCCTCTTATTTTAAGTCCAGTCTTTCACAGCTGACTCCCTCATGTTTCACCTCTCACTTCCCTTCCCTGCCTCTTTCTCCAACTAATTCACCTCCTCTTCATCTAATGGAACGGTCAAAAGCTAAGGGTTTTTTCTTTGTAATATACATTTTTTTTTCCAAAGAGGAATAAATGGAGAACAAAAATGGTAAAACATGCACATTTATGTATAGAGTATGGTTTATGTAAATCTCCACGTATGAACCAGTTACGGTGATGCCTGTGATTACTCCTTACATGCAGTTTGATCAGTGTGTTGCTGATGCTAGCTGACATTTTCAGCAGCTTTCTTTTTCACTGTAGCTTACAATGTGGTTAATTATACTGTAAACAGCTTTTATTTCCACCCCGATGGTGGCCAGAGCTTAATGGATGACTTTTATGTGCTCTGTACAGTAATCTGAAATTTATGGTGAACATTATTTAATGTTTTTCTTTCAAGTTTGCTTTGAGTTTGCCATAGTGTATTTGTTGGCTTGGGGCCGTATGTCTGGGTACTGTATATTGTTTTGTTTCTGTAATTTCTGTGTTGCAGGTCTGTGAAACGCATAAACTCCCAAAGCTGAGCCGTAGTTGTTATTAAAGATATTGTTTGCATAGCAGATTTCTTGACAGAGTTACAATGGGTTGCACATAAAAGGATGGATGCCTTGCATGGATAAAATTTTTAAGCTGGGATATGAATGTAGACAGGTTTATTGCCCTGAGAACGTTTGCAGGAGGTTGGTTAAGGACTACACCAAAGCTCATACTGGTTTGTAGCAAACTGGCAAATTGTTTGGCTTTTTTTTTTACTATGGAAAATGCTGTTTTTTGGAATCAGACTTGATTGTTGGTGACTCTTCAGAGTGAAGAAGTCCTTTGGATGAAGGACGAAACGTCTCAGCAAAAAAAAAAAAAAAAAAGTCCAGATGACCTGACTAAACATTGTTGGGTTAAGGACTACATTTGCTAGAAGTTTGCACTCCATGAAAATAAGTTTACTATTTAATGGCATGGTCATTTAAGGGTGAGAAATAATAGTTCAATTTATTGTATCAAAGATGGAGCTGATATAGGAAGGCAAGTGGGTGGTGCAGGGTGTGTATGGTGGCTGTTTTGTAGAGATCTAGTAGAGTTCTATATGAATGGGTAAAGGAGGGCACAGATTGTAATGTGAAGTGCTTTGAGTGTCTTTATAAGAAAGAAAGGTGCTGTATAAACACAGTCCATCCATACATACATAGTAAGTCTAAGTGTAACATTTTTGTATGAACTACAGTAAATTTCACAGAGAAAGCCAAAACAACAGCAAAAAAAATATATATATATTTTAAATGTAGTTTGGGTTATAAAGTGGGCAGCATGGTGGCTCAGTTGGTAGAGCTGTTACTTATGAGTGAGCAGGTCGCTGGATCGAACCCTGGCCAGGGACCTATCTGGGTGGAGTTGTGCTGATGTCTGCTTATATGTGCTTCTTGAATGTGTGCAGCACAAAATAGACTGATATGTGTTCTGATGCATGCTCTCACTGATATGTGGTATCAATCTTTGCCTCCTGGCTCTTTTTCTGAATGATTGTGAAGTTCTTTCACATCTGCTTTGAATATGTAACTAAAAATGAACAACACACAGCTGAAACTACATTAATCGTAATTATTTTGTTAGTCTATGTGGTGCATAATTTGCACTGACAAGCTATGTTAAGCTATTCAAGCAAAGGTGACCCATTGTTGTGCAATTTAAGTGTTTCTCTTTTGATGTGAAAGCAAACATGTTGGTCTTTATAACTGCACCATAGTGGGACTAACACTGCGCATAACCCTCAAAAAATCTCTTTGTTTGGTCCAAAAGCACCTAATATCTCCCAATACCATTGTGACATTGAAAACTGATTTTAGGCTCATTGTACTTCAGTTACCCCTCAATAAAACAAATCTCCTTTTATCTAAACTTAAAGAAACTATTTTTTATTGTTTAAGTCTGAAAAGGCACTGAAAGAAAATGTCTTCAGACCGAATTTTCTCAAAAGCTCTTTATTTCTTTCATTTTCCAAATCAAAATTTTGCCTTAGTAAAGTTCATTTTTTTGAACTCAGCAGAACATTTTTCCATGTTTCTTTCAGCTTCGTGTTCTAGTCTCTCTCCACTGAGAATTTCAATCTCCACTTTAAAGAAAGATGATCATATCGTGGGTTGCTTTTTGTTCACATTGCCTCTAGGCAAGCTCTCCTCTCCCTCCTCCTGCCGCTCCAGGTCATGCTGTGGGGCTACTTGCCTTCAATCACAGTCCTGAAGGAAAGTGAGTGAGTTTGACCATTGGTATTTGTGTTTTCAGTGCTGACATGTTTTGCCTTAAAGCCAAAATGTGTCACAGAGGAATTTTCATGATTACTAATGTTTTAATTCCCAGAGTAGTGCAGACTAACAGAGAAAGAGACAACACATTCCAAGTAAAAAGTATGTGATTTTATTTAAAGCGTTCCAGGGACACAAGTAGGACTTGATAAGCAAGTGGTAACAGGTAAGTATCTTGACAGTAGATGTAATCTTGAGCGTAATGCCCAAAGTAGATTTCTTATATCTCACTGTTTACTTGGCAAACTTGGGGAGGAAGGATTCCAGATGGAAATCAGGATGTGCTGTAGAAGGTGAGTGGAATACATTGGAAAGTGGCAGAACAGTATTCAGGGGATGATTCAAGGATGTTGTTCTTATAGGTTGCTGGTGAAAAAGCTGGTTGTGTTTATGAGGAACTTCCATGGAGAAGGTCTACTTTGCAGACAATGAGATTGGGTTCCTCAGTGATGAACCATGGAGCAAGGACTACAAGGGCACAAGGAAATACACAGGTTGGTACAGGGGTACTTCCTATCAAAGATAAGATGTAAGGCACTGTCACTAGTTCACCAGTTGGTATCACAATGTTCCATTGGAGAAGAACTGATCCAGTGGTTTCTCAGTACACCAATACAGGTTGGAAAGAGGTCATAAATTACTGTTTGATACTAATGTAACCTTGGACATGAGAAATGTGTGGTAAATTCTCATGTACAGAGGTAATTTAAGCCTGACAGCAAAAGATGGATGATTTTGTCAAAAAGAAAGGGACCAATGATGCTAGGGACAAGTTTTCTGGGTGTGTCCTGGACATTAATTTCCCTGGAGGATAGCCAAACCTTTTGCCCAACCTGGTAGGTAGGGTGCTGAAGATTTGTTTCTGTCCGAAAACCATTTGTCATGTGCAGGAGGGCCTCCTTGTTCTGGCACCAAAGTCTGCAGCACTTGCAAGGTGATGTTGTCCTAAAGGAACAGAGCTGTCAGATTCCTGGCTAGGAAACTGTGGAGGTGAATATCCCAGGGAAGCCTTGAAGGGGAACAACCCAGTAGCAGAAGAGGTGAGAGAGTTGTGCACATATTCAACTCATGGTAAGTTCTGACATCAAGTGATGGGATTATTGCCTATGGCACACATTAGAGCAGCTTCTAGATTCTGGTTACATTTCTCCGTGTGTCCATTAGATTGGGGGTGATAGCCAGATGTAAGGATAGACATAGCTTCCAGAGCCTGAGAAAAAGATCTACACACCTGAGAGGTGAACTGCGGGCCTCTATTGGAGACTATGTCACAGGGAATACCATGGAGATTAAACACATGGAGGACCAAAATGTTGTGCAGTCTACAGCACAGATGGAAGCTTTGGTATAAGTGCAAAATGTGCAGCCTTAGAGTACCGGTCAAAGATGGTGAGTATGACTATATTATTACCTTCAGAATCTGGTAATCCAGTGATGAAATCCATTGCATTTTGAGACCAAGGGTGACCAGGAGTGGATAATGGTATGAGAAGCTCAGAGGGTGGTTGATTGTTCTTTTTATAAGTAAAAGTGGAACAAGCTGTAACAAACTCCTTGACATCCTTATTTAATGAGGACCACCAGAAATGGTTCTTAGTAACAAACAACATGTGGTTAATGCCAGGAAGACTGGCAAATTTTAAAGAGTGAACCCAACCCAGGTCCTTACCCTTAACTGACTCGGGGACAAAAATATTTCCAGTTGGATTGGTGCCCGAATCAGTTTTGTTCCATTGTGCCTTTCATATTTTTTCCTCTATGGCTTATTTCATGGCTCCAACTGTGCAAGAGGGAGGAATGATACTTTTGGTGTTAAGGAGCTCTGAAAAAGAAAACTGATGGGACAGTGCATTGGGGTTGACATTTGTGGAGCCTGGTCTGTAAGTGGCGGTGAAATTATATCTGGCAAAGAAGTGATCAAAGGGCTTGGTGGGAGTTTAAGTGTTTTGAAAGTAAGCAAGATTTTTGTGATCAGTCTAAATAATGAAAAGAACCTCAAACCTCTCTAACAAGTGCCTCCCTTCCTCAAGGGCTAGTTTAATAGCCCTCAGTTGATGGTTATCCACATCTTAATTTCTTTCAGCCTGGGACAGACAATGAGAGAAAAAGGCACAGGGATGAAGCTTCTCATTACTAGGGGATCTCTGAGGGAGGACAGCTCTCACTCCAGAATCAGATGCAAACCCTTAAGAATGAATTGGTGTTTGGGGTCAGGGTGAGTCAAGATGGGTGCTAAAATACATCCATCCATCCATTTTCTTTACCCGTTTATTCCATTTTGGGTCACGGGGGTCGCTGGTGCCCATGTCCAGCAATCACTGTGCGAGGGGCGGGGTACACCCTGGACGGGTCGCAAGTCCATCACAGGGCCACATAGAGACAAACAACCATTCGCTCTCTCACTCACACCTAGGGACAATTTAGAGTTACCATTCAGCCTAACATGCATGTTTTTGGTCTGTGGGAGGAAACCGGAGCACCCGGAGAAAACCCACGCATGCACGGCTAAAATACATAATCTATTTAATTAACAAAAGGCGGAGTTACCTTCAGGAGTTCAGGTAAAATCCCATGGAGAAGAGATGAGTTGTGTGAGTGGGGTGGCGACTCCACTGTTGTCCTTGATGAAACAATGGTACAAAGTTGTTGAACCCTAGGATTTGTTGTCATTGCTTATGATTTTCCAGAACTGGCTATTCTGCCACCACCTTGACCTTGTTGGGGTTCGTCCTTGCCCACGCTCAAAAATGAATCCAAGAAAGGTTATTGATGACACATGAAATTCATATTTTTCCACTTTAACAAAAAGTTGGTTTTCCATTCATTCAACTTTTATTTAGACAGATAAGTCACATTGAGCCTAGAAGACTCATGTACAAGTGAGATCAGTTTAGACAGGCAAAAAGTAATGAAACTGGACACATGTAGGAACTGGAGGTGAAAAAATTCCTATCAGACTTTTTCTTCTTGGCTGAGAAGAAAAACTCTAATATTAAAAAAACACCTCACACAAACAAGCACATAGTGATATAGACATTCCACAGAGGGGGGAGACGATGACAGCAGTGAGCAATGTCCTTGGACGCTCTCGAGGACACTGTAAGAGTTCTGATAAGGATGGAATAATCAGCCAGTTTCCTCCGGTGAGATCCGGAAACATTCTTGAGGGATGTTGGGGAATGCCAAGGACAACGACTATGGGAATCCAAGAGTCCTGCAATGATGACACAATGTTTATTCAGCTGGTTTCCTCTTTGTTGATCAGTTGGAAATTCCTCGGGGGGAGGGGGGTGAGTGTCAGATCACATGTTCTCCAGGCGAATTCAGATAAGGTGACCTTGGGAGCCAAATTCAGATAAACATAGTTGTTTTGGGGACAGACAGAACTTAATGACATCTACCTTGAGTCTGTGTTGGTCCAAACGGTTCTGAAATGTCCAAATTACATGGCCAATCGATGGAACGTGCCTGAGTAAAATCTCCAAGATCTGATCCATTCTGCCCAAAGCATTTGAGTCTGGGTACTCGAGGACGAACCAAGCCATCATAAAGGCAAGCAGCATGATCGGGTCCCAATTTGCTGCCGGCGACTTCCTTGATTGTTGATAAAACCAGCAACCAGCCAAATCCAAAAAGCAGGAACCAGTTATCGTAACTCCAATTAAATATGTGTCCTTAAAATCCACAAATGGCAGTAGAGATAGACACATCATCAAGTCTTCAAGTCGATGAGATATCCAGCTGTGTGCATGCCAACAGGGTAAATCGGCTCGCTTAAAGCCTGTCTTCTCTTTGAAGAAATGTTATCAATTGTGTATTGTCTCTATGAGACACTAAAGAACTGTTTGGACATGCTGAGTGTGTTGCTGCCTGGGGACTCTTAGAATAAACGAGTATGTCATCCAAGTAGACAAACGTGAAACTATTTCAGAATTCTCAGAGAACATTATTGACTAAGGCCTGGAAGACAGCAGGGGCATTATTCAGACCAAAACCAGATATTCAAAATGTCCAAGGGGTGTTTATAAAGCTGTGTTCCACTCATCACCCTTCCTGATACGAACAATGTGATGAACGTTTCGAAGCTCTAGTTTAGCAAAGGTGGCGTCTAGAAATTGCTCTTAAACAGAGTCGATGAGTGGGTAAAGGGTAGTTGTTTTTGATAGTTATTTGATTCAACCCTCTGTAATTTACACATGGTCTTAAGGTTTATTTTTTTAAGGCACAAAGAAGAATCCTGTGCCCACTGGAGATGTGAACGGTCAAATAATCCCTGAGGCCAGAGACTCCTCAATATAGCACCTCATTGTCCCCTGCTCACATCCAGACAGATAGTAAAGCCTGCTAGTAGGCAGTGGTGCACCTAAAAAGAGATCAATGGTGCAATCCAAGAATACCTATGAGGCGGTAACAATAAAGCATTCTGTTTGCTAAATACAGGCACCAAATCATAATAGGAGGGAATCCTTGTGAGATCTATTTTCTCACAAGCTTCAGGTATTTTGCCTGAAGAGGTAACGGCTGATCGTAAACATCTTTCTGAATCACATCTTTCCGGTATCTTTCTGAACAATTACTGCTCCAACTTTCTTTCCTCTTTTGTATCCAGTTGATCACAGGTTTGTTTATTTTTAGCCAGGGAAAACGCAAAATTGAAGCGTAGGTGAGTCAAACACAAAAAAATTCACCCTCTTCATGGTCATTCCTGGAAATTACAAAATAGAAGATCCTGGTCTTGAGAGAAATGGAGGAGATGGTTTGCCCTGTGAAAGCAGCAACAGTAACAGTTTGATATACAGTACTTCTTGTACAGGTACTGTATATGCAATTGTGCATTTTTAAGTCACTTTTACATAAAGTTAAGGAATGGTGAGTCAGGAAAATAGCTTTTATTTAATATTATCTTGTTTTGTTTGTTTATAACTTTAAAAGGAGTAAAATCTGAATAGGTAAAATTACAATCATTTGTCTTTTCGCATTCTGTGATGCACATTTCAGCGAGATTAACTACTAAACTAGAGAAGAAAAGAATAAGGTCACACAAAGATAAATCATAATGAAACCAACAGAGTGTGACAGCACTTTCCCTCTACCTTCCAGGAACAGACTTGAGTCTGTGAATTAAAGACAGAGGAACGGACTGGTGAGGGAAGGTTCAGCAAATTGATTTATTAGAAATTAAGCAATGTCGAAACAGTTCTGGGTTAATCCTCGATTCCTCTAGGGCAGTGTTCATCAATTGGTCATCCTTCAGTTATTTGATGGAAACCTTTGGCTGTGTAAAAACAGCGCTCAACAGCCGTAAAAAGTTTGGTTTTACTTTGCATTAAATTCTTAATTTTTCAGATTTTCCCAATCAAAACCAATCTAAAGAATTCATTACAATATTACAATTTTCTAATAAATTGTTAAGCTGAGCTAGGGAATGGTTTTGACTTTTTTCTGTTTTCTATTTAAATGTTTCCTCATGGCAGATTCAGAACTGTGGCTTATTCAGAACCGTAGCATAGGTTATAGTACTATACAGATGACACAAAACTTAGTGTCAGGTCCAGTGGCTTTAAGATGTTTTTCAAAGAGCCAGCTCTTAAAAGATCCATTCGGGATCTGAAAGAGCTCATTCAGAACTGGCTCGTTTGGCTCAGAGCCGGCTCTTCACCAGTAGCACTCAATGAAGAACCATTTAAGAGCCAAGAGCTCTTAAACGCTTGTAGACCCATGTAGCTTTCTGTTTGAACAACCTAAAGGTCAACCAAGTAACTACCTCAAAAATGTAAATCCATCCATTGAAAAAGGAAGGTGTGTTAGCTGAGCTGGTCATGAATCTCCTCCATGGGAAGATAAATTAGTTAATTCAAAGTTCAGTTTAGAAAACAAAATTAAAATAAAATCAAAACGTGAATCTTCCATTTTAGCAGGCAAAGCAAAATCCAGAGATGGTGCAGGGAACATTTTTTTCTAATTCTTGTAGCTAATGCTTTGCTTCAATGATAGGCCTACACAGTACATGAAATGACAGCAGAAGAAGAATTAGTCTGGGGGCTCACAGGCACCCTCATCAGGGAGGCAATTGGTACTGCCCGTCTTACTTCAAGCACATGTAATGCAATTTTATGTCATAAAAAAAACAAAAAATACAGTGGACCTCAAAAAATTTACTTTCTTAGAGAATAGTGCTGGTCAAAGATACAAAAAAATAGCTGCCTACACAATATGTCATGTACCTGGGTCTCAGGCAAGCAGAACTTTGAGTATAGTACAATTAGCGCTGTAGTCATTTGCACTAATAAAAACAGCAAAAAATGGTATCCAAGAAGCTGCTATGGGATTTGAAAGACATACAGTCAATTTGTTGACAAGCCTCATGCAAGGTATATGGTTCATGCCATTTCTAAATACCAAGGAGAGAAATGTGATTGTTGGATCCATCTCTGTGGTCAAGTTGGCTTCGATCTGACAAATGTATACAGGAACATGTGTACATGTTTAATACGACACGTTATAGTAAAATATAGAAAATACCATCACCACCTTTGCATTCTCTTCCTGGAGTAGTGTGAAAACAGTCTAAAAGTTAGATTTAAAATTAGCAAAACAATGGAGAAAACTTAATTTTCTTTTCTATTCCTAAGCCAAATGTTGATTGTGGTAAGAGTATCACAGTCATTGAAGGGATTGTATGCATGTATGTATGTATGTATGTATCCTTTATTTAACCATGACAAATAACTCCTTGAGAGTAAAAGCATCATTTCAAAGAGTGACCTGGCCAAAACAGCAGCATAAAACTTAAAACAAATCCAAAATATAAGACCACTTGTACTGGTATGTACCATTGAACCCAGATGAAGGCAGAAACAATGAGCATGGGTAAAATATAAACTTGTTTTATTAAATAAGTTAAAACAAAGGACTGACATGGTGGCACCTACTTATAAGACACAGGGGATCACAAGAGGGAGGACCAAGACATCTGATAGGCAGTCAAGACAATGACCTGTCTTGTTAGGGTGGTGACCAGAGACAGTTTCAATAAGACAAGGGGTGAGTGGAAAGGGGCAGCACCTGGGCGATTACTAATTGGAAATGGGTGTAAGTGGTAAAATGAGTGAAGAACAACGGAGGAGGCTGAATGAGGGTACAAATGAGAATGACAAGGAAACACAGGAAGCTCAAAATGCAAGGGATAGAAAAATAAAACATAAACCACACAGAGAGAATAAAACAATGAACTGAATAAATAACTGCAAAAAAGAAAACAACAACAAAAAAACAGATAATGACAAAAAAAAACTTAAAACCTTTAATTTTTTTCAGAACATTTTTGACATGATCTGAAGGTTTAGGGTTTTGAACCCACATGCAGTCAGACATGGGAGACTTAAGAATAGTGTATTTATTTAAACAAAAGCCAAAGCTTACATGAAGGAGGGAGACGGAGGAAAAGATCAGCACATGACAGGCTTGGAAGCACAATCCACGGGAAAAGGAAAAACACAGACGCTGAATATTTAGGGAGATTGACAAGACAAAATGACAAACACCTGGGGTGATTAGGATTGAGGACAGGTGAGACATGAGCTGACAAGAAAGAGAAAAACACTGGGAAGTGCAGGGAACACAGGATTAATGAAATGACAGGACAAATCACAATTTGCACTTTTGAAAAAGTAAATATGACTAAATAAATCAAGTCTACGTAATAATTTAACATATTTCTTTCTAGATATGCATTTGTCAAATTCTTATTTTAATTATTTGTGTGTGTGTGAATACTTATTACTGTTACTGATGACTGTTACAGTATTTTTGATTGTTTTTTGTTTTTTGGCAATTAATTTTTAAAAGCTAAACTTGGCCTCTTCCTCATGACGGTAACATTTTATTTGTTATGGTAAAGAGTTCTGTGTAATTAACAGATTCTACTTCAGTGACTGAGTTCTGATTATAAAAGGTTGAATAAATTAATCAACCATCTATATTCAGTATACAGAACTGGTGCTGCTAATTTTAGCAAGAGCAAATAAGTGACGTGAAATGGGGGGAAATAACACCACCCTTCTTTCATCCCCACTAACATTAAGCTACACGTTCCATTTACAGCCATCCATCTACATCCATCCATCTACATCCATCCATCTACATCCATCCATCCATTATCTTTACCTGCTTCTTTCTTTTCAGGTCATGGGGGTCACTGATGCCCATGTCCAGCAGTCACTGTGTGAATGGTGAGGTCTCCTGTCCATCAGGACACATAAGAGACAAACGAGACAAACAACCATTCCGTCTCTAGTTTAGCTTTATGAATAGTTTTATTAGTGTGGATTTTTGAAGAACATTGAATTTACTCTAAGTCAATGATGAAACAAATCTCATCCTTTTATGTTACTCGAGGATTCCTGTTGAGCCAAGAAAGTGCAAACTCTGAAGTAGGAGTTAAAAAAAATCTGATAAATGTATAGGGACTACAAATGGTCACAGTAACAGCAGTGCAAAAACAAAAAGAAAACCAACGACTTCAGATGGTTATAAGGACTGTGAAATGGTCCTCTGTGGGCTGAAAGATCCCAAACTTGACTGTCACTGTGATAAACTACCATTTGAATATTGTATTAAAAATATAATTGATTTAAAGGAACAACTGTTGACCAGAATAAGCAACATTCATATACATGTGGTCTCATATCCTAAAGAAGAAAATCTGTATTAATTCATGTATTATCTTTTGGGGGGAAATCAGTGTCACATTTATATTTTTTGTGTTTTGATTTATTATTGTGGGTGCATTCAATAAAAACTTTTTTTTTTTTTTTTTGACAAAGCCTAAAAATTCTTGTACTTTGTTTTATTTTGTCAGCATTTTTTTCAAATACTCTCTGCTCTCTCTCTTTCAAAAGCTATAATCTGACAGTAACTTTATTACTCTCATGTTCATCCATCCATTGTCTTTACCCGCTTCTTTCATTTTGGAACATGGGGGTCGCCAGAGTCCATGTCCAGCAATCACTGTGCGAGGGGCGGGGTACACCCTGGACAAGTTGCAAGTCCATCACAGGGACACATAGAGACAAACGAGACAAACAACCATTCACTCTCTCACTCACACCTAGGGACAATTTAGAGTTACCAATCAGCCTAACATGCATGTTTTTGGTCTGTGGGAGGAAACTGGAGTACCCAGAGAAAACCCACGCATGCACGGAGAGAACATGCAAACTCCACCCAAAAAGGCTCCGGGGCCAGGATTTGAACCAGCAACCTTCTCGCTGAGAGGCAGCAGCTCTACCAGTTGCACCACTGTGCCGCCCACTCTCATGTTCCTTAGGGGAATTATTAGCTACATTAAAATACAATGCAAATACAATTTTCAATCCCATAGTTATCATACTATAAAGTAATACTTTCCTCTCTTTGCTTTATTTGTCAGTAAAATGTAGAGTTAAGATAATAATAATAATAATAAAAAAAATCTTTTAAATTTCATATTTTTTTATTTCAGGCTGCAATAGTTCTAAAATACTGACTAGTTTACTGTGGAAAATAATATATAAAAAATTGTATTATTACGCAGTAAGTTAATAAGGTGGTCAATTTCTCCTTTAAGGAACATGAATGCTTATGAAGTTAAAGCACAATAGAAGGCTGAACAAAGAGAAAGGTTAATCATTTTATCCATTAGGTTCTTATGTCTTCTATTTTAACATCTTTATTACAGGCTGAAAGTATGTAAAAAGTGTTGGTACCTTTAGTCAGCAACAGAACTGGTATACGTGACCTGAAAATAAAAAAATAAATAAAAAAGTAAATTCACCAGCCAACAATAGGAGACCCATATAAAAATAACTAAATTTAAAAGTATTGGATATTAAATTCACAAATTATTGGGAACGAACCATCAAGATACACAGAGATAAAACTGACACAGATGACAAGGCTGCTTTGTTTGCTGTAAGTGTTGTTGCCTTTTGAATGTCTATAAGACAGTTCAAGCAGTGTGTGTTTATTGTGTTTTATATCAAACCAGGTATCCAGGACTTCCAACAATCCCGTGAACGTTTAGGTTTAGTTACATATTCTGTAGAGTTTCATGCAACATATTTAAATCTGCCTTGTTGAATAGATGACTGCAGGGGTCAAAGTGATGACAACCACTCAAACTGAAAAACTGCCAAACATCCAGAAAAATCTCGGGGAAGTGTGTGAGCAAAGCGTGACTGTGTGACCCTACAGAACTGCCGCGTAAGCAGAAAGTATCTCGCAAAGTCTGCTTGACTCACCAGCAGCATAAATGCATGACTAACATCTGTAACCCTGAGCTCTCTGCGAGCTGGCACTGATGTAAATATTCACTGAACCACCTCCCAGAATCAATTATGTGCCACTCGCGTTAGTGAACGGCCCTCCAGCTCGTTCTGAAGCTACACACTCCAACACACACTTCAGCCGCTCTCCAGGTTCTCTGCAAACGAAACTAAAAATATTCTTTGTGCGCTGCTGATGTTGAACTCAAACTTTCCAAATTGTTTGTTTAACACCTGAAAGTGCAACACTTCATCTGGACTGGCACACATGATGACGGACATGCAGATGAAGACGTGTTAGAAGCAACGTAGCTCTGTTTAGAGAAATTAATATGATCCAAAATCATTACAATAAGATCCACAATTGATCAGCTGTTCATTTATGAGCTTCAATATTATAACTTTTGTGCTTTTTTTTTATAAAGTTGTTTGAAAACACTCAGCTTGGTCTTCAGTTTGATATTTTTGTTAATGCATATTTCTAGAAACAATGTTCACAATAACATGCTATTATTTAAACATTAACAGCCCCCCCCCCCCCCACCGCTCCTGTCTGTTTCTTTATGAGTATTTAAGCTGCCGTCTACAGCGGATGTTTTTAACAATAAATATTTTATGCTGTTTGTACCTCCTGCCCACATGCAAACAACATTTTTGATGAGAAAGACAGAGAAAAACTTCAAAAACATTTTAAACTAGAAATTTAAAAACTTAATTTTAGTGTATTTGTATGTCCATCCATCCATCCATCCATTATCTTTTACCCGCTTATTCCATTTTGGGTCACGGGGGTCGCTGGTGCCCATGTCCAGCAATCACTGTGTGAGAGGCAGGGGACACCTTGGACAGGTCTCCAGTCCATCACAGGGACACATAGAGACAAATAATCATTCACACTTTTTGAAGTACAATTTAGAGTTACCAATCAGCCTAACATGCATGTTTTTGGTCTGTGGGAGGAAACTGGAGTACCCGGAGAAAAAAACATGCGTGCACAGAGAGAACATGCAAACTCCACCCAGAAAGACACTCTGCTGGGATTTGATCCAACAGCCTTCTCACTGAGAGGCAGCATCTCTACCAAGTGCACCACCATGCCACCTCGGTCCCTTCACTGACCATAATAGTGAGACTAGTTATGACTTGTGTGGTATGAAGATGGTGGCACTGAAAAAGGACAGGTTGCTGAGCTGATGATGTATTTTTTGTACGTGTTTAAAATTGACAGGATTAGAAATGAGTACTGTGTGTGATTTTATACGTTTGATTTAAAGATTTTATAAATGGGTTTGGAAGAAGAGAACAAATGGCTTGTGTTATGTGCCTGGGGCACATTGGCCTTATTATTTTGTCCCTTTGGACATGTTTTGGGTTGGCTAATCACCCTTTGATTGTTTTGGGCTGTGGCCTTTTCCGCCCACCCATAAATAGGCTGGTTTCAGGGAGCTCACCCTCTCAGGCTCCCTCTGTTTTTTTTAACCTCACATGCGCCCATATTTTTGAACCTCTCAGCCGCTCTATATTTTGGCCTCCTTGTTTGGACCTTTTTTGGCCACCCTGGGTTTTCTGGGCCTTTGAGTTTTTTGTCCTGACCCTGCAGCCTGCGGCCTCAGCCAAAAGTAATCTTTGGGTAACTTTTTTGTATGGTTTTGTTTTTGTAGTACTTTTGGCCTGGTGGGACCGGTTGTTGTGGTTTTGTTTTTTCTTTACCATAGTTTGTTTATTTTTTTTGTAGTTTTTAATCTGGTACCCAGTGGCTTTGACAGCCCTGTATAGGGTTGACCCGCTGTGGTTCCGTTTTGTTCTGTTTGACCGGCTCATCAGGTCCTCCTTCAAGTTGTTACTTTAGGTTTTTGTGTCTTTCTGGTGGACACGGGAATTGGCGGTTCCTCATCTTTTCCCCTGCCCCACAGGAAGCTGTTTTTTAAAATAAATTGAATGTTGAACCTTCACGTTTGAGTCTCGTGTCCTCCTTTTAATGTGTTATGTTCGTAGTGGGGCAGCACGGTGGTGCAACTGGTAGAGCTGCTGCCACTCAGTGAGCAGGTCCCCGGTTCAAATCCCAGTCTGGGGGCCCTTCTGGATGGAGTTTGCACGTTCTCTCCGTGCATGCGTGGGTTTTCTCCGGGTACTCCGGTTTCTTCCCACAGACCAAAAACATGCATGTTAGGCTGATTGGTAACTCTAAATTGTCTCTAGGTGTGAGTGAGAGAGTGAATGGTTGTTTGTCTCGTTTGTCTCTATGTGGCCCTGTGATGGACTTGCGACCCGTCCAGGGTGTACCCCGTCCCTCACACAGTGATTGCTGGACATGGGCACCAGCAACCCCATGACGCAAAATGGAAGAAGCGGGTAAAAGATAATGGATGGATGGATGGATGTTCATGGTGGATGTAACATATTAAATGGGGGCTCGTCTGGGATCAGACATATAGAGTTGCAATTTTTTTGTACAAAAGTTTCAGGGTTTAGAGTTCTTGTAACCAAAATAATTTACTGAAGGCAAAATTAGAAGTAATTAGGGAAAATGGTAATCATAGAACGAGTGATGTGCCGAGGCAAAACACATGAGTGCCACTGTTCTTAGGTGAATGGTGGTGATATTTTGCAGATCCTAAATAGTTGTTGGTTCTTACTGATTGCGTCTTTCTTTCCAGGTCCAGAGAGAAGGAGGAAGTCAGGATTCCATGTCTGGGGATTGAGAGAAGAGGTTCACTTTAAATAAGCTTGCACAAGACAAGGCAGCGTAGAGCAGGGAGGCAGCAGGCTGAGTGGTCTAGTTCTTTAGATTTGTTGTTTACAGAGCTTGTCAGGAGAACACTCACACTGGAGGCAGGTACAGGCATGGATAAGGAACCAGTTTGGTTTGGAGCACACAAGGATTTTGGCGCGGATACACAGGTAAGAAAAACAGTCAGCACAAAAACTGATAAAACTTTAAGTTGACTAAGGTGGTTGAAAGTTGATTTCCCTTTATGGCAATCAACAGTTCAACGAAGACTCATGGTCCAACTCAGCCTTGGATACGATGATGGGCAATTAGCTACCATGGGGAACAGCTGTTGAGAGCTTCAGTGTCGCCCAGAAACACCCACTCAGACTTGTACTGCAAGGAAGTGATTAACAGAGCAGAGAACAGAAATCCTGACTGTGATGCAGTGAAGAAGCATGTTTAGACCCATGCCAAACACCATGGCAATAGTGAGAATAACTTATAGGCGTGTTTCTTGTAAAACCAAGACAAAAACATAAAAGAGACTTTTTACATAGGTGCAAACACATAGTTGTTAAAAAAATACACTGTGGCTTAAAAAAAAAAGACAAATAAAACAGAAACATGACAGAAGCACCTAAGTGTGTGTGAGTGTTTGTTGATGGGGTGTTTTTTGGTGTGTGTGTGTGTGTTCTCTTCCCATTAGACTTCTAAAAGATGGAGTCTGACATTTAACCTTGTCACAACAGCCCTCCGAGCACTATGGCCACTTTCTAACCGAATAACATCCTTGTTCATTTGAACTGAGCAAAACTGGATTATTGCAAACACACAATCAGTTTCATTTTGGTCCAAGCTTTTCTATGCTTTAGTTTGCTTTTCTCACACTGATGTACATAAAAAGGCAGATGTAATCAGTTTTTGTTAATTACACCAGTGCATTGATTCAACCATCCTTTTTCTGTCCCAGTTTAATCCTGTTCAGGGGGTTGTATCTTAATTAGCAGCGGACAGGTGAAAAGTCAAGTGTGAGCAAAAAGAATCAACTCTGGCAAGATAACGATATCAATATGCAGTCATTAAAAATATAAGCATGCCATCTACATTTCAAAGATTTTACATATATTTTACATACATTCAGGTCTCTCTTGCAAATGAGTCCCCGAGGCTCAGTGGGATTAACCTGTATAAATAAAGGTTGAATGAATGAATATATGTATAGACATATAATCATGTAATCCATATCAGGTTTTGAAATACATAAATATACATACAATGTGTAAAAAAAAAAAGTCTGTCCTATGAATTAGAAATTATAGAACCACTTTTAGTAGCAGTAAGGTGAAGCAAATCTTTTTTTTTGTGTGACCTTATCAATTTCTTGAATCATCGTGGAGTTTTACTCCATTTTTCTTTCTAACAGTGGATTTAGGTCACTGAGGATTGTGAACATTCATTTATGCACAGCTCTTGGGTAACTGAGGGTGTGGGGGGACAAAAGTCCAAATCATCAACCTTTCATCATCTCGTTTCACAGTGGTATCAGGTTTTTGTGATTTGCTATGTTCAGTTTTCTCCAAACGGCTGTGCATTATGACCAAACATTTCTACGATCTGTCTGTGCGGTGGTTTGTTTTGATGCAAATTTGCAAATCCCAAGCTTCTAAATTATGTATATGTAATATTTTTTCTTTCTCATTGTGAATATGCATGCACAACATGTACAGTAAAACAATCAGTGACAGATATTTAGCAGGACTGATAACAGTAGCCAAACAAACCCTAGGACATGCCCTATATAGTATTCCTGCTGCAGTGACTGTGAGACGTGCCAGTATATCTCTTTGTATCACTCAAGACTCACTCATGCGCTTAATGCAGCAACACATCAGCCCATCTTCCTCTCCCTTTAACTGGCTCCCATCGGCACATGTCATTTATCCTCAGAAGCAGTCCACCGGAGCCACAGCATGAACTGTCGCCTGAGGCAGAAGCAGCCGCCGTGGAAGCATCACAGGCAATGATGGAGCGGAGAAGCCACGGTAAAAGAAAGTCATAAATTAATAAAGAAAAGGCCAGCGGTCACTGTTGCTGTTCCTTATTGCTAAAGCTTTGCTCTTACAAGAGGTCACACGTTTGCTGCTCTCCCCTGGCTATCACAAGGGAACATGTAGCCTACTGGGATTTCAGGTTGTCACTGAAAAGAGGAGAGCAGATATCCCACAAACAGTTTTTATTAAGGTGTAAAAATGGTAAATCTAATAAGATTATTAATCAAATATTGAACAGTTGTTTAGGTGCAATTTTAGATTGGATTATTTATCACAGAATAGTACTCAAGGTGAATGATGAGCACAGTATAAAGAATGCTTTACATAATGAAATTTGAGTACTTTTAACACAATTTTACCTTACTGCATTTTTTATTTAATATAGATTCCATTTTAAGTGAGTTTTTTATCATTTATTGCTGCATTTATTTCAGCATGACATCTTACATTAAATAAAGATGAACTTTCTTAAATAACTTTTTATACAGTTATCTCTTTTTGTTTGAACATTCTTTCTGTGAAGAAAGTGTATCAGTAGCAGCAGGTTAAACTGTTCCCTTAGATGAGGGTAAAATTATAATCACAAAAAAATAAAAATAAAAGAGAGGAATATTAAACACCCAGGTGAATACTGGTAATTAAACTGAACTTGTTTAAGGTTATGGGGCTGAATTGTTTTTAATCCAGTACTCTCACTACCTTTATCACTCATATCTTTTTCAGGCCCTTCGGGACAAATTAATGAAATTGCTACAGCTTCTTAAAAAAATGAATTTATACACAAATCTATGGCAAAAAAGACAGACCAAAAAAAAAGTTAAACAATGTCATAATGATGGTAATAAACACGTTGGTTGCAAAAGTTATTTAAATGTAGTGTTTAAGTCCTGGCTGTGTCAAGGTCCTTTAATATTTAAGCTTTTTCCATTATCTTAAAAAATATTCACACCTAAGGAGGTTTTGCTCATAATATCTACAATAAGCAATTAGTATTATGATGTCTCTTGTTGCTGAGGCTTTGGAATAGTGAATGTTTGTAGTTTTCGAGATTAGTGATTTTCTGGACTGGAATTGAACAGGGAATGCAAGAATACATGTAGCTTTGGGAGCAAAATATTCAAGTTTGTAGGATTTACACTTTGTAGAATAATATATGTACAGTAGTTTTTTTTTGTTTTTTTTTTTGCTTGTCCAAGGTAGCTCAATGTGATGGATCTTGGTAAGAAAATAGAATAATTTTATTCATGAGCAGGCTCAGTAGCAGAGCCAGAGGGTGGCCTATGGTGGCCTTAGGCACGATAGATTAATCTTCAGTCACCCCAAGGGACAACCCCAATCATTTAAGGTAATTATACTTATAGGCAATATTAAAACTAGAAATCATAGTGTCCTCACATGATGGGGGTCATCAGTTTACATACATATATACATACATACATACATACATAT
>NC_056515.1:20661352-20676730 GCF_014905685.2 Nematolebias whitei
TCTACGCTCTCCATGAACCATTAGAAAGTGGGGGAATCACAACAAATGTGTAAAACCTTAAGTTTGAAGGCAAAATGACATTGCTACTTTTTATTACAGGACAAACAGATTTCTGCTTATCATTTTTCTTTTGTATCTTTAAGATGCTCTGCTGCACCATCCCTCTCAAAACCATTACCACGCTCTATCCCTCATAGTGGGAGATCCACTATACTCCTAATATGTGTCTGAAGACCCTGTCAACACTCCAAAGACAGCCCATTTTCTGGTTAATTTTTCATATTAAAAATGCATCAGAATATCTGAGTCAAGGTTAAGGCTGTTAGCTGATCTTGTGCTTCGACATAGCTTCCAATTTCATGTAAAAATATAAAGGCTTCTGTCATTTTGAGGGGACAGCCCTACATTCCAATTTTTACAGGTTTTGGCGCCAAAAAAAATACAACATGGCAACTCTCAAAAATAGAAATATTGGCTACACTTCTAAATGACAGAAAAAATGCTTTGTGGACCTTCATGAATGTTGGTCTACACAGTTCTGATACCATTGGTTTCTCAGTTGCACCAGTTTCAACAAAGGTGCAAATCTGTGACAATGAACTTTTAACAAGCCTCTGTAGCCATTCACTGCAATGTTCTGTCAGAAGGAAATTCTAAAGTCTGTAAGATTTGTGATTATTTTTTAACACTTCGAAATACTTTGAGCTGTCTATAAAAAAGGTATTTCTTTATTAAAATTTACTTTAGTTGTGCGAAGAAGAACCATTTAGTTTTACATACACACAGCAGCAGGAAACGTGTGTGTGTGTATAGAAAATGGATGGATTGGTGTTCGCTTCACAAGTCCAGCTTGAGTCACCAGACAAAGCTCACCCAATGATCGCTAACTGTTCTGCATGTAGTTTGTGAGTGTGTGGTTTTGCAATAAATGGTAATGTAATAATTTAAAAAAAAGTCCTACACGTATCATCACTATGTCACAAACTTTAAAACGAAGAAGCGGTTTCTCTCACTCGTTTCTCACACATTTCAGATGTGTTTTATTCTTGTGAAAAAGCAAGCCAACCAAAATCCAGAATCTAGCCTCAGCTTCCAGCCAAACACACGTTACTGCATTAAAAATGTAAGGCAGGGTAGATTTTTATTCCTCAAAGCACAGCACAAAGCAAATCAGGCAGGAAAAAACATGCACTTTACCTTTACTTGGACTTTAAAGTGACAAGCAAAAATACATTTATTTATGTTTACATGGTATTTCACAAAAAAATGGCTAAGTATGCCAGTCTGATCTTACAACAGGCAGTTTCCAAAACATAAGAAATGTATCTTTGAAAAAACATGCAGCTGCAAACACAAGCACACCCACAGTCAGATCTGCCAACAGTGAGGAAAAGCATCTTCATCAGGGATTCGGTTCTTCCTCAGGGTCAGTACTGAGTTCACCGACAATCCGTATTGCTTTGGCACAGTGCAACGAGGAGGATTCACAACGTACTCCTTGTAGTGTTCTTAAGATACTGCCAATAAATCAGTGTCTCAGTGGAACTGAGAACCTTTAGGTTTGGAAAAGACTTTTTAAAAGCACCGACTTCTTAAAGAAGAGCATCAGAAGGTACCAATTAAAAGAAAACTCCAATTAAAACTTGTTTTTAGGAAAACAGCTGCTGCAAGGTCATGCAAGTCTAAAAAAGGAAGTTATTTTAGGAAGAAAACAATTATCAAACATTTTGTTTTGTTTGAAATGACTGTCTTATTAATGCATTTTGAATGTTTTTCTGGTGGTTTTGAGTTTGTTCTGTTAGCTCTTAGCTAACTTGGGATGGCCTAGTGTCTTTTTGTTGTGGATTTAGTAACTGATTTGTACTTTTGAGTCATGCTGCGGTTGGAAATTTGATTCTACCCTTGAGTGCTGTTTTTCGGGAGTGAGTGAACCACTTCATAGTGGTTTTGATGCTTCATGTTATTAAGCTTTTTTTGGTTTCCGGTTTTAAAAAGCAAAACATAATGTACAAAACCCAGCTATGAATATCTAACAATGCTTGTACTTAAATATAATGAGTCAACATGAATTACCATGCAGTATCGGCTGTTTGCAATTAACTAATGGTGTCATCTAAACAGGAAAATTGGTACACCCAGTTGTTGGTTTAATAGTATTGAACACTGCAGAAACATACAGTATGTTCAGATGAAAAAGAAACACATTCAGCATCTCACCGGGTCACTTTAAGTTTAAAAGAACAATCATTGATAGAAAAAAAAGATTAAAAGCAGTTGGAAAAAACAGACAGCTCAGCTGATGCTTCAGATGTTCAGATCCATGATCTTTCAAGCAAACTCAGCTGATTTAAGCGCTCCGGCTCTAGGTCCTTTTCTTTTTTTTTTTAATTAAAACCTCAGCCTCATCCTAAAGAGCTATTATCAATAAGATGTATGAGAAAGAAAGAAAGAACGCAAGCAAGAAAGCAAGAAAGAAGAAAAAGGATGAGGACGTTCACAATTTCCCTCATCTTATGTTCTCTCAGTGCCCATTTTATCTCTGATAAAGGACACTTAGTGATATTTGTTCTCTGTCAGTAAGACCCTTGGGCGACTCCCTTTACTCGCCTGCATTCACACCAGCAAACACAAACACACATTATCACAATCTGTAAATACTGAACACAGAGCCTACATTATTTTGATTTTTGTTTCATGATGCAGGCAAATCAATATTTCTTCACAACCACAAAATATACAACCACGTTGCATTCTTAAATAACATTAAAGATCATTGATTTTGCCACTTGACTGTGGTTCCTCCCTGTTCGTCAAAGCTTGCTGTGATGCGGCTATAAGCAAGAAAAAAAAATGCTAGCAATTTCCTCTTTAATGTACAAGTGTTTATGTCCATGCAGCACAAAATCAATCCCCTTCAAATGCAGGCAGTGATGAAACAAGGAACTCATTTCTGAGAAGTATTTTTGTCTTATGGTAGTTCAATGTATAGTAATAGTTTCCCCCCCTAAAAGAATGTACCCTTTGTGTCTCTGTAAAGTATCCTCTTGAAGGCCCTCCTGAAGTCTTTGTTGAAGATGGTATAAATGACAGGGTTGAGACAAGAGTTACAGTAGCCAATCCAGAAGAAGAATTTAAACAGAGGTTTAGGTATGCTGCAAGTCTTGGGGCACACGGCCTTCAGAGAGTAAGAAAAGAAAAAGGGGAACCAGCAGATGACAAACACCCCCATTACTACAGCCAGAACAAACGTGAACCTCTTCTCCCTGTTCACCATGGCCTTACGCCGGGAAATAGGTGTCCCCTGAGACTTCAACATGTCCTCAGGTACCACTGTGGTTCCAGATGTTGTGGTCATGGTGTTTTTGTATCTGCCAGCCAGACTCGAAACCTGATTTTTGTTTCTTTCGTTTTGGGAAAACCCAAAAGTTTGTTCGTCAGACTTGTTTTCATTTTGTTTGGCCTCTTCTGTTTGATGGCCTCCCTCATCAATTTCCAAATCAGCATCAGACCCAGAGCTGGAGGTGTTATCAGGATGTGTGTTATCTCCTGAATCTAGATGTTTTTGGGACTCCATGTGGGGAACATCTGGAAGTCCTGGGCTTTCACATTGTAGAACTGAAGGGGGGTTTTGAACAGTACTTGAACGAGAAGGGTGATGCTTATTGGTTTCTTTGACTGGCTTTTTAAGCGATGACTGTGTCGAATCAGATGGGGATGTTGTGTAGACTATTTTTTGTTGGCATGCAGTCGGACTTTCATGGTTCCCATCTTTTTGGAATTGCTCAGGTGACTTTCCCACATGCTCATTGTCTCCTACACCGACATTTACTCCCGCCAAAGTTTTGTGCTTTTGTCCAGGTGGGTGACGAGTATGCTGCTTAGCAATTTGATAAATCTTCATGTAAACCAGAATCATAATCACACAGGGGGCAAAGAATGAGCCGATGGTAGAGTAGAGAATATACCAGCGTTCGCTGTTTAGTTCACACGTCTCTTCACCTCCTTCACTCTTGTCTAGAGTGAGGAGAGGAGGGAATGAGATGACTGCAGAAATCAGCCAGACTATGATAATGGCCACCTTGATGCGTATGGATGTACGTTTGGTGCCGTAAGACACAGGTCGAGAGATGGACAGGTAACGGTCCAGAGCTATTGCACAAAGGTGCACAATGGAGGATGTGCAGAAGAGAACATCCAGTGCCAGATAAATCTCACACCAAATGGAACTGAATGCCCAGTAGCCCTGCAACTCATTTGCCAATGAAAAGGGAATAATAAGCGTAGCAACTAATATGTCTGCTGCTGCCAGTGAGACCAGGAAGAGGTTCTGTGCCCCCTTTAGAGATCGGGATGTTAGGACCGCGATGATGACCAGGATGTTCCCGACTATGGTCAAGAGCATCATAAAAGTGATGGCAATAGCAAAAGCTGCAGTGGCTTGTGGTGAGTAGCTTGTGGTCCGGATAGTGCTCCGGTTGCAGGGCCGACTTCCAGAGACGAGGCTGATGTTCTTGTGAGAGAGTCCACTGAGCTCTGACAAGCAGGGTGCATCTAGGACAGCTGCCATGGCTGTGATGGGGTCAAACCTTATCCCAAGTCTTTTACAGAACGAGATACATCACTGGGGTGCTTCTGCTGTAAACCGTTGAGAGCCTACGGTCCTCTAAAAGAGGGAAACAACTGGATGCCTTTGGTCATGGTGAAACCATATGACCTTTGCAAAGGGAGGCAGATCTAGAAAAGAAAAACACATTTCACAACTTTGTTAGATCACCATTTGAAATTAAGTTGGTGATGCTTTTGAATGGAAAAGTATTTTTGTGGTAGATTTAAATCATAAAGAGACCTAAGCATAGAAATAAAAAACAAGGACCTTAGAAGAAGCTATAAATAAATAAAATACATGTAAATATTAGCATACAGCTAAGATAAGCAGTTTGATTAAAGACTAATGGGAATAAATTAAAATAGTAAAAATGAGTGTAAAGTTACTTAAAAATAATGCAAAACACCAACAAAAAAATAGTATGATTTATGATAAAAAGTCAACAAAAATAAGCCAGGCACTGGATTATATTTCTAATCTCAATTTAACTATTCTGTTCATTAGCAGTCGCTGCTGTGAGGAAGCTTTTTCCTGAACTCTCAAACCACTAAGTGTTCACATAGTGGTTGTAGGCAATTTATTTCAAGCTTTTTCCACCTTCTCTTTAATGTATTGCTGTGTTCATTTCAAACTCCATATTTGAAAGCAATCGCAGAAAAGCAACTAAGCATTTTCTTCGAGTTCCACGAGTTTCTCTGACTTCCAACCATAAGGATCAACTTGACTGCCACAATATTTTGTTAGTCCTTATATATTTTTTAGTCAAAGTATTATAGCAAAAAAGAAAAAAAATCTGATTTGATTGGTTTCATGAAATGTATTTTTGAACGACAACTATTTTCTGCTTTAATAAATGTTTCAATTTACAGATTTGAGTTTTCAGCTGAAACTCTAAATGCATTTTCCATAATGCAATGGTTTGTGAACAATGGTATTAAAGGAAGCCTGCGTCCTTAGTTTTAGGCTACTAGAAGTCACTGCATCTTAAACACCGGTCTTTTAAATGGTCAATCCACAATGATGAAGCCTCTCAGGGGTCAAATAGTGGAAAATAAAATCTGCCGTCAGCAAAATCTGTTGGTCTTTTCTGTGGGGCTGTGATCGACTGGCAACATGTCCAGAGTGTATCTATTATCTATTGCCCCAGTGACTGTGGAGAGAAGCACCTGCTCCCTCAGAAAATGTATGTATTTGTCTAAACACCTAAACCTGAAGGACAAACAGAAAAAAAACAACAGAAGCAAAGTTAATTGTGTCAAAGTCACCTTATTATTAGCAGAATGTTGCAAAGCCACATATTGTTTCATTTATATTTTTCTATGCCACTAACAAGGTTTGACAGGCATAAAATAATGTTTCAGTGTCAATGAGATGTTTGTTAAAGGTGGGGTTGCTCTTCATCGTCCTTCATCAACTGAACGATGATGCATTTCTTATTTCCTGTCAGGTCACTGTTAACTTTTTCCATATTTCTTTAGAATTTCTGTCAAATATATTGTTCACTTGCTCTATAGTTTTAATGCCTGTCTTACATCCAATGTGCACCCTGCACAGCATGCTGAGATGTGCCTTGTTGTTAGAGGTTGTATTTGGGATTTACCACGAAAAGGCATTTTATGTTTGCCAGTGTTGTTTTGTATATATTTATTCAAACAAAATAAAATGTAACTTTTGAGCGCCATGAGAATAGAATTAACAAAGAAACAATAATACCATTCCTCTAAAAATGATTAAGTTTACTGCACTGGAACTGACCTGAAAAGCAGCCAAAGTGTAAAAATAAAAAACCATAGAGAGCTGTTTTTTTTTTTTTGTTTGGTGTGGGGGGGGGGGGGGGGGTGTTTGTAAATTAAAGAATATAAAATCTGACTCCTTGCAAAATATAACACAATTAAGGATAGCTGAATACTTTTGCACAGCTCTGTGTGAATCCTTTAAACTTGCAGAGTTAAATGTGAATTTTTTTTTATTTAGTCGCAGACAACTCTTTGCTTTCATACAGATATTTACGACTGCAAACCACAAATGCATTTTTTTTGTTCAAATGTCTAAATTTTCTATTAGAAGTTTTGCAGATTTAAAATGGAAACCTGTTGTTTGCACTTTTGTTAACTGCAATTTCTATCCATAGTGCTGTTTCTGGAAGGGTTTGACACTTAGGATTTCAGTGTGTAATGTGGTATTATGTAAGACACGGAGGAGATGGTTTTATATTTGGTTGCACAACTGAAAATGGTTGGACTGTTTCTGCACAGTCAGAGCAGTGATCTTCTTAATGCACTCACCATTACTGTCTGAAAATGAAAGAAAAAATAAACAGATTTTATTTTGTAAGCTATATTTAACCACGATAACCTTATTTTGAGGGTGTTGCAATAGAATTAAATCAACATTTAATCAGTTTCTATAGTGTTCCAATACCATTTATTGACTATTTGTTTACTATATTGTACAGTGCAATCTACAAACTACTATTACTAAAGCTTATTTAATGTGACCTTTCATTTTTGGGTTCCCATTATGAAACTTGCAGATAAGCAGCTGCTTTTACAACAAGCACTTTGCTTATTTACTAGTAAACAAAACCTTTAGACTTTAGCAAGTGCGCTTCTGTTTACACCCAGAAAACTCTTGTAAAATCTCCACTTACTTCATCTCTGTAGTCCTATTCCATGCCAACAACTTGAAAAGTTTATTCTCGGACAAGAGGATGCAGAATTTCAAAGAAAGCATCCGGAAATAATGCGTCACTGAATGTCCCGACGGACGGAAAGAGGCAGAAAGTCCGCTGGTCTCCACAGATCGTGTTTTAAATCGGGTTGGATGAGATTCTCAAGGTGGGCAACGATCTGAGCACTGAGCTGCTCCTATCCAGCGCGCGCTCTGGAGGAGTTCTGCTCGCAGAGGGAGGGATGGAGAGGAACTGATGCGGATTTCACCGACGCGCCTTTTTACGCGCAGGACTCCCAGAGTGTCCACGGTGACTGTGCGCGCTGCGTGTCCTCCCCGGGAATCAGGTTAAAGGTGACACGCGGCTCTTGGAGCAGGGAGACCAGTGGGAGGTTCCAGTTCATCTGAAATCTGTTCACTCTTCAGGTCTGTTTTAAGATTGTGGGCTGTGTGGAAAAACGAAGCACACTCCATTTTTCAGTGACATGTTTTGTTCAGTCTCATGATTGTGGAGGAATTTTGAGACACTCTTTTTAATTTCAATGAGGTTTTCAAATCAAATTTAAATGTATTTGTATAACACATTTAAAAACAGCTGTCATGGCCAAAGTGCTGCACACAAAACAAACGGCAAAACAAACAAACAAACAAACAAAAAATAAAAAAAAAACACATGCAGTTAAAAATATCACAATACATAAAACACAACCATTAAAATAATGCTATAAAATGTCAACTCTTGTGCTGTATTAACAGCCAGAATACAAATGTGTTTTAAGGTGTGACTAAAAACAACATAAGTTAAATAAAGCCCGTCTAATATGAAGGTACAGTAGTTCCTCGTTTATCGCGGGTGATCGTACCCTGAAGCCCCGCGATAAGTGAAAAACCAGGAAGTAGGAATACAGTAGTCCAAGTTCAATTTCAAATACATTAAACTTTATATTAAGGCTTTAGAAACCCTCCCCACACTCGGAGTGTTCTAAACTCTTAAATCTACATCATTTTAACATATGTTACTAAATTTTACTAGCTCTGCAGAACAGCAAGAGCCCTGGTTCTGGTCCACCTCTGTTTGTTTCTGCAGACCTATCTTGCAGCAACAACCCTAACCCACAAATCAGTCCTCTAAACACAAACCTACTAATTTTAACAACATACAGTACTTATATGCATAGGAGCTACAACATTTTACTTACCAGGCTCTGCAGTACAGGAGCAGCTCGGTTCCGGTTTGACCCGATGGATGAAAAAAGTTTGGTACAGCATGACTGAAGTCCACTGCTCCATCCAGCTTGATGTGCATGGGCTGCTGCCCAGGATTTAGACCACCACCTCTGGCCCAGTCCAGACCAGCACTGCACGACCAGAACCTGACTGAACCCTGCAGCAGTCCGTCGTCTGCAGCTCCCAGGATTTGGGTCACACTGATTCTGGATCAACTGCAGCACAGCTACTCAGAAGTGAAGAAACAACTTGAAGGATGAGTTCATCGTCAGAATTATTTGTGACTGTCCTGCCAGTCCTGTGAGCTTATCCTTACAGAACTTCTGACTTTGCTGAAAAACTTTCCCTCCATTTGCAGCAAGCAGCAGTTGGAGGTGCAGTGTTGACTCACGGGAAGTGATGGCTTCTGGGTAACGTAGTTCTTTAGAGAGGCAAAACAGTGAAGGCTTAATGAAAGAAAACTACAAAATGATGGCACATTTTTTTGAAGGGGAGGAAATATAATGTACATTTACAGTATTCAAAAAAAAAAAAAACCCACGATAGAATGAGTCCGCGATAATGAACCGCAAAGTAGTGAGGGACTACTGTATATTTTCATCACAGCTCTCCACACAGTCTGAACCCTGACTGGACACCTGTAGCACTTTTCTTTTTCATCCATTATGTTGTAGATTTGCTGCTATACTTTAGAATCTCTCTTCTGGTTTTTCTTGACCCAGTTTGGTCCAAGCTTCAGCTGTTGTACCAGATTTGACCATTTCAGTCTTAGTTGACGAGTCTGACGAGTTTGACTCGTTGCTCGGTGCTTAAATCATCAGCACTCCACCACCATGCCTGACAGTTGGTATGAGGTGTACTGTGGTGTTTGTTAAACACGTTCCTGTGCATTATGGGTAAAACATTTTTATTTTGGTCTCACCTGTCCAGAGGACATTTATTCTGAAGTTTTGTGGTTCATTCAGATGCATTTTCCAAACCTAAGTCAGGCTGCCATGCTCTTTTTTTTTTTTTTTTTTAGAAAGAAGGGGCTGTCTCAATCCTTTCCAAACAAGCAATGCATGTTCAGTCTTTCTGATTGTACTGGCATGAACTTTAACATTTAACCTGCTATCTGAGGTGGTGTAGTGCTTTCTCTCTGCAGGTTCATGAGTTCTGGGCAGCGCCAGTGAGCAGGATCTGTGAGCCATTTCCTTTGACATGCTTCAGGGGTATAAGAGGCTGAGGAAGTTTTCATTGTCTGCTGGAGCATTAGATATCAATCGGTATTGCTGTCAGCCTTCTAGTGTTTCTCTGAATTAAAATTTATACTTACCAGTTTTCTAGAACCTGCCTCCTTGAGATCAAATCCTGGATTACCCAATTTTCTCCTTTGTGCCTCAAAGACGAGCCTTACCTTGAAATCCATCCATCCATCCATCCATTATCTTTTACTCGCTTCTTCCTTTTGGGTCACAGGGGTCACTGTACCCAACAGTTACAGTGTGAGAGGCAGGGGCACGCCGGACAGGTCACAAGTGAACTCCTGATTGTTTATCATCACCTCAATTTGTTTAGCTGCTCCTCCTCAGCTCACCTCCTACCTACAAATCTCTACAGAACCACCACCATCCCCTCCACATCTCATCACTGACCAAACTTGGAATCCTCCACCCTCCTATCCATGCAGTGAAACATTCAGGAACTTATAAGGATCTTTCCTAATCTGTTCATACCTCACAGTCAGCTACCAGAACCCATACTTAACCTTCTTCCTCCTTTTTCAGATCCTCACCATATCTCCAGTAAAATATTTGAACATTGTAAGTAAATTCACTTTCCTTCTACTAAGAGTTTGAGTCTGTTTTGCCTCTGTTAATCTGACCTGGGTTAGCTAACTCCATTGAGATAGGTGGAGCTTATGAGTATCAAGTTCAAGGTTGAAGGTTCTTTATTGTCATTCGCATCACATGTGATCCATGAGGTGGAACGAAATTGTGTGCACAGGGTCCCAGTTACATCCAACACAAGTATAAATTGTAAAAGAAAAACAGTAATAAGATCCAAGATATTCGAAATACACTAAATTAAGAATACACTAAGCACTAATAGTACAAAAACATTACGTTGAACAGCAGCACGAACACGAGTCGGTGTGAGCAGATGAATACAGCAGCATGAATAAATCAGCAGCATGAGATCAGCAGCATGGATAATCAGCAGTCGACAATCAAATTGGCATTACAGTGATTTTTTTTACACTGCATTTAATGCTCCTCAACCCCCTTCCTGAGGGGAGCAGAGTAAAAAGTGTGTGTGCTGGGTGAGTGGGGTCCTTCATGATGCAGGTGGCCCTCTTCCTGCATCTGGAGGTGTAGATGTCTGTGATGGTGGGGAGACTGACTCCAACAGTCTTCTGTGCAGCCTTCACCACTCTCTGCAAAGCTTTTCTTTCTGCAGCTGTGCAGCCTCCATGCCACACGTTGATGCTGGAGCACAGGATGCTCTCCACTGCACACCTGTAGAAGGAGGTGAGGACTGAGCTTCCCAGTATTTTGCAGTTTCTCCAAGCATTGCACAGTCAGACCTTGGGGTGAATTTGTTAGGGTGTTCATTTGCGGTAAAATTGTGTCACTTGTGAATTATCTTTTTGTGGAACAGTACTTTAAATTCTTTGAAATTTATATTTAACCTTCCCAGATTGATGGGGCAGCAACAACTGCTTCTGTAAGGTCATTACTTTTCTCTTTTAACTAATTTGGAAACAGCAAGGATAGGTTTGGTTATTCATACTTGGCTTTTTCACCTGGTTTGGTTTGTTTTATAAATAAAATAAATCAGTGGAATATGTTGTGTACTTTTGCACACTTGATGTTAGGTTTGAATCAGAGGTTTGTTTGGTAACAGTTTCTGTTTTAAATGTGCTCTATAAATAAATCTGACTTGGCTTGAAATATTTTAGAACTTTGTACAGACCAGAACATTTGGATTATACCCAGATGCATAACACCCTAGAAATGACAGAGTGTACTGCCTTTTACTCACAACTGTAAAGGTTATGCCAGTGTTACATTTGCATTCAGTAATATTCATCAAGTAGCTAATCAGTTGATTAGGAGGAACATTTTGTTTTTAAACATAACTTTAAAAAGTTTGTTTGGTTCAAACATGACTGCCTAAATGTGAAACTAAACCAAATCATCCATAACTTTCTGATCACTGAGAGGAACAGGTGAGAACAAGTTGTCCTTTACACTTGGATGTGGGCAGTGTGTTGTGTATTTGGCATCCTGGATTCAAAAAGTGTTGAAACCTTGAAAAAATAGGGCAAGTCTAAGAATTTAATAAACTGGCACGAACTTGGTAATAGCAATATGTATGGGCCATAGCAAGTCATCAAATTCAATTCAATTCAGTTTATTTATATAGCACCAAGTCATAACAGAAGTCACCTCAGGACACTGAACAAAAGCAGTCACATACATTATAATAGCCATTAGTAAATAATAATAATAATAGTAATAGTAAAAGTTATTTATCAAAGGAAGCCAACAGATTGTGTTGAATCTTCACTTCACTGCAGTCTCACCCTCCAGCACCCCATAAGGACTCCAAGAAGGCCGGATACTCTGAACTGCTGTTCGGCACGTAGACACAAACAAGTGTCAGAGCCCGTCCTCCCACCCGGAGGTGCAGAGAAGCTACCCTCTCATCTACTGGGGAAAACTCCAACACACAGGTACCAAATCTGGGGGGCTAAGAGTAGATCCACACCAGCTCAGTACCTCTCATCATGGGCAACTCTAGAGCGGAATAAGGTCCAACCCCTCTCAAGGACATTGCTTCTAGAGCCCATGCTGTGCGTCAAGGTGAGTCCAACTATATTTAGTTGGTACATCTCAGCATCATGCACAAGCTCAGGCCCCTTCCCCACCAGAAAGGTTACGTTCCATGTTCCAAGAGCCAGCTTTGGTAAGCCAGGGTCAGAGCGCCAAGGCCCCTGGTTTCAGTCACTGCCCATGGAATCATGCACCCGACTCGCATGGCTCCTCCTGCAGGTGGTGTTTGTACAGGAAGGCAAACCCATGTTGCTCACTCATTCGCATAATGAACGGCTGATAAGGTCCCAAGTATTGATAACTGTATTTGAGAGAACATCACTTAAAAATGACCAGACTGTCCCTTTAGCTACACAGTATGGTCTCAGAGTATTTAATGAGACCGTCATTATCACATGAATTTTAACAAGCAGATTCAAACTTAGTTGGAAGATTGAATGTTTGCTTTGGTTTCTTTTAACGTAGTTGGATTTAGACACCAATACGTTTATGTTAATAATCGGGAAAATATCAAACTTGATTTAAAATAGTGCCTAGATCTAAGACACCATACTTATTGTTAGTGCTAATCAGTCACATTCTGCACCTCTTTGCAAAATACAAATGTGCAGTGAAGACATAAACTAAACCGCCCACTAAAATGCATCACTTAGATAGTCTCACAAGGTGTCATGACAAAAAAATGGGCAATTTGTGTCCATTAGCATGAATAAACCAATCTAGTAATCATGCTAATGGAATGGCAGACAGTCTCCAGTCTACAACTCTGATGAGAAACCACTCCAACTTCATTTGCAGACCTTTTAAACCAGTAATCACTCCACTTGTGAGTTTTACAAAAAAAATTAAATCCTTGCCAGGATTCTTATAAGTCGTTATTTTCATGTCTATGTAGACATGTAAAAACGAGAACATATGCTCCTAGACAAAAATTAAGTAAATAAGACAAACTGACTTCTAACACTTTTTCTTGAGTTTAGTGTCAGAATGCAAACATGTGACTGGGTACTTCAATTTCCTCACTTGGCTCAAAAACATGTGAAGGTGATCAACATTTCTAACTTAGCCCAAAGTGTGAATGTGTGTGCGCATTACAGAAGTGAAGATTATTCAATTTATAGCAAATCAGCAATGTACATGTCCATGATATCAAGGTCAAGGCTCTTTATTGTCATTCACATCACATGTGGTGCATGAGGTGGAAGGAAATCGTGTGCACAGGGTCCCAGTTACATCCAACAATAGCAAAAATATAAAGTGTAAAATAAAACAGTAAATAAGAATCTAAAATATAAACTAAGACATATACTAAACAAATGCCAAACGGTACGCTAAAAGATCTAAGATACGCTAAATACAAATAGTGCAAAACAATACACCAAACATCAGCAGCACGAACATGAGTCTTTGTGGGTGGATGAGTACGAACGAATGAACACAGCAGCATGAAATAATCAGCAGCTTGAGATCAGCAGCATGGATAACCAGCAGCACATAACAATCAAAGTTGCACTACAGTGATTTATTTTTTCACATTGATAATCCTGAGTAGGGATTTATGACTCTAAATCCTCATAAATCCCTAAACAGGATTGTCACTGTGACAAATAAATAAATACGTGACTGTAAATATGCCTGCATTGGTGTAGCAGCTGTGGACCAATGCAGTTTTGGGAGATGCACTGGTCTCAGAGTATCTGAAGGTATCAGTCAAGTCAAATATAAGACTTTTTAATGACACTTTGAATGAAATTTAAAACTAAAATATAAAGGTGATGGTTGGACCCTGCTGCATTACAAGCAAACACAGCATTTGTATGTACCACTTTATAATAGGGTTCTCCTTATAGACGGCTAATACAGTTTGTTTTTAATTCCTCTATAAACACTTTATAAATCATTAATATGATTGTTTATTATGCATTAAATAGGGGTGACAGAATAACAAAACTGATCAGTTTCTTGCCAAATAGTGAGCCAAATTTGTTCACCTATATATTTAGTCTAGAGTTAATTGTAGATTCTTATAATGTAGTGATAAAGTACAGTATTATATGATTAAAAAAATAGGTTTACAAATTATTACTGTGCTTACAAGGTAGTAACTAAGTCTGAAATGTTTAATATAAAAACTCTAGATGAAATATATAGGTGAAGAGATTTGGCAAGACACTGGTCAGTTTTGTCTCTGTCACCCTTAATTAATGCATAAGCAGTTATTAATGATTTATAAAGTGTTTATAGAGGAGTTAATAACTATAAACTATTATTAGACATCTATAAGGGGAGCCTTATTGTAAAGTGGTACCCATTTGGGTTGCTGAAGCAACAATGAAACACATTCAAATTAAATTTTTGTCAGTTTATTGAACATAAAGTAATATTCAGTGCTCTCTGGTTCAAAAGCTGTACAAGTACAGGTATTTGGTTGGAAACCGCCAATAAAAGACATCTGCTGAAACCATTCATGGCATGGGGCTCATTTGTCTTAATATCCAGCATTGCCTTCATGCACAAAGACATCATCCAGCATTCATTCACTGTCGATACGTTTGTACCTGCACATGATTTAGTTGCAGAATAGCTGGCTGGCAAATGTATACATCAGCAACTAGTATAAAGTAGCCTGAATCACTTCGAGTCACAGATGGTTTGAACCATAGAGTGTATAGAAGAAAGCACAGGCTCAGAACGTGAGGAAGGTCTCTACACAAAATGTAAACATTTTACTTGACAGAAAAGTCCCACAAGAAAAACAAAACAATATGAGATTAAATGGTCCTGGAGATTAAAACTGAAAAAAAAAAAAAAATTGACTGTACTTTAGAGGTTACCCAAGCATCCCCCCCACTCTCCCGAACACACACACCCCCATACACACACATTCAAGTTTTTCCTGCATTCAGATAATTTCTAAAAGGTTTTCACGTAAAGAGGAGTAAACTTTACATGACCTTAGTAAAAGTACACAGTATAATGTTCTCTAATGAAGTGTTGAAGTTGTAAGACTGCGCCATCTAGATTCTCAAGACCAACATAATTCTGGAGGAAGAGATG
>NC_056515.1:20681730-20686754 GCF_014905685.2 Nematolebias whitei
ACTGGAAAGTGAGATTAGTGAGAAATAATGGGGCTTCCACAACTCATTTTCTCCTATTTGCATTTCTTGTTCTCTTTCTGAGAATTTAATCGCATCAGTGAGTTCAGATGTCTTCGGCGCTTTGACGAAGCTTCTAAAGTTTTTTTCTCCAGACTGAACCTGATTCAGCTTTAAGTGTTACTTTATGAAGCAGCTAAAAGTTAAAAAAAAAGAAAAATCCTGCTGCTCTAGGAGATAAACTTGTTTTGATTGATTACTTGTCTTGTTTTTAGCAGTGTTTAAAGAAACAAAACCTGAGCTGATGTGGAGATTATTAAAGTTTAATGTTGAGATGATAAAGTCAAAAGTAAAGTTCTGGATGTAAGGGGTTTTAAAGTCTTCCTTTGAGCCGATAAGTATGCAGGTTGCATTTAATACAGCAGGGTCACTTATCTCCGGAGACCAGGTAAAAACTCATTTCCATGGAGGTCACTGCGACACGATTGACTTCATGCACAGAGCCCGCTGCAACTTTAAATTATTCCGTAGATTAGAAGTAAAAGGCTAGCAAGTAACCCTTAAATCTCTCCATGGAAAATAAATGAATAAAAATTAACTTTGCTGTCCTGCAAACTTTTAAATATTTACCTACTGCTCATTTTACTGTCCTGCTGGTGGTAAGGAGGACAATTCATGACATTTACACCCGACATAAACACAACCAAACAGTGCAGACAAAGAACAGAAACATTTATGAGGTAAAGCTCAGAGATTGAGGACGAAATCTTAAACCCATGTTTGGCCTGGCAGTGAGAGTCTCGCTATTTTCTGGACTTATGGATGAAATGAGATCTCATGGGAAAATTAAAAACTACATTTCACTGTACTTTGACAGATAGCTGTTACTTGTGATTTTTTTAAGTAAACATATGTCTGAAACTTTTTGTGTTTGCATCAGTTTTGCTTAGGAATAGTCAGGTTCTCGAGGGTTTGATTCACAAGATAATACGTCTTGCAAGGTACCCAATATCTAACTAAGTCTGAAGTTTTAGGTTTGATGACATTAATAGTGGTTACTTTTAAATCCTCCTCCACACGTTCCCCTAAATCTCCACAATCTAACAAAACATGGCATCAAATGTGGAAAACGTTCAGTGATGGCAAAACCCCCAGGTTGTCTAAACCTAAAGGTGATGAGAGTTCTTTAAAGGTGTCCTTGGAAATTATGTAAATGGAGAGACAGTCTCTTGTTCTGGTCCAAACTATCGGTAACAGACTGAGGTCTGCTGAGCTTCAGGTCAGTTTCATTTTGTTGATTGGCTTGTTCTCTGTTGTCATTCCCCTTAGCTCCAATTTATTTAGCCTTAGCTAAGATTTATGCTTTGGAATATGGGTTCATAGCAGTTTGACTCTCTGAAACACATACACAATAATTAGGACACATTACTTAGAGTGGTGCTTGAAAGTTTGTGAAGTTTAGAATGTTCTATATTTCTGTATAAATAAGACCTAAAATGTGAACAGATTTTCACACATTTTCCACTTGGCATGAGGAATTTTAGCCCATCCCACTGTTCAGAACAGCTTCAACTCCCGGATGTTGGTTGGTTTCCTCACATTAGCTGCTCGCTTCAGGTCCTTCCATAACATCTGGATTGGATTAAGGTCAGGACTTGGACTTGGCCATTCCAAAACATTTTTATTCTTCTTGAACCATTCTTTGGTAGAACCACTTGTGTGTTTAGAGTCATTGTTTTGCTGCACGACACCTTTTTTTGAGATTCAGTTCATGGACAGATGTCCTAACATTTTCCTTTAGAATTCTTTAATACAATTCAGAATTCATTGTTCCATCAATGATGACAAGCTGTCGTAGCCCAGAAGCAGCAAAACAGGCCCAAACTATGATACTACCACCACCACCACCGTGTTTCACAGATGGGATAAGGTTCTTATGCAAGAATGCAGTGTGTTCCTTTCTCCAAACATAACACTTTTCATTTCAACCAAAACGTTCTATTTTGGTCTCATCCATCCACAAAACATTCTTCCAACAGTCTTCTGGCGTGTCCACATGATCTTTATCAAACTGCAGATGAGCAGCAATGTTCTTTTTGGAGAGCAGTGACTTCCTCCTTGCACCCTTGCCATGCACACCATTGTCCTTCAGTGTTCTCCTGATGGACTCATGAACTTTAACATTAGTCAATGTGAGAGAGGCCTTCAGTGGTTACAAGTTACTCTGGGGTCCACTGTGACTTTGCCGACTATTCCACATCTTGCTCTTTGAGTGATCTTTGTTGGTCGACCACTCCTGCGGAAGGTAACATCCATCCATCATCTTTAACCCGCTTCTTCCATTTTGGGTCACGGGGGTCGGCGGTGCCCATGTCCAGCAATCACTGTGCGAGGGGTGGGGTACACCCTGGACAGGTCGCAAGTCCATCACAGGGACACATAGAGACAAACAACCATTCACTCACGCGCGGAGGGCAACAATGGAATTGAATTTCCTCCATCTGGACACAATCTGACTGTGGATTGGTGGAGTCCAAACTCTTTAGAGATAGTTTTTTATCCTTTTCCAGCCTGATGAGCATCAACAACTCTTTCTGAGGTCCTCAGAAATCTCAGTTGTTCCTGCCATGATGCACTTCAACTAACATGTTGTGAAGAGCAGACTTTGATAGATCCCCGTTCTTTAAATCAAACAGGGTGTCCACTCACACCTGATCATCATCCCATTGATTGAATACAACCAAGTTCACCTTCGAATCAACTGCTAATCCTAGAGGTTCACATATTTTTGCCACTCCCAAATATGCAATATTGAATCACTTGCCTCAATAAATAAAATAACCAAGCATAATATTTTATCTCTTTTGTTTAACTGGGTTTTCTATTTTTAGGACTTGTAAAAATGATTATGTTTTAGGTCATATTTATGCAGAAATACAGAAAATTCCAAAGTGTTCACATACTTTCAAGCACCAACCTGTGCCATCTGATAAAGAACTGTAGCCATGAAGAGGAACTGTAGTCAGTCGTTTAGAAAATAGGCAATTTAGCATCAAATGCATGGCGAGGGTTCTGTTGGAAGAACATTGTGGTTTTTCATCACACCGATTCAGAAAAGTCATCTAGGCAGTGGAGATTTCTGCTGGAGACTGTGTGGGACTAGCGGAGCCACACACAAGCACATCTTTCATAGATGCCATGTTGTTGGACATTTCTGGGAGGAAATAAAGTCTCATAGAATATGTCTTTGGAGTTAAGATTCCTTTTAAATTTACTATTATGTATATGGGTAATGTACAACAGAAGTTGAATAGAAATTATAGAAAATTGTTTGGTCTTCTTATGGCAGCCAGTAAAAAGGTTCTTACATTAAAATGGCTGAAAGTTTAACCACCTACCATTGAAGAATGGCTTGCTATTGTGTATGAAATATATATAATGGAAAATAGCACATATTCTCTCACAATTCAAAAAGATAACATTTTATAGAATTTGGTCAAAGTATGTAAAGCCTGTAAGGTCGGACTTTGTGTAAAACCACATCTTCCCACCCACCCACTACATTTACTTTATGATGCAGTACTGTGTTTGTACCAAGGTATCTGCTTGTCAAGCCTCTCCAACACCATTTGTTTTGTTTTATTCATTGGTATATTCATATTCTTCTATTTGCTGCAACTAGCTATATGCTTTACAGAAAATTACAAAAAAAATAAATAAAGAAAATGGGAAATTTTAAGAATTTGACAAGTTGAACACAACTGGTCTCAGAAAAATGAACTTAAAATGAATACAGCAGGCACATTATATGCATTTCTATTATACAACAATCTGTACCAATGGCATAGATATGCAAAGACCTTAACCTTTGACCATGATGTGTGACCTAGACCTTGAAGCTGGGGTGATAAAAATATATGATTTAACATACTGACTCAGTGCTACAAATTTATATAAAGTTTACTTAATTTACTGTTAGTGGATCAGAAATTATGGTCCGGACTAAAAAAAAGTTTACAAACTGATGGAGACTATACCACAATAGTCTTTTTAAAGGGATATAACAAAGTTGTGGTTAATTCAATAGATTTACCATCTAAACATAGGAAGAGATGCACATTAGAGCCTGGTACCAAAGGGGACCTGGTTATATTATGAAGCAACTTATTCTCTTACAAGTACAGATACCAGGATGAGTTAAAAAGTGAATTTTTAGTTCAGTTATTGGGTACCAATGAGGCACACACCCCATAGGTACTAGGATATATTATGTATTGCTACCAAACATGGCTTACCAAGAAACTCAGTTGCCCTATTGCTGCATAAACTATGGCTGACCATGCTTTGATGTTTAAACATTCAACCAATTTTCATTACAACTTGAGCTGATGGCAAAACAATTTTATTACAAAACTTGATTTGCTAAAATGTTGCAACAGGTGAAATACTGCTTCAGGCCTTGTAACAAAGGCTGTCAAAGAAACAAGAAAATATGTTTGGCAGTCGGAACAAAAATCTTATTGTGTTAATACCGATATAAAGCACCATCACAACAGACTGACAAGTAATCTACATCAGAAGACTCTTGGATAATATCTAAAAATATCTATATGCAACTCGTTAAAAATGGATTTCAGATTGCGGGAAAAAAATTGACGAGTGTACAAATGACTGAAAACAGAACATTTCTTGTTTTGTACCCAATTTTAAACATTTTCCACAGTCAGTTGTAGTTAAATAAAATCTAAGTTTATTTGTGCAAAATTATGTCAACTTCCACACTGTAAATATGGTGAATTCAGTTTGGTAATACAGTTACCATTGTCTGGAAAATACATGCTCATTTTCAGTTCTCTATGTAGGAGTTGCAAACTGATCAAGCAGATTTATATGCACACTGTTTTTTAATTTTTTTTTTTTTTATAAAAACTGAGATTAGTCAATCCTGCTTCATGTTGATGCTGCTGCACCCTCTGATGGTGGAGTCTTCATGTTGATGCTGCTGCACCCTCTGATGGTGGAGTCTT
>NC_056515.1:20686764-20697491 GCF_014905685.2 Nematolebias whitei
TGGAGTCTTCATGTTGATGCTGCTGCACCCTCTGATGGTGGAGTCTTAGTGTTGCGAGGATGAACTGAGGAAGCAGCACAGTCATCTGTTCGCAGTGTCGTTTTATTTCAGGGAATCTAGAAGAAATAAAACAAGTTGGATGATTAAATTAACAGTCTTTAGTTTACATAGAAGGTGGGGGTGGAGGGCGTTTACAAAAGTTTGAACATGAATTTTATGAGTGACACTTCACAAAATCAGCTTCTGCACCTGGCTAGACAAGCTTTAACTATTTGCTCTTTTTTCCATTTCTGAATGAACATGACCCAGAAGATGTTAAGGAAAAAAAAAAGTTGAGTTTACACTCCCATTACATCTGCAGATGGTTCAGAAACAAGGAAAGACAAGATATTAAACGAATGTTAGCAAACAATATTAAAGTTGTCCAATCCATTTATAGCTGCTGACTGATTCCGCTATGTCAGATCTATGATCATTACTCAGCCGAAAATATCATTTTATATATTATCCTTACGTGATATTATCCAAACGTAAACAGAAACAACGTACCACATCCATACAGAAATCGAACCCTCTCAATGTCCGAGTTCATCAGCTTTTCTCTCTGTCCCATCTCGTGTACATCGTCACGCTTCGGAATGATTGTGTCTTTCCCGTTTTGCGAAAAATAATTACTGTGATAGTGAAGAATAATAAATTATTAAAACATAACACAATTCAGTTCCGAATGTTTGCGTTAAGAAAACATTACCTTCCATAGTGCATGATAGAAGTGTAGTCATATGGAATACCAAAAGTTTGACCATTAAGCTTGTTGAAGTTTTTCTCCATTCCTGAAAGACAAGACCAAAACAGAAAGCCTGTATGAGTGGAACTTTTTTTTTTGTTTGTTTTGTGAATGCATGCATTTTGTCACATGGTAATCAGTTATAGGAATCATCACAGAAACTTGGATGTTTGTTGGTGAGTCCTGTGCTTTGGTGGAATTATTACCTCTGGACTCTCTGTATTTTAATGTCCCATGGTCATCTGAGGACCATCTTTAAGCCAAACTTTGTATGTAAACAGCTGTCCATCCCAGTCTCCTGCTCCAGCTTTGAGCTGAGTGTTTATGAACTGGGACATTCTCCTGTGTTGCTGTGCGCACTGGTCTACTGTCCACCAAAATCCAAAGTTTTCACATGTGAATTCTCTGATTTATTGGCTTATCACACTGACATATGATCACGTTTTAATAATTGGAAACTTTACTATGCATGTGTGTCGTCAGTAGAAGCCCTTAGTGAAGGACTTTTTAGATTTATTAGACTCCTTTAATTTTACTACGCATGTAAATAGTCCCACCCAGGAACACAGACATACTGTGGACTTGGTTTTAACATGTGCTGTCCCCGTTTGTACAGGTCCTTCTCAAAAAATTAGCATATTGTGATAAAGGTCATTATTTTCCAAAATGTAATGATAAAAATGAAACTTTCATATATTTCAGATTCATTGCACACCAACTGAAATATTTCAGGTCTTTAATTGTTTTAATACTGATAATTATGGCATACAGCTCATGAAAACCCAAAATGCCTGTCCCCAAAAATTAGCATATCATGAAAAGGTTCTCTAAACAAGCTATTAACCTAACCATCTGAATCAACGACGTAACTCTAAACACCTGCAAAAGATTCCTGAGGCTTTTAAAAACTCCCAGCCTTGTTCATTACTCAAAACCGCAATCATGGGTAAGACTGCCGACCTGACTGCTGTCCAGAAGGCCATCATTGACACCCTCAAGCAAGAGGGTAAGACACAAAGAAATTGCTGAACAAATAGGCTGTTCCCAGAGTGCTGTATCAAGGCACCTCAGTGGGAAGTCTGTGGGAAGGGAAAAGTGTGGCAGAAAACGCTGCACAACGAGAAGAGGAGGATTGTGGAGAAGGGCCGATTCCAGACCTTGGGGGACCTGCGGAAGCAGTGGACTGAGTCTGGAGTAGAAACATCCAGAGCCACCATGCACAGACGTGTGCAGGAAATGGGCTACAGGTGCTGCATTCCCCAGGTCAAGCCACTTTTGAACCAGAAACAGCAGCAGAAGCGCCTGACCTGGGCTACAGAGAAGCAGCACTGGACTGTTGCTCAGTGGTCAAAAGTACGTTTTTTGGATGAAAGCAAATTTTGCATGTCTTTCGGAAATCAAGGTGCCAGAGTCTGGAGGAAGACTGGGGAGAAGGAAATACCATAATGCCAGAAGTCCAGTGTGAAGCACCCACATTCAGTGATGGTCTGGGGTGCCATGTCAGCTGCTGGTGTTGGTCCACTGTGTTTTATCAAGCGCAGGGTCAATGCAGCTAGCTATCAGGAGATTTTGGAGCACTTCATGCTTCCATCTGCTGAAAAGCTTTATGGAGATGAAGATTTCATTTTTCAGCACGACCTGGCACCTGCTCACAGTGCCAAAACCACTGGTAAATGGTTTACTGACCATGGTATTACTGTGCTCAATTGGCCTGCCAACTCTCCTGACCTGAACCCCATAGAGAACCTGTGGGATATTGTGAAGAGAAAGTTGAGAGACGCAAGACCCAACACACTGGATGTGCTTAAGGCCGCTATCGAAGCATCCTGGGCCTCCATAACACTTCAGCAGTGCCACAGGCTGATTGCCTCCATGCCACGCCACATTGAAGCAGTCATTCACGCAAAAGGATTCCCGACCAAGTATTGAGTGCATAACTGAACATGATTATTTGAAGGTTGGCGTTTTTTGTATTAAAAACACTTGTCTTTCATTGGTGGGATGAAATATGCAAATTTTTTGGGACAGGCACTTTGGGTTTTCATGAGCTGTATGCCATAATCATCAGTATTAAAACAATTAAAGACCTGAAATATTTCAGTTGGTGTGCAATGAATCTGAAATATATGAAAGTTTCATTTTTATCATTACATTATGGAAAATAATGACCTTTATCACAATATGCTATTTTTTGAGAAGGACCTGTATATTGGAAATCAGTGACAATGTGTTTTCAGATCACATGCCTGTGCCGTTTGATTTCACCCCTCTCTGTCTCACTGTGAAACAGTGTGCTCCTGTGCATCGCAGCTAGGCCATTAACCGCTTCACTGCTGCTCATTTCTCTGATGATTGTAACTGTAAAAGTATCAAACAGCCCTCAGTGCCTCCCACCACTGAGGATTTGTTTAAATGTTTTGGACCGTGTTGCTCCCGTGAAAACCAGACAACCAAATCTTAGATCAGAACCTTGGCTGAATGATGTCACTCAAGCCGTTCGACAGCAGTGCAGGAGGGCAGAGGGCAGAGTGCAGGTGGAGGAAACGCAGGCTACAGGTTTCTTTTCAAATGCTAAGAGAGAGTTGGCATAGTTATCAGAAAGCAGTAAAATCTGCTAAATCTAAATACTTTTCTAATATTATCGTTTCACTTTGAGCCAATCTTTCCATATTTTTTAAAGCAGGTAATGTGCAGCATGAAGCCATCTGGCTCCCCATTTGATATTGTTCCCCTTCGACCCCTAAACAATGTTTTTCCTTTTCTGGGCCCTTCTATTCTCTCTATTGTGAATAGCAGTTTAACTTCAGGTACGGAGCCAAAAACCTTTAAACATGTTGCTGTTCAACCTGTGCTGAAAAAACCTAGTCTTGATCCCTCAGTGGTGTCCAACTTCAGGCCTGTCTATAGACTCCCATTCGTGTCCTAATTACAGGAAAAATAGTTGAGTCTCAGTTGAAATGTTTCCTTGAGGATCACCATTTTAGAGGTGTTCCAATCAGACTTCAAAAACACTCCACTGCACTGAGACTGCTCTATTGAAAATATTCAATGACATTTTTATAACCACGGGTGAAGGCGACTCCGTGCTGCTTGTCCTATTGGACCTTTGGGGTTTACATCTGCTTTAGACACCATTGACCACGAGATCCTAATTTCTAGGCTGGAGAAGTGGGTGGGCATCACAGGGTCAGCCCTCAAATGGTTTAGATCCTACCTCTCTGACAGAACCTTTTGAGTCAACATCAAAGATTTTAATTCAGCATCGGCAGCGCTTCAGTGTGGGGTACCACAAGGGTCCATCCTCAGTCCTCTTCACTTTTCTTTATACCTGCCAACACTAGGTCCCATTTTCCATAAACATAAAACATTCCCTTTCATTTCTAAGCTGATGACTGTCAAATTTACTTCCCTCTGAATCACACTGGGCATGTTCTGTTCAGCCTCTTCTTGACTGCCTGCCTGACATCAGGGACTGGATGGCTTTAAATTTCTTGTTTCAATGAGAAGAATGAAGTCATACCGTTTCCTCCTAATGGCATGATCAAGAACCACCTTTCCTCTTTAGTCCCGTTAGAGAAACAAAGTCACAAATTGGGGAGCGATAATGGACCCTTCCAGGAAAATTAACAGTCATGTAAACATGATTGCTAAAGCCTGTTTTTTTTTTCCAGCTGAGACAACGGTCTAAACTGAAGCCCATACTGTCCAAAAATAATCTTGAGACTGTAATACATGCATTCATAACATCCAGGCTCGATTATTGCAATGTGCTACTGTTTGGAATCAGTCAGACCTCCATTGCACGTTTACAACTGGTCCAAAATGCTGCAGCCCAATTTTTAACTGGTACAGGCATAAGAGAGCACATTACTCCAGTTTTGGCCTCCCTGCACTGGCTCCTGGTTCACTTTCAAATTCAGTTCAAAATACTCCATTATGTTTTTAAAGTTCTTAACAGTTCTGCCCCCTCTTATCTTGCTGAGCTGCTGCAGCCATATGTCCCACAGTGACATCTGAGGTCAGCAGATCAGATGCTCCTTGTGGTTTCAGGAACCTGTCTCAAACTCAGAGGTGACATGGCCTTTGCTGTTGCAGGTCCAAGTCTGTGGAATGATTTACCCTTACATGTCAGACAGACTCACACTCTCAATGTTTTTAAGTCTCGCTTAAAAACCCACTTTTATTCCCTGGCTTTTGACACAGCACAATTTGTTTTTAATCCTGTCTGTACTCTACAGTGTTAGCCTTTTAGTTATCTTTTTCCATTTGAATATACATTTTAATCCTGTGTCCTTTGCTTGCTTGTTTTTCCTGCACAGCAATTTGGTTGGCCTTGCTACTGTTCTAAGTGCTTTATAAATAAAGTGGTATGGTATGGCACATAACATTGTTGCCCCAATTTTGCACTACTTATTATTCAAACTTACAATAAACATTACAGAAATTGTGATTTTAACCAATCAGGTTTTACATGTTTAATTCAAGTGAGGGGGATTATGGTGTGCCAAGAACACACCATTATTTCAATCTAGGTTGGTCCACATTTATTAATTTAATCCTACAGACCTCCACTTCGTATATCTCTATAGAATGTAAAGGTTAAGTTTAAGGGTTAAGGATAAGTTTGATTCATTAACTGCTTCGAAGTTTAAAATATTGAACTTTTTTAGGATTGCAGCATTACACTTTTGAAATGGCCCATCATTAATTGGACAAAAGTGGCTTGTCTGAATAGAACCATATTCATCAAATTGAGTTAGAGCCATTTTATGTAGGCTGTAGTGGCCATGTTGAACTTTATTATTTTTATAGATGTAATTCCAATGATTAGTTTGTTTCATTAAAATCTATCCAGTAGTTCGTGAAATATTTAGTCAATTTTACTTACAGGTGATAAATACAATACACTGAGATTCAGGTTTCTTTGGTGATACAATAACTTAATTCTTCATGCTTTGTTCTTAGAAATGTTGTTCAGTTCTTTTTACTTCAAAACTGAACCATTTAATTTCCAATATTCTAGGAGACAAGACATTTCCACATTTTATGCAACACCCCGATTTTTAATTGAAAGTATTCATATTTAGTGTAATAAACACTGTCAAGTTTAACTAGAACACAAACATGAGCATGTCAGTGTTACCTGGCATGATGTTACTTTCAACAATCTTGATGTACTGGTCACGGTCTGACCTGGTGTGCTCGTGTTGGAAGCCAATGGTGTGAAGAAGCTCATGGGCAATGTTACCCGAAGAGCAATTGGGTGCCACAAACAAACCCTGCCTGCCACCAATGAAGCCTACGTACGACGCACAGCTGGAGGATGATATGCACAGGCAAAAAAATAAAATAAATCAAGAAGTTGCATGTTAATTCCACGTTTCCCATTTAGACAGTTTTACAATGATTGTGCTTAAAGGATGGAACTTCATATTTTAGAGTTCTAAAAAAAAATCACTATATAGTGAAGGTAGGTACTGCCGAGCAGTTCCTATAAAACTGCTAATCTTATTAAGAACCAACAACTTTTTATCGTCATTGCTAATAGCCAGACAGGCAAAACGAGTTCTCTCTGTAGTGCCTGCAGATTCAGGAGTTTTGGTAAGGAGATTTCTGTTTATATGCTACATAAAATTTTATGAAAGATTTGTCAATTTATTGAGGCTCGAGTAAATCAGAGAGCTTAGCAGAGTTGTGACAGAGTCAATACATTTCTGTTCTACTGTCATGTAAAAGTATATTGTACCTTTAGCAGCAGAATTTACTTTGTACCTTTAAAAATAAATAAATGGTCCACAATTGTCATCTTATTAACCATTTCAATAACTCAGTAGGTTTCCATAAAATGCCTTAATAGGTATAGAAGTACAACTGGCTTGTGTGTGCAGGTAGAACAACATCACATGATAGACCCAAATTATTCTAAGAGTCCTACTGCCAGACTTCATTTAAAGCAGTTGAAAATACCAAATTTATTGCTGACTACATACCCGTTGCCAGTTTGGAAGAGCACATAGTCTGGCTCAGCATTTCTCTTGTGGAAGGTTATACAAGTGTGTTCAGACAACATCGCCATGGCAGTTAGGATGTCACTTGTTCGGTTCTCTGGAAGTAAACAGTAATGAAACAAAAATTCCTGTAAAAGTGGTTTATTATTTTGAAATTCTAAAAAGTTCATTACCTACTTCTGGGCTGATTTCAAAAGGTATGTTTGTTGTTGGCCAAGTAATGCCCACTGCATTCCTTTCCCTCTGCAAATACATACAGTAGATGACCACTCCATTTGGTATAGGTTTGAGTGTGCTGCATTGTATTTGGATCAGAATTTATTATAGTGCATTAGTCATACAATCTTGGAACCCATCCCCTTTGGTATTTGGTCTTCTTTCAGCGGTTCCCTTTTCAGGAGTTGTCACAGCAAGTCATTCTACATCTCACTCTGTATTCCGTCCTACTATTTCCATGTCCTCTCTAACTGCATCCACAGATCTCTTTAGTCTTCCTCTGACTTTTTCCTGGCTTATGCATTTCTATTGTCCTTTTACAAATATACCCACTGTCCCTCCTCTGGATATGTCTAAACCATCCCAGTCTGGCCTCTCTAACTTGATCTCCCAGTTGTTCAACCTGTGCTGTACCTCTGTTGACACGCTACATGTATAATAGGGGGAATGGTGGGGCAAAACTTTGAGAAGTCAAACCTGCGATCGGAATGTCGCTGGTTTGACCTGCCCCAGACATCAAAATGTGATGTGTGACCCACCCTCATTTGCCCCACACTGGGCCCTTGAGCAAGATTCTTAACCCCCACCAGGTGCTCCCCCGGGCGCCCTAGATGGCAACTCTGCTCAACACAGAGGACTGTGGTAGGTCCGTGGTCTGTGGTTCCGTCAGGAAGGGCGTCCGGCGTAAAAACATTTGCCAAGTCTTCATGTGAGTTAGTTCTCTGCGGTGACCCCTGAGGAAGGGAGCAGATGAAATTAGAAAAAATTAATGAAAGACATATGTTTCACACATATATACAATATTGTAACCAAAATGAGTAGAAATGTTAATTTGGGGCAATATCCATTTTAGGTCTCTCCTTTCGGCTTTTCCCTTGAGGGGTCGCCACAGCAAGTCATTCTTAATCTCATTCTGTCCTCTGCATCCTCTGTCCTCACTGCAACTACCTCTGTGTCCTCTCCAACTGCATCCATATATCTCCCCTGTCTTTTTTCCTGGCAGCTGCATTTCTAACATCCTTCTACCAATATTGCTGAGGGTTGCTGAGGATTGCCAAGGACAAATCCAAGGAGTCCTGAAATGATGACAGAATGTTTATTCAGCTGGGCCCCTCTGAAAAGTCCATGGAAATTCCTTGGTAGGAGGGTAGGGAGAGATAGAGCCATCAAGTTTACAAAACTTCCAGGCGAGTTGAGATAAGTTGGCCAGTCAAGGCCAGTCAGGGAGCCGAATTCAGATAATTGTTTTGGGGATGGTCAGAGCTTTAGTGACATCTACCTTGAGTCTGTGTCAGTCCACTTGGTTTCAAAATGTCCAAATTACATAGCCAAACCAATGGGCCATGCCTGAGAATAATCCCCGAGATCTGATCCATTCTGCCAAAAGCATTAGAGTCTGGGTGCTCGAGGCATGAACCAAGCCATCATAAGACAAGCAGCATGACCGGGTCCAAATTTGCTGCCAATTATTTCCTTGATTGTAGATAAACCAGGAACCAGACAAATCCAAAAAGCAGGAACCGGTCATCATAAATCCAATTATAAAATGCATCCTTAAAATCCACAAATGGCAGCAGAGATAGACACGTCATCAAGTCTTCCAAGTCGATGAGATATCCAGCTGCGTGCCAACAGGGCAAATCGGCTCGCCTAAAGCCCGTCTTCTATTCGAAGAAATGCTATCAATTGTGTTGAGGGACCAACTGACCAAATCCAAGTCCATAATTATGATTCAGAAGATTTGTAGAAGATATGCTCTAAGCAGTTTCACAGACGGGACAGAGCAAAAGTAAAGCGCAGAGAGAGAGGAGGAGAAGATGTCCGCCCTTGGCAAGAGCAAGTGTTGACGTAACAAATAAGAAAATTAGTATTAGTTTTTAGTCCTGTCTCACTTTGACTACTGTCCAGCTGTTTGGCCTTGTGCATCAAAAGAAGATCTAGATGAACTGCATATAGTTCAAAATAAAGCTACATGATTAGTACCCGACTGTCATTTTAGAACAATTATTAACTCCATGCATCAAAGCCAGCCATGCATGAATGTCAGTGACAGACTAGTATGCAGTTCCTTTTACATAAAATGTGGATTTTACACAAACCTTTTTGCCTTTTCTCAGTTTATACCCACCTCTAACGGACATCGTTTTAAAACTAGCCTAGACTGTTTAAACTACCTCTGTCCAGAACCGATGTCCTCAGTCCAAACAGCTCTATTCAGAGCCATTTCATACTGAAATAACATTGATTGGTGATCATGATAGTTAAAAAAAACCCTTAAAATATATACAGTACATAATGCAACATTACATTCGGTAGAAGTCATCTCAGGGCACTGAACAGAAAAACTGAATAATGAAATGCAAACAGTTTTTCTTGTTTTTTTTTATTTTATTTTTTATTTTTTTATTGTTGACAATTTTGGGGGATTATTGAAGTCAACTTGTCTTTGTGTGATGTTGAGTTGTAATGATTGTAACATTTGTGTATTGTAATGCTTGTGGGTGTAGATCACAGGAAGAATAGTCTATGTTAAAGACGAATGGGAATCATAAAAAATTACAATTAAAGTGGATCACTGTTGTCTTGAAACTGCTACATGACAAATTTTGTAGCAGTTTGTTTAAATGCAGTTCCCTAAACTTTTACACCACCATAAATTTTACAGCCACAACACAAAGGAGTGCACATTTAATGTTGTGAAATTTGAGATTGGAGCGGCAATTGAATGTGCTCTTTAGTTTTTAGCTCATCCATCCTGTTAGAATTAAAATTTCTCCAAATTGAGTCTGATCAAACAAGTACAGAGGGTTATGATGCAAACAGTTCAGAACCAAATTTTTATACATTTTGAATTATCACTTAAATCTTAGAAGCCAAATACTCTTCACTTTGATTGCACAAAATATAAAAATGTATTTTTCCTAAATAAAACCAACAGAGTTGCAAAGAGGCACTAAAGCACCTTTAAGCATTTTATTTTTAAATCCAGACCACTGCATGCTCTTCTCACACACATATTTATTAAAGCAATGTAGTTTATTATTAGCAGAAAGAAAAAAAAATCCAAGTTTCAATCATTTCAGCCTCAGCTGCAACGACCAACAAAGTCAAAATGGCTGCCATAGAAACTTGCAGTAACTCGAATTTCCCCCACGGGATTAATAAAGTACCTATCTACCTACCTATCATAACCAACAGGATGGGTGAAATGACATGACTTCAGTTTGGTAACATTAGTACTTATGCATTTGAAATTAAAATTCTACATTCCCCCAAACCTGTTATTGAAAACCTCTGGATATATGGTCCTCTATTATCCAACAAACTATATATCCAGTTCATATGACTGAACCTTGTTCCATACAGGTTCATATATAAGTTTTTGGCTTTTGAAAAAATTGGGCTTCTCCCACCCTCATTTACATATTTTTATATTCATAAACAAACAATTCACACATAATGTTTTACCTTTAACTCAGTGACCGTTGAACTCATTCACAATTTATTTTCCATTCATGTTTGACCTCAGTGGTCATTTTTCTTTCAGTTCTTATGTCTCTGAAATGTTGACTGAATCATTTCAGCAAATTTCCATTAAATCTACTCTGAAAACATTTACTGGAGCCACATTTAAATGAAATTACTAGATCATCAAGTTCAACAATTTGAAACCAAGTGTGTGTGTGTGTGTGTGTGTGTGTGTGGGGGGGGGGGGG
>NC_056515.1:20707491-20723986 GCF_014905685.2 Nematolebias whitei
TTATAAGAATTGTCACTTGAAGAAAATACTGACGATACAGCTGCTGTAATCTTACTCAAGAAAATAAACGTACCTACCAGAGCTAGAATTAACAGTTAGTGCAATAACTTCTGTAACTTTTAGCTCATCGATCCTATTAGAATTAAAATTTCTCCAATCTGAGGCCGGTCAAACAACTATCGACAATACATACTGTTCAGAACCAGTCTTTTATATATTTTGAACGACCACTTATATTTTAGAAACTACTCGACTTTTATTCCACAAACTATAAAAATGCAAATTTCCAAAATAAAACGGTTGCAATGAGGCACTAAAGCAGCTTTAAGAGTTTGATTTTTAAAATCAAGACCACTGCATATTCTGCTCACACATTTATTTATTAAAAGAAATGTATAGTTTATTTTGTTTGTCGTTTATTTTGTGTATTAGTAGAAAAATCTTGGGTTCAATCATTTCAGCCTGAGCTGCAATGACCAACAAAGCCAGAGTGGCTGACACAATACATACACTTGCATTATAATTAACAGGATGGGTGAAATGACTTCCAGTGTGGTAACATTAGTACTTGTAAACTAAATCCCACAGAATTCATTAAAAACCTCTGGATATATAGACCTCTATAATTCAACAAACGATATACCAGTTCATACAATTGAACCCTGTTCTATACAGGTTTAAATAAGTTTTTGCAAACTATTTTGAAAATGTGGCTTCCCCCCACCCTCATTCATTTATTTTTATATTCATAAAACAACAATTCACACAAAATGTTTTGCCTTTAAACTCATTCCGTCAGTGATAATTTTTCTTGCGGTTCTTATGCATCTGAAATGTTGACTGACAATCATTTCAGCACATTTCCATTAAATCTACTAAACATTTACTTGAGCCACATTTGAATGCAATGAGTAGACCATTAAGTTCAACATAATTTGAAACTAAATGTAGAGGGTGGGGGGCTCCTTTAAAATAGACTAATTGGAAGAAAAACAACGTATAATGTTGATGTTCCTTTGTTCTTACCAGCAAGATGATGTCTCCCTCCACCACCAAATATGATTGATCGGACATCAGCTCTGGAAAATGTTCACACAAATTATTAGATACAGCAAACTAATTTCCTTCCTCCAGAAGTAAAAGTGCACTAAAGCTGACCGACAGCAGAAAGTAGTCATCAGATACATATTCATAAAGACGCCCAATATATAACATGGGGGCCAAGATGGTGTAGGGGCAGGGCAGCTGACTCGGGACCCAAAGGTCCCGGGCTCAGTCCCCGGTCAGCGCACATCTCGTGTCATCTCTGAGCAGGACACCCCATCCCCAGTTGCTCCCCAGGCGCCTCCAAAGGACGCCCACTGCTCCACCTGGTGGTGGGGGGGTTAAATGCAGAGAGCCAATTTTGCCATTTTATGGAAACTTGTACTGGGCCATACACGAGTGAACTACAAACCGTGACTTACTTAGTTGTATTTTGGGACATGAATGTTTTAAACAAATTATGGCACAGACGTCCTGACGATGGAAGGCTTACCTTCTAAAGTCTCTGGGTGAGCCTCAAACTTAATTACCGCTGAAACACAAAAGCAAATAAACAAGTTAGTTTGTTCTAACTGTTATAAACCAAGACAGCATAAAAGTTGAACTTTTTGCAATTACCAGTATTCACATTATCAGCAATCACGAGAATGACTAAGAGCAGGAGCGACATGTCTGTCATCAGCAGCCTCTGAATGAAGCTCGCAGCTCTGGGTGCTCTGTAATCCCACTGAGTGGAGTCAGCTGTGAGCTGCAGCTCTATGAGAGGCCCTTTAAGCTTTTTCTTCTTCTTCTTGTGTTTTCACTGGCGGTTGGTAAACAAGAATTTCTGCCACCATCTGGTAAGTGGTGTGAATTGAAATGACTCTAAAACTAAATAAATAAACCTAATTTTCTTTTAAACACACAAGTCTGTTTCAGCTATTGTATTAAAGCCTGTGTACTATTAGAGTTTCCACAATAATTAAGTTGGATCAAACATTACTTTACTTTAGTGAGACTGTTAATCAGCTGAGCTCCTCCATGTCTGTATTTCAGGCTTAACATAAACACATTATCTATGGTCTCATCTTCTCCACAGTATTCACATTTACCTGCATTCTGTTTCCCTTTTGTGAATAATAATGTCCTGTTTAATGACATGTGTCCAAATCCAAGATGTGATATGACGGTTTGTTTCTTCCCTCCTGTTTCTTCCAACCCATTTCTCCTGTTTTTTGTTGAATTCTATGAAACTATCGACCTTTTCTTTCTTCTTCCCATTGCTTTTGCCATCTTTCCCTAATTTTATGCCTAGTGATGCTTTTTACTTCTGCTCCACAGAATGTTATATATATATTATAATTCATATATTTTTGGTAGCGTCTTTGCAACTTTGTCTGCTATTCCATTTCTTTTTATGCCAAAACGCACTGGTAGCCACACAAATATGACAATTAAACCCATCATTTTAATTCTGTACAATGTTTGTTGTATTTCCATCATGATGTCCGGTCTGCTTTCTCAACGACTATTTTTAAATGGAATAATAAATGGTAAATATAAATAAATGGTACTTATATAGCTCCTTTCTATCTGATCAAGATACTCAAAGCGCTTTACAACACAATCTGTGTTCCCATTCATACAGCACTCTCCCAGATCTATACAAAGAAAGTGCTTTTTATCACATTCATACACTGATGGGAAATGCATCGGAGGCAATGAGGGGTTCAGTGTCTTGCCCAGGGACACTTCAGCTGGTGGAATCGAACCCCCAACTCTCACACTGGAGGATGACAGCTCTAAACACTCAGCCACAGCCGCCCAAATAATAATGAAGAACTGGAATTCATCTTCTTCTTTCAGCTGTTTCCTCTTCAAGGGTTGCCGCAGCGAATCATGCTCTGAACAAATTATTGATCTCAGTGGTTGATTATCTTCAATCCATTGATCAACGTGTAACTGATACACTTCCCTACTTTCACCCCAAACTCAGAAACAATGAATGCTGCCCCGACCTGATATGCTGTATCCTTTGATGCATCTGAATAGGTTTTTTTTACATATCCATAATATTGGTTAATGTATTCTATAAGTGTATTTTTTTTCTAATAATTTTAAATCTACTACTGGAACTGTGACTATCCATGAATGTATGATTGTTAGTAGTACTGTTGGTCTGACATTAAAATGGATCTGAATTTTTATAATTTTCTTATTTATGATCCAACCAAAGCTTTTTGCACGTTTTTTGTCCTTTTTCCAACATGATTTTAACCCTTCTTGTATTGGATGGTTCTGTTCATGACCTTTTAGATTTGCCCAGTAAGTTTACAGCTAGTGGATCTCTTCTAATGTTTAGTGGTGGCTCTCCCATTTCTACTAATATTGATCGTGTATGTGTTGTTTTAAATACACCTGTCACAATTCTTAATGTATGATATTAAATACGGTTTGATTTTCTAATTTTGTATTTTCAGCTGAGTTATAAATTGTACTTCCGTAGTCTAATTTTGATTAATCCTGGTGTAATCCTTTGTGACTTCCTGTCTGCTCTCCAGTTTCTTCCTGTTAAACACCTCATGATGTTTTTTTTTCAATAACTTTTTGAATGTGCACTGTCCATGTTATTTTTTCATCAAACCAGATTCCAAGTAAATTAAATCCTTTCACTTTTTCAAGTTCTTGTCCATATAACTCAAGTCCCATCTCATTTATTACTTGTTTCCTTGTAAAAATACTACTTTGGTCTTTTCTACTGAAAATTTAAATCCCCATTTATTAGCCCACTTTTCAACGGTTGTATATGCTTTCTGTGACTTTTTAACAATTAAATCAAAATTTTCCCCTTTTCCACAAAACTCCATCATCAGTAAATAACGATATTCCCGTTCCACTTTCTAAATCATCAAACATATCAATGATCATTAAAGAAATAAATAAATAAAAGACTCACCATGTTTTCATATTCTATGAAATATTTTTCTGAATAGTTTTGTCCTGTTGTCATCTGTATGTCTCTGATAGAAAATAATTTATCCATTTAAACATTTGATCTGTGACGCTCATTGTCTTCAGTTATATAAGTAATCCCTTTCTCCACATTATATCAGACACATTTTTTTTTACCTCAAAGAACAGCTACAACACTTTATTAATCTGAGAATTTCTGATTTTATGTTCAAGACACAAGACTGGATCCATCGGGTTTCTTCCTTTTCTAAAACCACTTTGAAAATTTGACATATATCTTCTTTTCTATATTGTATGTCAATCTTTCATTTGTCTTATTTCCCCACAATTTTGCAAATAGTAGATATAATGGCAGAGTATTCCTTGAAAGAAACTCTTATCGTTCATGCTAGAGTTCTGTAAATATCCATCAGATTGACTAAATTAGAGCCATTTTGTGGGTGGGGTAGGTGAAGCACCCACACCTGCCACCACCCTCATTCGCCCCACACTGGGCCCATGAGCAAGGCCCTTAACCCCCATCTGCTCCCTAAACAGGTCTCTTGAAAATGAGTTCTCGTGGCTCAATGAGACTACCTGGATAAATAAAGGGTAAAAAATATATATATTTCTGTTGGATAATGTTGATTAGCTGCGTCAGCTATCTTGATTTGGATTGACCCCAAATATAGGAAGTGCTTATAGATAGTGTTAACCTTAATAATCTATACCAAAGTTTAGACAGTAATGTTTTTCTCTCTATGGTTCTGTTGAGGATGACATCCAGCTGTTGCCACATCTTGTTTTAGCTCAATTTCTGTCATTTTGAATTGAGTTGGCTCCATATGTTTATCATTTATATATGTACATCCAATGGTTACATACTGATAGTTTTATTAAAATTCTTCCATATGGGGCACCATTTGTAAAGTCACACAGGCAAAAATTAACAGCAATATTTTGGTTTATTTAGACTTTCATAAGAAAAAAAAGGTTTTTTTTCAAAGTCATATTTTCACCTTGATATTCATACATTTATTTTTTTATTTTTTTTTACCCTTTATTTATACAGGTAGTCTCATTGAGCCACGAGAACACATTTTCACGAGAGACCTGTTGAGGGAGCAGATGGGGGTTAAGGGCCTTGCTCATGGGCCCAGGTTGGGGCAAACGAGGGTGGGGGCAGGTGTGGGTGCTTCACCTACCCAACCCACATTTTTGATGTTTTTGGTACCGGGGCTTGAACCGGCGATCTTCTGATCACAGGCCCACCTTCTCTAGTCTCTGCGCCACCACTCCCCAAACTAAATATTTAGTTTACAAACTAAATGTGTATTTCCAAGCTAAATGTTTAATTTACAAACTAAATATTTTATTTTCTAAATAAATATGTAGCTCGGACCTAAATATTTATTTTTCAAGATAAACATTTCATTTCCAAAATAAAAATTTAATTTGGTAACTAAATATTTAGTTCAGACCTAAATATTTAACTTGCTAGCTCTCAGCCCTGAAGTGGGGAGCAACATATTATTTTGCAAAATAATAAAAGAAATTAAATGAAATTGCATAAAAACGATTGTTTTTTCATGGAAATATTCAAACAAAAACCTGTCTTGAAGTACCAAAGATAAATATACTGACTCTAAAGAACAACCTGTTCTGGAACATGTTAGATCAGAACAACCTGCTGACCTTTATTAATAAAACACTTTGTAGCTCTACTACTGCACCACTGTGTGACTGGTGGGAAAAAAATAACACATCACAACTGACAAACTGACTCTGTAACATTTTATTGTTGGTTACAGTGATCTGCACAAACTGTCTCTCCAGCTCCTTTGATTCTGGGAATCCTTCCATTTCTAGCTCAGATGTGTTTCAGCAGTGGACCTCATTCAATCCCTCCAAGTTAACAAGAGTGTCCAACAGTCAAAGTCATTGAAGGTCACTGGATACACATGATAGACGTGTTTAACAGCATTAGCACTTACTGTTGAGTTCTTATTATGTTTTTCTGTAAAGCCAGTGGTCATATATTGTGCCATTGTTCGGTGTGTGGGGCAGACAGAAATAACAGTGGCCCAGTGTTGGAACCACTGGGTACATGGTGGCACCTACACATTTTGAAGTTTCTGCCCTAATCTTTCCCCCGTCAAACATGTGTGGGATAAGTTTATACATCAATCCCAACACAGTGGTGATTTCTGGGTGAAGAAACTACTGTTGCTGATGTTTCGCAGGAAACAAATGGCTGTTTAACTTTCTTCCACACCAAATTACTATAGGCACTGACATGGGAACAGCAGCAAGCCTATCTCTTTCTGATCTTTTACTGTAAGCACTTTTCAGCAAATGTGGTTCTGTTTAATTTTTACCACTTTGGTGCCTTTTTTCAGTAAGTGTATTTATGACTGAAAAATGTGACAAAATAGGAGAAATAAATATGTACAGTGTACAGTGATTAAAGAAAAAACTGAAAGACATAAAAAGCAGCAAACTGGAACTAGAGCCAGGTTGTTTTAAATATTGATATTCAGAAGCACTCACTGTTTGGGAGAGGCACAATTGATACAGGTTTCTGTGATGACAAAAATCTGAACTTTGTAAGAAATTTTAATCAGAAAGAGTGTGCATAATTCAAAGTTTGAGAATATAAAATAAACTGGATTTATCAATATTCTACAAACTAATAACTAATTAAGTACTTAACATGTCTCAGACTATTTATTTTTACAGGGAGAATGTGTCTTCTCGCATGATTTGATTTTATTTTTCCTCCCAGAATGAAGAAAACTCAACGTAATTGCCACACTTTACCAATAGGTGGCGACAACGTTCAGATTCTTATAAGTCAAACTAGAATTCGCATGAGCGAAGAAGAAAAACCGCACGTTTACTTCCGGTAAAAAAAAATGAAAACACATGGGCTGAAAATAACTAAAGGTAAGGTTTATGTACGTTTTAAGGCTTTAAACGAAACTTTTACAGCGAATCAACAGTAACCGATTTCCTAGTTTTATTTTATTATAAAATTTGCTCTTTTTTTTTTCAGAGTAACACAAACATCCGGTGGTTTAGTTAAAAGCTACGTGTAAATCTCCAACATATTAGACCCACTATTTGAGTTTGTATTAATATTGGACATAACACATGGAACTTGCAAGTTGGTGGACTTTTGTAACACTAGAAATAAAATGTTCTGATCCACGTCAGACAGTTTGCTCTGTTGACACCGCAGCTTCAATATGTTCAAACTCCAGAGATGAAATCCTTTTTACTACTGGGTTATTTTTAATTTGATAACTCATACAATGTAGATTTGTTGACTGTGGATCAAAATAGCTTCCAAATTGTGCTTCTGCAGCGACTTATAGAAAATGAGCTTGTTATTTAACCAGCCAAATGTAAATGCCAGTTGCTAATAAAACTTGCATCCTGAAGAGTTTTTGGTCTTAATGTAATGTTTATAATCCAGAGGATTTGGTGTGTTTTGAACACCATCAATAAATAAAATAATAATTTGTATCATCCTGTAAGGCTTGAGAGTTTCTCTTGTGTTTCAGTCAACTATTTGCAGTCATGACGAGGTGGGCGAGAGCCAATAACGTACACAAACAAAAACCAGAAGAAGCAACTCCCTGGAATAAGCTGAGAGGAGGAGGAAGAGCAGGAGGTCACGCTGCTGGGGGCACACGAGGAGCTCAGAGGGACCCCCTGAAAAGGACTGAGGTTGATGGATCGGGCGTGAAGAAGCCCAACCGCAAGAAGAAGGACTATACCAACGAGGACGTGAATGGCTTCCTGCAGTACCTGCAGCAGAGCGGACAGGCACTGCCTGCTGGGGAGGAAAGGGGGAGAGAGGGAGAGCGTCAGCTAAGGGAGGAGGTGAAGGTGGCCCTGAAAAAGGACCAAAAGAGGGAGGACAGGAGGATAAAGAGACAGAAGGACAAAAAGAACAAAATGGTGAGTTACAGTCTCCACATCAGGGTTCAATCAAATGACAACATAAGTTACAGCAAGGAAGAAAAGGGTGAAATTTAAATAGAACTTAAATCATTTTTAATATAAAAACGAATCTCTTTTTGAAATGAAAAGTGGCTTTCTCTTCTCCACAGGTATGTTTTAACTGCAGGAAGCCCGGTCACGGTTTGGCCGACTGTCCTGATGCTGTCAGAGACGAGGAGATGGGCCGAGACATCTGCTACCGCTGCGGCTCCACCGAGCATGATATCCGCAAGTGCAAAGCCAAAGTGGATCCGGCTCTGGGTGAGTCTTCTCAGCTGGACTTTTTTGGCCCATCTTCCTGTAACTCTGCTGTGACCAGATTATTGTCCCTCAGGTGAGTACCCATTTGCCAAGTGCTTCATCTGCGGTCAGACTGGACACCTGTCCCGCTCGTGTCCTGACAACCCCAAAGGACTCTACGCACAAGGTACTTCAGCACTCAACAGTATTTATACTTATAATAGTTTACATTTTGAACCAAGTCTAATAGCATGCATGAAGGTTCTGTTATTCACCTTTTTAAAATAAACTATAATATTTAAAGTAGGGCTGCAACTAACTATTATTTTAATAATCGACTAATCTGTCGATTATTTTCCCGGATTGATGAATCGGCAAAAAAACAACATTTTAATTTCCACCTTTTTATTCCAAAATTTGACAGACACAGCAAATCGCACAAAAACAGGTTGCTACTTGACTATTCTGTTAGTAAAATATTGAATAATAAAAATAAAAAAAGTTTGTCAAATAGCTTCAATTAAAAAAAGTACACAAAAATTAATTGCGCAACACAGCAAATTGATAATCAAATTCGTTGCCAACACTTTTATTCATCAATTTTTATTGATTCGTTGTTGCAGACCTAATTTAATGCTTGCTTCTTTTCTGAAATATCACTTTTTTCTAACTTATTTCAAACGCATACCTTAATATTATGTTTAGTGTTTTACATTTTATTTCATTTGGTAAAGATATTTATAACATATTGTACTTTTAAAAGTGTCTTGTTTATAGCTACTGCTTAAAAAACCTGCCTGGTTGCTGTGCCTAACTTTATTTTGTAAGTGTTTTTGATTTGTTGGTTGTGAAAGTGTGGTTGTTTTTAGACATTTTGCTACTTGATGAGCTGAAGATTTGTGTGCCCACAGGAGGCTGCTGTCATGTTTGTGGTTCAGTGGAACATTTTCAGAAGGACTGTCCAGAGCATCAAGCTGCAAGTGAGTGTGTTTGTCCCTCGATGGTAGGATCATTTATTTTGAGCAGTACTTAATGAATCGTGCTTTTAAATGTTACATTTATTGGACAATGAAACAAATAAAGTCGCCTCTCAAATGTAAATACAAACTTTGTAGTAGTTATTGCCTGCTGTTTAGTTTTTCACGTTACAAACCAGAAGAAAATTGTTCGGCATCAAAAATGGTTTTATCATCTAATTGTTCGTATGTGTCTTTCCATCCTCATAGCTAATTCAGTGACTTTGTGCTGGATGTCCAACAATCTGAGCGCAGACCATGAGGAGGTGCATGTTCCAGTAAAGAAAGCCAAACCAAAGCAGCCCAAAGTGGTGACGTTCTGAGAACGTTTTATAAACCTGAAGATGGTCAGAGCGGCTGAACAACCGTCATGTCTGCAACATGATTGACCTGCGTCACCTCCTGGACTCTTTAACAGATGAAACACTTCAGAGGAGCTGAAGTTGGTCAGCAGATGTCTCTGGATGGAAAGAAACACTTTATTAAAAAATGGCTTCCAACAGCTTTGGTTGACTTGATAACTTGAGTTATTTCGTAAAAAATAAATAAAAATATCCATCTATCATGTTTACCTGTTTTTTCCTCTCCCTGTCCTAAGTGCCCATTTCCAGCGAGGCACAACCTGGACATGTCACACGTCCATCACAGGGACACAAGCTGCTTCTCCATTCTTAAGTACGATTCTAATCTCCTTGTTTCTATTTAGTTTTTTTCTCAGGTGTAGGTGTGTCTCCTTTGGGAGTTTGTCCCCCACTCTGTGGGTAGGCCCGTCAGAGCTTTGGGAGGGGGCGGTGCTTACAGCAGCACTCTGTTTGCTGAGGGCAGTGGCTGCTGAATGATTAGTGCAGCCTCTAAAATTCACCAGACACGCTGGAAAAATTAGCTGCATTTGTTGCTTGTTGCTTTTTTGGAGAAAAAAAAAAAGACGAGGGTTCTGAAAACTATTTAAGTATAGCGATAAAGCTGCGTGTTTGCAAGTACAGCCTCGGCTCATCCAGTGACGTCGATCCACGTTCCAGTTAACGGCTGCAGTTTGATGACATCATAATCATTTGCTCAGCATAACTCGCTTGGAACCACGGCAGAGGCAGGTCCTAAAACCAGTCAGGAACGGAATGGAGACAACTGGCCAATGCTGAGTCGATGCGAACTGATGAAAGTCACGTCCGTGGAGAAGTGGCCTGAGAGACAAACAACCATTCACACTCACACATAAGAACAATTTAGAGTTACCAGTCAGTCTAACGTGCATGTTTTTGGTCTGTGGGAGGAAAGCGGAGTACCCGGAGAAAACCCATGCATGCATGCTAACTCCACCCAGAAAGGCCCAGGGATTTGATCCAGCAACCTTCTCTACCAACTGTGCCACTGCTAAAAAAAAACTTTTTTTTTTTCTGTTGTTGCAGGATGACATGCTCTTGTTGTGAAAGGTCAAACATGATTAAGTCTTTGACTTTGTCGCATCGATTATTATTTTTTCTTCAATTAATCTTTTCCAGCTTGTATTGGGTCTTTGGTGCAAAATGGTTTACTCTTATCAATATGTAAACTTGGATTCTAGTAAAAATTTAAATTCATTGGACCAAAAGTAAAAGTAAAAAAATAATAATTTCATCCCCAAATTTGTGAGAAAATACACACTGAGGTGGAAAGATAAAGTTTGTGTAACTACTTGTTGACAAATTAAAAAAAAAGTTTAAACTGAAAATTAAAGAAAATCACTTGTTTTTATTAATCATGCTTTTAAATATACCTTTTTTCCCCCTGAATTTATTATTGTTGCTAAAATGTAAATGAAACATACAAATGACTTGTTGCTTTAAAACAATATATCTGTTTACTAATTTATGCAGATTCCAAAATGAACTATTGTTTCTATTCAGTTCCCTGAGATGAATTCTGTTGTGACTTGGCGCTTTAAAAATAAACCGAAATGAATTGAATTGTGTCGTTTCTTTGTAACATGAAGGTTTGAACTGTTTGGTTCAACTCATGTTGCTTGTTGAATGACTTGATGTAGGTTTAGCCAGTTTTTTCATGTTGGTCTCATTCTTTTAGTTAAATTTATCTTTGTTCACTTAACAACACTCTGTTTAAATTTCCTAATTTAGTTTTTTGTTTCCCTGAAAGTAATTTACCAAAGTAAGTGTAGTTGACTAATAAAAAAAATAAAATCAGACTCAGCTCTGGTATTTAAAAAGGCACTCACTATATAATATATATATATTTCAAAGATATAAACAAAACAAATGTACAGATTTATTGAAAAATAATCCCCCAACAATGTATTTAAAAAAGGAATTGCAGCTAATTTTAAGCAAGAAACAAAGCTTTTGCTTCACTTCATTAATGTAAATACATTTGTTTTTCAAAGTTCATGATCAAAGCCAGACTTAAGTCTTTTTTTTTCTTTCTTTATAATAAACGTGACCTTTATTTTGTTCCATACATCAGTCTAAAAAGATGTAGTCCAGGTAAAGCAAGACCAGATGTGTTTAATTGTAAAACAAATGTCTGAATATTTGACCAGTCATGGTACAGAGTTCAGTCTCCTGCTAGCTCCTCTGAGTTGCATGTGAGCAGTGATGTGTAAAAACAACCACTAAGAGTCAGTGCTGCTTCAGAGTAAGGGCCGAGCTGCAGCAGTGCAGTGACTGCAAGCTTTAAGGAGGAGGACAGGGAGTCGAGGCAGCTGAGGCTGAGTGGTTAGAGCGGTCGCCCTCCAGCGGGAGAGTTGGGGGTTTGATTCCACCAGCAGTTACATGCTGAAGTGTCCCTGGGCAAGACACTGAACCCCTCATTTTCTCTGATGTGTGTCCTATCAGTGTATGAATGTGATCTAAATAGCACTAAGTCCATTTACCATAGGGCTGAAGCCTGAAAGCTCCCCCCTGCTGCTCTGAAGACAATGCACTGTATGGTCTTCTGGATGATGATCCAACTTCTTCTTCTTCTTTCAGCTTTTCCCTCTTCAGAGGTCTCCACAGCATCTCCATCTCACTCTGTCCTCTGCACCCTCTGTCCTCACTCCAACTACCTCCATGTCCTCTCTAACTGCATCCATATATCTCCTCTTTGTCTTTTCACTGGCAGCTGCATTTCTAACATCCTTCTACCAATATACCCACTGTCCCTCCTTTGGACATGTCCAAACCATCTCAGTCTGGTCTCTTTAACTTTATCTCCCAGTTGTTCAACCTGTGCTGTACCTCTGATGATCTCATTCCTAATCTTATCCATCCTTGTCTCTCCTAAGGAGAACCTCAACTCCTTCATTTCTGCCACTTCCAGTTCTTTCTCCTGTCTTTTTGTCAATACAACAGTCTTGTAAACATTTCCTTCTGGATGATGATCCCAATATGATGTAAAAAAAAAAGTCTACCAGATTTTCCATGATCTTTCCAATGTCTTATTGTTGTCTTTCAGCACGTATTCACACATCACACATGATGGAGTGTGATAAGTTCACCATGGTTTAAAACAAGTTCAAACCTTCCACAGTTTTTGTTGCGGTTTATTATCAGTATGGCAGCATTTTCAGAACCTGAGGTCCACATACATTGTGCAGTTTTTTAGTTATTGGGGATTTTGAAGCAGGACTGGCCTCATGCCTAGACTATGACTGACAAGATCATGGATTCCAGTAACATTGTACATGTGATCTAGTGCAGACTGAGAGTCGTGTTCTAATAGGTCATGGAAAGTGTAGCGTCATCATCTACATGTAGTGTCCGGGGGCCTGAAAATATGGATGCAGAGCATTCAGTTCACTTTGGATCTCATCAACATGAGGAAGCTGTAATAGCACGCAGGACAGATTTCACTGCTACAGGTGGGGGACGCCCACAGATGAGACTTGCTGATCAATAAGTTGCCAACAGTCAAACCTGAAACACGCTGTCAGCAGCTACAAGGTGGCTGCAGCTCTCCCTCTCACAAAGGTTCATATGTCAGTGTTTGGAATTCCTTCAGAAACTCGAGTTTGTTCCTCTTATAGAAATACTTCTTTAAAAAGTCTTGTTAATCCAAAATGCTGCTGCCAGAGTCTTAACTGGAGTTAGTGGGAGAGATCATATCTCTCCAGTTTTAGCTTATTTCCATTGGCTCCCTGTCAAGTTCAGAATTGATTTCAAAATCTTACTTCTAACCCACAAAGCTCTCAACAACCTAGCTCCATCTTATATTACAGATCTTATTGTTCCATATTTTCCTAACAGAGCACTTCACTCTCAGACTGCAGGTTTACTCGCGGTCCCTAGAGTTTCCAAAAGCAGAACGGGAGGAAGATCTTTCAGTTATCAGGCTCCTCTCTTGTGGAACCAACTTCCAGTTTCTGTCCATGAGGTTGACACATTGTCCAGTTTTAAGACTGGGACTAAGACTTTCCTTTTTCATAAATCCTATAGTTAGAGTTAGCTTGTTATGCTGCTATAGGCTTAGACTACTGAAGGACAAATTGACCTAAATTCCTTAAATTAATTGTTAAAATTGAATAGTTTCCATTTGATACTATTTCTCTTTTAACGTGATGCTGGACCTGCCATTGTGTATCTATTCCTCTCAAACCCAGCTGGATGAAGCAGATGGACGCTTGTCCTGATCCTGGTTCTGTTAAAGGTTTCTTCCTCATGAGGGAGTTTTTCCTTTCCACTGTCGCCTTCATGCTTACTCAAGATGAGAGTTCTGTGATGGAGTTAAACTCAAAGCAGTCTGCTCCTCAGATAAATAATGTTAAATTACTATGTTTATATATGAATATGTCTGTTCAGTGTCCTGTGATGTCTTCTGTTGTGACTTGGCGCTATATAAATAAAACTGAGTTGAATTGAATCTTCATTTAAAGTTTCTGTTTGGATAACTGCAGAGATCTGTGTCTTTGTGGAGCGTTTGCGTGTGCTCCCCTGCAGAGCATGAATAAACTTCTTGCATCAGCGATGATGCAGAAGGTTTCCTGGAAATCCTGTTCGTCCATCAGCAGACAAGACTCCCACTTCAGCACATGAGAAAACCATGACAGCTCAGTGCTGGTCTGACTGGTAATGTGGCTAAGAGTGACCCTTCTGCTTGTAGTTTCAGACGTGTTGTTGGTTTGCAGTGATTAATACTGCCTCCCATGTCTTTCATAAAGTTTCACGTCATGCTTTTCAAAAGGTTTTCACAATGATGAGCTGATTACTCATATTAAACGTAAGCAAGTGTGTAATTTATTGTGCAAGTGCACACATTTGTTTATCTGTTAACTCAACATCCGAACCACATGACAGATTTTATTGAAACTCACCCAAGATGTATATTTCTTGGAAATAATATCTAATTAATTTTTAAGCCAACTCATTTCAAGAAGACCTCCACAGCTAATCAACCTATAGCAAACTCATTCAGTTTCACAGATTTGGAGATCAAATTTGGTGATGGCAGCTAACTCATCTCAACAAATAAGAGCGCTAACAGCTCACATGAGATCTTTGTTTAAAATATGTGGAGGAGAAAACCCCATCTTTCCAAAAGAACTGAACTGTTTATTGTGACTGAACTAACCAGGCACATTGAAAGATACTTTTCAAAAGGGCCTATAAGTTAATTCAGTAAATATTTCTAAAACAGAAATTCCAGTGCAATATACTTTCAGTGCATATACAGTGTTGTATTACAATTAGCAAAGTGAATATGGGAGAATAGTTTTGCCGACTCAGGTTTTTATTGTTTCTTCTTTTCCTTTTTTTCCACCACAATGTCTTTTTTTCATCTTCAAAGTGGTAGTTATGGTGTGTAAACTAAAACTACATTTCTTTTAAATCCGTTGTTGAAAGGCAGCAAAACTGAAAGAATTCCAATGAGGTTGCAGACTTATGCAACTATGCTTTATTTTATTTTATTTTATTTTATTTTACAGCTGTAGTTTGTTAGGAAAATGCTACACGCTGTCACTGACATGTTACTCAATAACTTGCGTTCATGACAACTGACATTATGGAAATTAAATGTTGTTACTGAGACAAACAAAAGGAACAGTAAACAGTACGAGGAATACGTTCACACATATGAACTTGCAGGATTTACTTCTGCTTTAAGCATTTTGTCCAGAGATCTTGACGATAACATTTTTTCCACAATTTTGTGAGATCACCAGAGTTCATTTTGTTCTAAATGACTCAGGTTTTAACTCAAAATTTTGAAGTTATAGTAAGAGTTGTAATTTTTTTGTGTTAACTAGATTAGATGTGGTGAAAGACTTCAGTTTTATTGCCTATAAAAATAATTCAGTGTAGAGGCACATTATGTAATGATGTAATGCATGCTCAATAATCAATGTAGATGTAGGATTCATAGTTTTTCAGCCATAACCACTTTGCCCCATTGTCATTCCATCATCCACCTCTCCACACCTGCACGTAATCCTGATGATTTCTCTGCAAGATACTTAAAACTCTAACATTCATCCGACACTGGAACTTTATGATTCCTTGGGTAACTAAAATGACAGCCAAACTAACTTTCTCTTGTGATTTTCATACTAATCTTGATTCTTCTTGTGACTTCCAAGTCCTGCTCATGCATGTCTCCAGAAATCCTCTTTATTACTTGTGACCTTGCCCTGTTGTCATCCTGTTCCTGCAAACGCCAAATCATCAGCATGGACCAAACACCGAACACCTTCAACCTGTCACTCTCTCCAGCATTAATCACCTTTTGGGATCGCGTCTTCGCCTTCATCTGGAATGTAGGACCTAGTTTCTCCCCTCCTCTAACGTAACCTACAAACAACCATAAGTAAGACAAATAACAACCAAACAATTGCCTATCATCAAATATCTTGTGAACAACCCATACTTACCTTCTCCCCCTTTTCCTTGCAGTAATGGAATTCTTCAAAGCACTTTGTAAATAACTACACTTGCATTTTCTTTTTTTACCTTGAATATGTCTCATCAGTTTGCTATTTTGGGGTCATAAAACCAAACATCATGTTACTAGATAAATCTAACAAAGTTGAGTCAAGTCATCTGGATCAACTCTTCTTAATCTTTTATCTAAAATACTTCTTCAGTCTGAGGAACTAGCAAACTCAACCAAGAAGAATCCATCTACCTGACTCGACCCTGTTAGATTATGTAATGATTTATATCTAAAAGTTTCATTAAAATCCAGTCAGTGGTTCATATTTATTTTCCTAATAGACACATAGGGTTGACTCCGACAGCAAATTCCGATGGATGAATGGATAGTTGGATTGATGGATGGATGAATGGATAGTT
>NC_056515.1:20723996-20731612 GCF_014905685.2 Nematolebias whitei
TGGATTGATGGATGGATGAATGGATAGTTGGATTTATGGATGGATAATTTCTAAATCCCATGGGAAACTTCAAGAGATGACTCAGCTATAACCACACCAAATTTCAGATCATTAACTGTAAAATTGACTGAGTTTTAGCCATTTTTTATTTTCCAAGGTCTATTGACTGTAGCAAACGCGATAAGTTGTATAAGTACACCCAGTGAATACTTCCTGAAAGTTTTATTAAAATTAATTCAGTGACTCATGAGCTGTTTTGCTTACAAACAGGATTGACTCAAATGGCAATGTTTTAAACAAAGATCTTGCATGACCAGTCAGCCCTTAGAGTATATTGTTGGAGTGAGGTCTCAGCTACTACCATACCAAATTTTAGTGCAATTACTGAGAATTTATTTGGCTAGGTTTGGCGATTAGCTAAAAAAAGGTACTTTCCCAGGAACGTTAGGTTTATTTTTGTCACTAGGATTTCATATGAATGTTTTTTTTCCCCCCTCTGGCTGGGAATAATTGAATTTTAGACCAGATAAAATCAAAGGCTATCCTCAGAGGAGCCTCCTTCGAGCCTGACTTTATCAGTGGCTGAGACTTTCTCAGGAAAGCCAAGTCAAACTGCAGCCAGACAGCTGCTGTTTGCTGCCAGCTCACAGCCCACAGAAGGCGATTACGCAATTTACCCAAAAGTTTCATCCACAGCAGACTGCTGTGTGCCCTAACAAAAGCACAGAGGCTTTATTCACTCCTGTGTTCTGGTTTCAATTTGAAAGAAGCTGAAAGTTTAGTTTTTTTTACTTCAGCAGTTGTCTTTATGTTGTTGGGTTGCCCAACATCCTGCCTCCATCATATCCCTCCTTTGAGCTTTAATTGTATGCGCATGCATGAATCTACAGAGGTGATCTCTGCAGTCATCTGACCAGAATCACTGAAGACTGGAAACAAAAATAACTTTGGCTCTTGTGACATGGCTCCAGCAAAAGAATGCATGAAGCAATCTGAACATAGAGGTATAAAACTTGCTGAAGAGACTTGGTAGGCCCAACAAGTACATGAGACCATGTACATAAGGCAGTTCTTGGTTTGGATTCTTGTTTTATTAGGGTCATGATAAAGTGTCAGGAGACATCTGAATGTCTTTTTCAAGCCATTTTATTATTTTTTTCATGTTTTTGTTACTTTTGTGTCTGTTTAGGTGTTTTTCATGTGTTTCGTTTCCGTTGCTTTTTGTCTCTAAGTTTTTCTGTCTTTCAATAGTTTCCTAGTCTTTGCACTGATACATGATTTGAGATGTTTTTATTTATGTTATGTTTTTTATTTTTTTATTTGTTGCCTTTGTAGTCAACTGTCAAAATAATGTTTGCATACTCCAATTCTTTTCACTGGGATATTATAAAACTAGACCAAATTTCTTCACCTTCTGTTATTGTGAATTGAAATCAGCAAGACTGGGTTTATGGAAATTGGCTGCCATGTTGTATTTTTGGAGTCTGCACACTAGGGATGTAGAGCTTTAAATTCGGCCTGCTCTACCACACACAACTGTACTGTTGCATGACCTTTTTTAAGCACGACAGAACTATCCATCCATCCATCCATTACTTGTTTTGCCCACTTTTGAATGCAGGGTCAACAGGAACAAGTGTCTATCTCCAAAGGTCACAGCAATTGGTGCAGTACAGCCTGCAGTGGCATTGAGTGGCTTGATGACCATAGACAGAAATAATTTTCTGGCATTCAGTGGTACATCATGGTGGATAGAATAAGTCTGTTGCAAGACCATGTAACTGACCAATATGTCATGGAGAAGGTGTGAGCTATTGTCTAAATATGCTTTTAGTTTGAGTATCATCTGACAAGACTGGGTCTGAGGATTCGTGCATGACACAGAACACCAGGAATGGTTCAATGATTTATTGATAAATCGTTGCTGGTGTGGGTCTGGTTCCGAGCACGGGTCCAATATGCAAGATAGGAGAGTCAGTAAACTTAGCAGGACTGTGAAGGTTCAGAGGATAATAATATTTAGAGTAACTAACCTTCACAGTTGAGTAAGATAGGCAATATTGAGATGGTGGAGGAGGTTGATGTCACAAGCTGTGAGCAGGTAGCAATAGAGAGCAATAATGCAGAGTAAGATTTTAAGGGTTGTCCAGGGGCGAGGTCCAGCAAGAGGCTTGGGTCGAGAACCGTTGGGCAGAGATCTGAATCCAAATCCAAAGCGTGATCCAAAAAATGTAGTTGTGATAATCATAAACAGAATCGGTACCATGGTCAGAAGGCAGGGTCCAGAACAGGCAAGGATTAGGCAAGGTGAGGAAACCAGAAGACAGGCATAGGGTCAAACCAGGAGAGACAAGCAAGGCTATGGCATGTACGTTAAACATCTACTAACACAAGGTATTCATTAATCTGGCAACAATAAAGTGAGTGACAGGAGCTTAAATAGTGAGCTGAACAGGCGCGGAGGATCAGGGCTGATTGCTGAGGAAGAACGGAGTGGGCGTGATGAAGAGTGGCAGCAGCAGAGCATGAAGCAGGAAAAACAAAACATGAAGGCATGAACTATGGCAAGGAAAAACAAGAACTATGACATGAGGAGGCAAAAACATGAGAATCATCCTTCTCTCAGACATCTGCCAGGGTTAAGTTCTACACCACCAACTTCACCAGCCCTACGTTTCAGCTTGTAGAACCTCCTGGTGGTCACTGCTTTCTTGTGACCACATGTCAACTACTCACCAAACATCTTGAGTATTTTCTGACAGATATTGGACAAGCACAGCAGAAACTAAACTTTTCTGACCTATCTTGTGGAATGTCACAGTTCTTGACCCCGTCCAGTCTACTGTCAGTGTGCATTTTAAGATATTTGTAGTCCACCACCATATCCACGCTGATTACATGACGAACCAGGAGTCACAGGTGTCCTAGTCCACCTGAAGTCCACCACCAGTTCTTTGATCATTGCCACTTTAAGCTACTGATGGTTTTGCTCACATTGTAATAAGGTTAACCACCACAACCTCACCTTTGATGTGTACAACCACAGCAGAGTCACCAGACTCACCAAATCTGTGGTCTAGATGGTAAAAACAAACAGGGAAAGGACAAACTCCTTAGAGGGCCCAGTATTGCAAACCATCTGCCAGATGTACATGCAGGAGATGTACATACTGTGGTTTGCTAGTTAGGCAACCTATAAAACACTTCTCCATCACAATTAACTTATTTTTCACCACATATTAACATAAAATACGCTGCAAGGTTTCTTTAGTGTTTTTGTTTTTATGTTAGAGGTAATTTAGCGTGTTGGTTCATCTCACAACAGAAAGATGCATGTCAGCTAAGACATGATCAAAGTTTGCTCCTTCAAACAGGACTATTGATAGAACTTTTTGGGATTTAACAGGAAATTATCCAAGTCCATATCTTTTTCTAAGCACACAGTTGACCTGAACTATGTCTGCTCTGCTCCTGTTTGGTGCCGCTGCCTCCAGAACCAGGCCAGGCCTAATAAATTTTGCAGCCTACCTTTATGGACTGTACTTAAACCATTTCCTCATTGAAAGAGAGCTGCTGCTGAGACAAGAGAGGATGGGGAGATTTCCAACCACATCAGAGTTCTCTGCATCTTCTGCTAATGGAGCAAAAAACTTCACAGCAACATCACAAGTTAACTGTCCTGACCTCCACACAACCCCTTCAAACCTTCTGCCAGGCTCTGTAATAGAAAAATATGTGTCATTCAGCCAACAAGTTTATGAAACTTTACATATTCATTTATTTATTTGTTCTATTTAAAGTAAAATTGGTCATAATTAAAGCCTCTTAAAATGTATTTTACCTGCTGCCTTCATGCCAGAGGTTTAGACTGAGATCATCTTAACAGATTTGTAGCTGCTTTGGCTTAAAAAAAGAACATGTACAGTACATGTAAATGTTATCTGCAAATTAAAATAAACACATGATCTGATTCATTTTAATGCATTTTTTAATCTTGAGTGGATTTTCAGCATTTTTGATGCATTTGGTACATTTGTCAAGCTTGAGTGTGTAATTGTGTGTAACACTGCAGCCAACTCTTTACATTTAGATTCTTGTTTAATTCCATTCATGATGCTTTTAAAGTTTATTTACAGAAGCTGACTTACTTTCAGTGGTTCTCAAATTTCCATTTTCTACTAGCAGGCATTTGAAATCATCATCTTGCAAGATGTAACCATTCATTCAACCATTCAATCATTTATTCAGTATTGTGCATGAAAATTACAATAAACATTTTTATGGGGCATCTATTGTGATATAATTTAATTTTTTTTAATCTAAGTGTTGCCATGTAATGAGCTAACAATAATAATCTGTTTCTTGTAAGCATTAATCAATCAACAGATATTAAACGTTTCTAAAAAAAAAAAAGAGGTCTGTTTGTTCTTTTGCAGAAATTAGGGGACTGACGTTGCAGAAAGCAATTGAACCTTTAAAGTCACCCTCAGGCATATTCTAGGAAGTGCTTGTTACGTAAAGACTGAGCTGGAAGTCATTACTCTAATACGTAGCCTGAAGAGCTCAAAGTCATGCACAAAAGTCTGCTCGAGGCAATTAGATACAGGTGATGCTAAAGATGAACGGAAGGAAGGACCCCTGAGAGGAAAAGAGGATGGAGACATGAAAGTGAGCTACACTTAATGATGCTGAAGAGGAGATCAGAAGGCAAAGGCTCCAAATGGGTCTGTGTGGAGTCAACTGAAACTGGTAAGTCTGTGCTGTCCGGTCAATCCCAGGTGATGCCAGTGAAAAACATGTTTCTGTTTATCTGATTAACACTCTTCTTGTACAGAACCATGGAATGACTCAGCTTTTCCATTGCCAAAAAAGGCACCATCTATGCTTTTTTAAACAGATGACTGTTTTTAACTTTTACCGATAAAATTTCTCGGTGCAGCCAGGAGGTGGAGGGGGTTCGGTTTGGTGACCTCAGGATTCTGTCTTTGCTATTTGTGGATGCTATGGTCCTGTTGGTGTCATCCAGCCATGACCCTCCGCTGTCACTGAGATCTGAAGAAGTTGAGCTGCAAGGCAAAGCTCTCTGCATACCAGTTGGTCTGCTTTCTCACCTTTACCTATGGTTACAAATTCTAGGTATAGTGATCCAAAGTCAAGATTACGTGTAAAAGCATTAAAAATTTGTTTTCTTTGCAGAGTAGCAGGGCTTTCTGATAGAATTAGAAGTTAAGTTATTTAGCCAAGATTCAAAGTAGAGCTGCTGCTCTTCCAATCAAAAGGAACCACTTGAAGTTTTTCAGACATCTAGTGAAGATGCCCCCTATAGCCACTTGCCTAGGGAGGTGTTCCAGGCATGTCTAGAAGGAGACCCTGGGAAAGACCTAGGACATGCTGGAGAGGCTGGTCTAGGAGCATCTTGGAAATTTTACGAAAGAGCTGGATAAGGGGGCTGTGGAAAGAGATGTCTGGGCCTCCCTGCTCAAGCTGCAGCCCCCTGACTCAACGCAGGAACAAGAAAGTTTTGAACACGTTTAATAAAAGCTGAAGCAAAGTCACATATACTGCTGTGGATGTGATGATTATTTTTGTTATTTTGTTTGTCAAAGCACTTTGAGGCAGAGGCAGGGCAGCTGACCGGGGACCAGAAAGCCCCAGGCTCGATCCCCAGCCACTCCCACATGTGGTGTCTCTGAGAAAGACGCCCAATCCCCAATTGCTCCCCGATCGCCCACATAGCTGCCCACTGCTCCACCTGGGTGCATCCCAGGTGTGATGGGTTAAATGCAGAGAACTAATTTCACCATAGTATGGGAACACACAATGATGACAACACATAGCACTTTATTTACTTTATTTTAATTAAGATAAATGTCAGCATTTGTTGCTCAAAATTTTGCTTTTAACATTCAGATATTGTTATGCTTTCAAAAGTGTAAGCATCCCATTTGCACAAATGTTCCTTTACACACCACAGTATGAATTAGCAATATGAACTATAAAGAAAAAACAACCTCCTTGCAGCTTGAGCACATTTGTCATTAAGGCAAAAACTGGGATGTTCTGACATTCACAGACTTTTGGAAATGATAATGTTGTGTCAGACATGAAAGACTAGAGCAACAACATCTAATCTGTATTTCCAGAGAAACTGTGAACACCAGTTAGACAAGTTACCAAGACAAAGGCGATGATGGAAACCAGTAATAATCCCCCTCTCCTCTCTACATGTCTAGAACTGCTATTTTAACCCAGAGGTTAAGACAATAAGCTGTTACTAAGAGGGAAATGAAGGGATTACTGCATGGCTGTTATTAAAGTTCAGCAAACCAAAATTCAGTATAAAACAAACTGGAAGAGGCTAACAGGGCATTTATCTATACTCATCTGTTTTTATTAATTACGAGTTCAAAATACAAATGTATCAACTGATTTTAGAGGCTATTGTAATATCAATACTTATGAATAATTTGAAAATTACTTTTAGTGGAAACCTGTTCAGGTCTCCCAGATGGCCTTTTCATACTGGGTTTGACTGGTCATGAAAAAAAAATTATGCTAACATAACATCTCCAAGGGTGTTGCAGTGTGTAATGTTAATTACATTTTAGGGATAGTATATAAATAATGTCATATATTAAGTAATGTGACTTTGGGGATTTATAACGAATGGCTATATTTAGGCTCAGTTAAAAAAAAAATTAAAACTAAAACAGATTCTCCACTCTTTTATTTTTTATTGTTTTGCTTTTAAGCCTCTCTCATACAGTGATTTAATCACTTCAGCGGTCTGTGGCATCTGTGTTTCGTTAGTTACTGATGCAGTCAGTTTTGGACACAATCCCCTCCATTATGCCCTGTGGCATTTATAATCCAGACTCAATCGATTAGCTGAGACATTTTCCAGATGTCTGTGTCAATACTGATTGCCACAATGTTTTGATTAATTCAGTGAATAGTTGATGTTATTACTGGTCCAAGTTTTGTTCTGCTAAAAACTGAGGAGGGTTTTTAATTTGGCAGAAGCTCAGATTGTATGCTACAATAATACAAAACAACACTGTTTCTGGAACTTGCTGTCACTTAAGATGCTGTCTGATAAAGACCCATGTGTCATTGGCTTGGAGGAACATTTTATATTTTTTGTGCCCTTAAAAAAAGTCGAAAACAAACAAATAAACCAACAAACTGATTTTAGTATCAATTACCATTATATAACGTTAGTCATCACACTCATATGTAGATAAAAATAAAATGTTTTGAAAAAGTAATTAAAACAAAAGGGAATATTACTCAAGCTGCTGCCCCCGCAACTCGATTTCAGAACAAGCGGAATGGATGGATGGGAAAAATATTAATTTATTGATTTAGAGCCATGGCCCTAAATCAACACTGTAAGTTTCCTGTGTGGTTTTGAAACATCAGGATGTTCATGGCCATGGTTTTCCTCACATTAGACTACATGTGAAAAACTTTTTTTTTTTTAACTTTTCTGTAATCATGGTATGTAGATAACTGTATCAACTGTACTGTCCTAAAAGCAGACTCAATGTCTGTCTGTCTGTCTGTCTGTCTATCTATCTATCTATCTATCTATCTATCTATCTATCTATCTATCT
>NC_056515.1:20731622-20741663 GCF_014905685.2 Nematolebias whitei
TCTATCTATCTATCTATCTATCTATCTATCTATCTATCTATCTATCTATCTTCTTTGAGACCATACAGCAGCCCACTCAGCAGTGTACCATGAATCAAATTACATTATATGTTTACTAAAAAAAAGTTTTAAGATTTTGTCTATTAAATTAATACTTTTTTGTGTCAGTATTTCTTCTGCGGGACACCGTAAATCACAGCAAGAATGTATAGTCTGTATTCGGTAACATATCTAAAGTTGTAAACTTCACACAAAGTGGTAAATTAAACGCACAGCTAAACCACAGACATATTTATATTAGGTATTTATGTCTACGAGCCAAACAGCCGCTCTACGCTGAAAAAAAATAAATAAAAAAAGCCGCTCTACGTCGCTTGTTGATGACGTCATAACCGCGTCTTCCACAGATATCACATAAACACAGAGCAAACATACACTGAATAGTTGTTGCAATTATGAGAAAATGACAAGTTTCTCCAGGAATTAGTTGCTTAATTAACTCAGCGCCGCTTCCGGTAAGACAAAAACTAGCTTTGTGTGTATTTTTACGTCTCGACGCTCCTTTTCATGTTTCTTTCCACGTTACACTTTTTGTTCACAAATAACTCGTACAGTTTGCCAGAGCTCTAGTTAACCTAGCTACATTGTATTAGTCTGTTTTTTACAGTCATGGTAAAACGTGTTTCTGTTTGTCAGTTATAAGATGTTGGGTGTCTGGACTTTATTAGAAATAAAGCAACAAGGAAACCAAAGGAACCCCCTCCTGGTCAATGCGTCCTCTGAAGAACAACACATGTATTATTGTCCACCAAAACGATAAAATGCAGGAAGAGTGTGGAAAAAAATGCTGATTTGATATGAATTAAGGGAGTAATTAGCATCTAGGTGCTGCCTGCATGTATCAGCTCCAACACAAGTTGCCAGCTCATTGTTGAAATGCTTTAGAAATGCAGCTCTTTTTGAGACTACATGTCCCAGCAGAACACCTCATCAGCCAGAACTACAGTCTCATCCACCAGACTAGTGCTTTACCACACAGAGATGAGGCACTGCAGTGTCATTAGTTGCAATTAATTCAAATACAAAACTTAGAATACTCACTCCTGGTGTGCACGGGTTGCTGTGAATTGCTTCCAAAGTATATTTCGCAAGTTTATAATAACTTGTTCAGAACCCAAGAACTAGTTTAAAAGTCAGTTTGTACAGATTTAAAGAGAGTTCAGAGTTCAATACTAACACAATTAGACTAAAGACACACTTCTAACATTAATTTTGTTCACATTCAATCATTAACTTTTCACAAAAACGGGTAAATATATATTTGTCAGCCTATTATTTAGGAATGTAACAATGCCTTCAGTTCATGAGATAATACACAATGCTGTGCTAATAAGAGCAGTAATTTTCCATAGATTTTAGGAAATGTCAAAGATTAACTATATCCTGGAAAAAAAGCCCACATAAAACATATTTTTAGCACTCCTGGAGGGGCTGACTATGGTAGCTAAGTATGTCAGTGCCACGGTCTTGTAATCCTAAACCTGTGGGTTCAAGCCCAGGTTGTGTTAGGAAGGCCATCCGTCGTAAAATAGTTGTCCAATGTTTCATTCGAGTGCAGTTGCTGTGCCGACTCCTCCAGAATGGAGCAGCTGAAAGAAAAACAATTTACACTTCTGGAGGTTTTTCCTCAAACTAAATGGACTGGCCTTTCTTCTGTCTGATTTTTCACGAGTCTTGTCAGACCTTAGAACAGTGTTTTAAACTATAAATAACTTCTAACTTTGTATCAGCTGTATGACTTTCCAAATCAGGGATGTCATATTCAATGTCTCAAGAGCCACAATAAAAAATAAAACATATTCAGGTTTTACCAGATGAGTTCAGGCAGGAATCCTATGTTGTTTGAAGATGACATTGTGATCTGTGGTGAGAACAGGGAACAGGTGGAAGAGAACTTAGAGAGATGGAGGTATACACTTGAAAGAAGAGGAATGAAAGTCAGTCGTTGTAAGACAGAGTACATGTGTGTGAATGAGAGGGAGGCTGGTGGAACAGTGAGGCTACAAGGAGCAGAGGTCACAAAGGTGCAGGACTTCAAGTACTTGGGGTCCACTTTCCAGGAACATGGGGCGTGGTGAGACCAGCGATGTTGTATGGTCTGGAGACAGTGGCATTGACAAAATGACAGAAGAAAGAACTGGAAGTGGCAGAAATGAAGATGTTGAGGTTCTCCTCAGGAGTGACAAGTCTGGATAAGATTAGAAATATGATAATCAGGTACAGCACAGAGATAAAGTTAGGGAGGCCAGACTGAGATGGTTTGGACATGTCCAAAGGAGGGACAGTGCGTATATTGGTAGAAGGATGTTAGAAATGCAGCTGCCAGAAAAAAAGACAAAGAGGAGATCTCTGGATTCAGTTAGTGGAGTAGGTGGAGGCTGCTGTGGCCTATTTCCATTTCTTTAACTAAGGTTTGTCCCATGTGCAGATTACAGCCGCTGTTCATTCTAATGAGCTTTAATGCTGCTATTTTGATTCAAGGTTTTTTTATTTGTCATTCCACCACATGTGCTGCTTATGATGGAACGAAATTGTGTACACAGGGTCCCAGTTACATCTAACAAATGTATTAAAATGTATAAGAAAAACAGTAATAAGATCTAAGATATGAACTAAGAAAAACGTTAATAAAAATACTTATTCTTATCTCTAACTATACGTTAATAAAAACACACTAAACACTGGTAGTACAAAAACAATACACCGAACAGCAGCATGAACATGAGTCTGTGTGAGCAGATGTGCACACATGAACACAGCAACATGAAACAGATCAGCAGCAACATGAAACAGATCAGCAGCAACATGATGTGATTTTTCACAGTGATTATTCTGGTTAGAGATTCATGAGTCTAACTACTTTAAGATAGAAGCTGTTCCTCAGTCTAGTGGTTCTACACTTAATGCTCCTCAACCTCCTTTATGAGGGGAGTGGGGCAGAAAGTGTGTGCTGGGTGAGTGAGGTCCTTCATGATGCAGGTGGCCCTCTTCCTGCATCTGGAGGTGTAGATATCTGTGATGGTGTGGAGACTGACTCCAACAGCCTTCTGTGCAGCCTTCACCACTCTCTGCAAAGCTTTTCTTTCTGCAGCTGTGCAACCTTTGTGTTGCACTTAGTTCAATCCCTCTAATTATATTAATAAAACAGCCTTTCTAATGTCAAAGAAAACAATAAAATCAGACAATGAATTAGTAAGTTAACTGCTTTTAAGATGGTCATTTACAACTGTGTATAAAATACTGTGCAGATCACTTGAGCTGTCCCTTTATTTAAGTTATTCTTTATCTCAGCTACTCTATAAACATCTTTTTTCAACAGATATTGCTTGTATTTCCACATTGTCTTTTTACCAACTAGCTGTTGGTGAGATGTCGATACACCTCCGATCTGTCCTAAACAAAGTAGACCCCATGAAGAAATTTGCTTTAACAATTTACAAATTGCCTTTTCATGGTGTACACAGAAACACTAAATGTGAATTTATTGATTTGATAAGGAGTATAATTGGATCATATTTATTTGATTAAATATAAATGATTGCAATTTATCATGTAACTTATTTTTTTCATGGTTTGGACTTTAGCTAGTTCAAAAACCCATTTTTAAATTTGTAAATTTCCGTAACTGTTCCATCATTTTATTGAACAAACCGAGTTATGTGTGATTCACAGAAGCTTCAGTCTGATTGTGACTGTAAAACTAGAACTTATCACCAGCAAACTGTTTTTTTTTTCTTCCACTATGGGAGTGTGCTGTTTGTGGTACTCTGTTTGTTGGTGGCTCCTCAGATTGAAGAAGTCGTTTGGATGAAAGACGAAACGTCTCAGCAAAAAGAAACTGTCCCGATGACCTGACTGAACATTGTTGTATTTGTACCTGAATTGTTGAGCATGAACTTTGGTGTAAAACTAGAGTTTTTGATGAAACGGTTTCGTTGGCTATAGCTAGGTACAAGCAGCGATGGCAGCTTTGATTCAGTCACTGGTTCTGTTTGATTTATCTGATTGGTTAAGTAGATGGACGTTTTGTTTTTGTCTATGAAAATAACCCTTGAGTCACTCACTAATGCTTGTCTAGATGTTCAGCACATTGACTCTACACCATACCTTTTTCTCTGCTGGACTAAAAAAGTAATAAATTGTCACCACCTGTTCACAAATGAGCTTTGATTTAACTTCTCGTTTAGATAGCCTGCGGAAAAGAGGGTTGCACGTTTCAAGAGCTGTAAATCCTAAACACTTTCTCCAGTTTGGCTGTCAAAATAAAGCTGAGAGGCTGTGACTGGAACATGTTTGGTGAACTGTGTTAATACAGCCAATGAACACATTTAGTCAATTTTGCAGTTATAAACACCACCTTAATGGCTACTCTTCTGGCAAGTTAATTACCCATGTATTACTATTAGTTTATGGCCAAAGTAAATCACTGATTGAACAAATACTTGTTTTGGAAACTGGATAATAGAGTTTCTTCATTCTGCAGTACTCTGAATCTGTAAGTGGTTCTTGAGTTTCCTCTTTAGGGGGTATTTAGGTTTTCTTGGCCAAGCCTTATGGGGTATTTGATGGTTAACAGATCTGTTCTCCCCTCAGCCTTTCCGTGTTAGCTCGACCCCCTGCAAACGTTCTGGTCTAACAGCACGTCAGGGCATTTACAATGTACAGGCTACAAGAGACCGCATAAGGAAAATCTTTGAGAAGCAGCCGGAGGAGTTCACTTCCAAATTACTTTTTCCTAGAAGTGAAGTTTCCAGGAAATCAAAATTTTAAATGTCAGATTTATTTCTGTGGCTTATTGTAGCATTTTACATGACTTTTTTTAAGTCTTGGCTTGCAAATCAAACCTCAGCTTCACTCAGCAGCCTGAACATTTAAGGTAATTCATAACTTTTAGTATCAGCTCAACATTGCATGCACCATAAAACTCCATTCAAAAGGTAGCAGCAAAGAAACGTTAAGCAGAATATTGAAAACAATACAGTTTTAGGTCTACGTCACGTTATCTACAGGTCTATTTCACAGCAAGTGTTTTGACTGGAAAGACTATGGAAAATGTGTATTAATGAGGGCTGTATTTGGGTAGTATTTTACTGAGTTGTGTTTCTGATGACTAGATACCAAACAGCATTAATGGAAGTCTCTTGGGGTTTGTAGGGTGTTTCAATTTCCTTACATAAGTCATAGATGTTCACAGTCTAGTTGCACAAATTTACAAAATGCTTTAAAATGTTTGCAACAAAATTTATTTTATAATATTCACCTTGCCTGTCCCAAACCATTCTCAATTTTTGTTGCAAGTGTCTTCAGTTTGTCTCAAGAGTGCTGATGTTGTATTTTAACTAGAGGCGCACCAATAAATCGTTCGGTCCATTTATTTGCCCCGATTTCCTTAGTTTTGGGTGATAGGCGATAGGCCGATACTTACATGAGAAACCAATTTGTTTTGTAGTTTTAACAACAATTGTCTGAACTTCATTTATATTTCAGAGCACTACCTCATGACCAGTTAAAACAAGTTTGTATTGTTTCTAGGATATTGTTCAAGGGTACGTTTTTCAATAAAATAATATTGGAAAATTGACATTGTGACCTTATAACACCAGACAGTGTCACTTATAAAACAAAATCGGTATCGGCCGAGATTGGAATCGACAGCTCAGACTTTTTAGAGATCGGTGATTGGCCAGAAAACTGCGTGCGGTTGGTGCACCCCTAATTTTAACCACTGCATGCAAGTTCTCCTCTGACATCTCAGGTCTAAAAACTACACCAATGATAAATGATAATATAAAATTGGTACAAGTCTGCCTTTCTTAATTTTAAAAGTAGTTACAGCCATAAAGTGGGGACAGCTGCAAATGTGGGTGCAAAATGGGCTGAGGTGTGTACCATGTGAATGCACGTAGGCAACAAAATAATGTCAATGGTCTAGAATACAATATTGCAAGCTATGCACAAAGTTAGCTGCACAATTTGTTTCTTATTCCCGTGAATCACTTTTGATTATTTGTTTGTGCTTTGGATTCTAACTCGCACATTCAAAACCGCACTGAGGCAGGAGTGGCGTGTCTTTCCCAAGAACATGATGCAGGATCTGAGGGCTGAACTGAAGGGCCATCCTTTAACTAGAAAACAACCATTTGAGCTACACTCAGCTGACTTGTGATTAGTTGAGTGGAGTTAGACACTAATTTTAACTATTGTTGCTGTAAACAGACCGAAACTACAAGTTGAGCTTTTTCACACTAGGCAAAAATAAAAGTACACCTGCATTTTCTGAACACAGAAACGTGGCTGTAGTCTAACGTGTGCGGTTTGTGTTTTTGCAGGGATGCACACATCAGTGCATGAAATCCACTTGTCGTCCAATTCTGACTCGTCCTACTTCCTGCGGGTGGACTGGGAGGGGCAGAGCTTGGGTTCAGGCTTCCGGATGCTGCTGACGGATGGACAGGATGCCTGGAGAGGAGAGGGTATGAGGGGTTTCATACGCTGTTGGTGCATTCTACCAAAAGGGGGCGCTGTGGATTTTAGTGAGGGTGACCTCAAGGGTGAACTTTGCTGGAAGTTGATGAAGTTGTCAAGTTGGACTTGATAATTGTTCCTCATTTTCATTTGTTTTGTTTTTGTTGTTAAATAAACAATAAGTGTGCTTTTATATTCCATACGCATCTCAGGCTGTATTTTGCTAATTTTTAGCACCTGAGGGTTTTTATCATGTTCCATTACATAAAACATTTGAACTAAAATAGCATGCTTACTTTTTATGTGAAAGCATTCTGCCTCATGTCAGAAATGAGCTGTTTGATAGCAAACTGTGTTTGTGCATTTGCAAGTGTTACAAACTTACATTTGTTACAAAGAGCCAGAGGAGGATCCTGCAAATTATTAAGCAAAAACAACTTTAAAGATATAATTAAAGTAGCAGTTTACTGAATTGAAATAAAAGAAAACAGCAGTGTAAAACAAGATGAACCTTGGAAACATGAGGGGCTCGGTGTCATCTGTTTTTCCTTAATGATAATGCTGAATAATGATGATATTTAGCAACAACACTCTCGCTGCTGTTTATGTGCAGTGAGCGAGGAAGCAGTGAAAAATGAGGCAGAGGAGCTGGAAATGCAGAAGGAGAAATACGTCCAAGACCTCCAGCAGGCTCTGACAGAAACTGAAAACACCTCCTACAGCTTCACCCTTAGCCCAGATCCTCCAAACCGTAGCTGCTCTGTGACTCTGACGTACGAGAAGATCCAGAAGGACATCTCTGTGAGTGCTGCTGATTTGAGTAAAGTCACTAGTGTGTATATCGTTAATAATAAATGCTGTTAATTGTTGGAAATCATTATGAAATTTAGCTTCCTGAGTTTGGAAAAGCTTTTGAACATACCATAATTTAATAAAAACATGTATCTTAACATGAGAAAAAGATTACTGTAGGTTGCTCTGAAATGCTATAGACTAACTTGTTATGTTTGCTAATTGACAGATCTCAGACCAGCTCAAATCAACCACACTAAGGGAGGTTTTGATTTGACCAGCTTACATGTGAAATTACAAACGCATCATAAAATATTATCTGCTTAACTTCCCTGTTTTATCTGTGATCGTGTACGGCGCAAAGGTGGTAATGTTTTGACTTGTGTTTGTGTGTGTTTGTCTGTAGCGTTAGCAAAATATCCAATAAAACAAGTTAAATGAAACTTCCCTACAACACCATTTCTCAACAAAAAATGTTAGTCTAGTATGAAAGGTGGGGGGCAATATGTATTTATTTAAGGAGTGATTGGCTTTTAATCTTAAAACAGTATTTGTGCTCTCATTTTAACTCATCTGCTTGTAAACCACTTCAATTTGAACTCTTTTCATTCTACTTAAAATATGTTTTAAGTATAAAATTGTATCCCTGAAAGTCTGTTGGCTAAGTTACAGCTTTAAAGTAAAAACAAAAGGCAGCGGTCATGCTTTGTTGATGAAACCACATCAGATGTTGGTAATAATGGTAAAGTGGAGGGAGAGTCCACCTAACTAAGGTCTCCAGTCCAGCACAGGGACACATGGAGACAAACGAGACAAACAACCATTCACTCTCTCACTCTCACCAAGGGACAGTTTAGACCATTCAGCCTAACATGCATGTTTTTGGGCTGTGGGAGGAAACTGGAGTACACGGATAAAATCCACACATTCACAGAGAGAACATGCAAACTGCACCCAGAAAGGCCCCCTACTGGGATTTGATCCAGTAACCTTCTTGCTCAGAGGCAACAACTAACATGGCGGCAGCCAGTTTTTGATAGTGACCATTCTTACGCATAAATGCAGCCACACACTAAAATTGAAGTTGTTACCTCGCTTATCTTTCAAGTTCTGCTCAAAACATGCATGATGGACAGACGAACAGGTGGTATTTCCATGTCCCTCTTCTTCACTCTGTGAATAGGGAGAATAAACTTAGATGGAAATTATGTGCAAACACATTTGTTCACTGAGACTCTCCTCCTACTCTCTTATCTTTAAGCTCAGGGTTGATCAGTGCAGAATATTTTACAGTATTAAACAACCCTACTGTGAATGTGACTGAATTTTTATTGTTTTAGGCTAATTCAATAGGACCTGTCAAAAAGCCCTTATTTATTATCTTAGACATTTTACAGTATTTTTTTATGTATTTTTTTTTTTTTTTACTTTTTTGTTTTTATTGTCTGAAAAGAAAGTAGTAATTTCTAAGAAATGTTGACCGTTACCATGTCTGTACTGTTGGTGATGTGTAAAAATCAGGTTTTCCATTTTTTAGCAATTCTCTTACTCATCCATGCTTAAAGGTCAACTGTATGAACACATCCTTTCATGCTTTAGATGCTGAAATCTTTGTTGCCATGGCAATTTTTATGACCTAATGGAAGTGTGTGCACATGTGCTGCAGCAAAAGGGAAGTGAGTCATAACTCATGTTTAATAATAAAAAAAAAAAAAAATATATATATATATATATATACATGTATATATATGTAGAGTAAACTTAAAACTTTGCAGAAATATGTTATGACATCTTAGGCACCCAAGGTTGTCTTTCCGGCATGCACGCACACACACACGTGAAAACAATCATTCAATCATCTGTCCTAACGTTATCAGTCATAATGAGAGGCTCCTGTGTGTTGCCTGCTCATTCCCTTTAATCTGAGCAGCTGTTAAACACCACAAAGCCCCAGGTGTCAACCTTACCATCCCACACAGGTGTTCCTTAAGATGTGTGTGTGTGTGAGTGTGTGTGTGTGCCAGGTATCACTTGAACTATGTGAGGAGTGTCTTTGAGCTGATTGAGACCCTTAGTGTTCTTAAATATAACTACAAACTGCTGAGTAGTATAAGTGTGCAAGTTTTATTATGAAATACATAAATAGAAGCTAGTCATATCACAATTAAAATATTTTTTTTGTTTTATTTTTACCACTCAACTAAATATTAATACCGGAAACAACCTTCACATATTTGAAATTAGAGTTCATAATATTAGAAAACGAGCAGTGATTCTTGCTCTGTAAGATCTCAAACCAGCTTTAGTCAGTATCTCACTGGACTACTTGGGACTAGTTGGCAATTTGTTTAGTGTCCCAACTTTTTGGGAATCCGGTTTGTATATATATATATATATATATACTAAACAAATTGTGAATAAAAACTGAATGCAATGATGTGGAGGTGCCAACATCTATTATTTTATTCAGAATAGAACACAAATCACAGATCAAAAGTTTAAACTGAGAGAATGGATCATTTTAAGGGAAAAATCTGTTGTTTCCAAATTTCATGGTGTCAACAAATCCCAAAAAAGTTGGGACAAGTCCATTTTTACCACTGTGTGGCATCCCCCCTTCTTCTTACAACACTCAACAGACGTCTGGGGACAGAGGAGACCAGTTTCTCAAGTTCACAAGCAGGCCCAAACCATGATGCTGCCACCACCATGTTTGACAGTGGG
>NC_056515.1:20746663-20762255 GCF_014905685.2 Nematolebias whitei
TTGCTTTGTTTTGTTTTTTGTTTTTTTGAATGTCCAGAGGACCAGATTGAACTTTTTTTGATTTTTCTACCTGGATTATTGAGCATGCATCAGGAAATACAGTAGTCCCTCGTCTATCGCGAGGGATCTGTACCCTGAAGCCTCGCGATAAGTGAAAAACCGCAAAGTAGGAATATAGTTCAAGTAGAAAGTATTTTATTTTAGTGTGTATATATATATATGTATATATATATATGTATATATATATATATATATATATGTATAAATATATATATATATGTATATATATATATGTATATATGTATAAAACGGCGTTTTAAACCCTTCCCACACTTTTGAAATATTCTAAACAATGTTTCTAGTCACTCTAAAAGAGCACAAAATGTCATGATCCTCCGGCTGCACTCTTGGCCACGCCCACTTCTCCGCTGCAGAGCAGAGATCAGCAGATCAGCTGCAGGAGGAAGCTTCTCCCACTGCTGTGGTCTGCACACTGGTGCAGTAGGTGCTAAATCATATATTTTAAATGAAAATTCCATGCCGATCGTGCAACTCATCCATCAATCAGACAATTGTGTGTCATGTCCAATCTTATTTTGAAAAACCGTGATAGAGTGAGTCCCCGATAAATGAACCGCAAAGTAACATAAAGTTTGTCTGCTTGTGTCGTTTACTCTGATGGTTACTTCATCAAGATCATAAGTTCCACATTTACAGCTGATCTCGAATGCAATATAATTTTGTGTAGTTTATTTTTAAGAAAAAAAAATGCAGCTTTAAGCTAAAAAGCCACAAAGCAATTTTAGTAACAAAAATATATTTCAAAGTCCCAAATGTTACTATCTAATGAATAATGTGTGAGTAAAAGGCAAATGAACAACATTTAACAATGATCAAAAACAGAATCTAACCTAAGCTAACCTAATTGTGTCTGTGTGTGTTTGTTTCAGGCTGAAGCGTTACAGTGAAGGTAAAGAGGTCCTTGAGGCAGAGCTTTATTCTCGTTTTGTCCTGGTCCTTAATGAGAAGAAAGCAAAGATCCGCAGTCTTCAGGAAACTGTCACCAACCTGCAGGAAATGAGGTGCTTTGTGTATCCAGCATTTTCTGGTTTTATAGAATTATTATTATTTTTTTTTAGTTTTATTTCCAGTAGCCTCACAAACTTAGCATTCTGAGATGCTGAAACTGTCTACTTGAAAGATGACAAAGACAACTAAAATATGTTCAGATGTTTAATTAACATTTGAACATCTTTTGTATTTGTAGCAATCTTTAAGTCGTCAGATTTGTTTTAAAGTTGTGACATTATTTAAGTTATCTATTGTTCTGGTTTCTCCTGTAGGAGTTCTGATGGACAGAGGAACAGAAAAGCTGTAAAGTCAGACCAATCAGCAGGTCGGGACAGTGAGGCTGAGCAGGATGAATATGGAGGAAGCACTGATGAAGAGCCAGAGGAAGAGCAGCTGTCAACAACAGCTTCTAATGTACCATCTAAAGGTAAGATTGTTCGCACATTATTCAGTCCTCCATAACAATCTTCCAAAATAGTCCCACTAACCATAAAATGGGTTGAAATCTTTCATTTTCTTGATACAAATTGGAGGCTCGCCACTCTTGTCTTTAGATAATAACTTTTTAATCAAGTGCGAAATGATTATTTTACAATTAGTTGTATTTCTGCTACCTAGTATCCTGCTATTGTCATCTGTACTCGCTGTTTGTGGTTTGGAAGACCATAGAGTGCAGAGCTGTTTATTTTGTAACTATTAACTTTCCATACAAACAATCTTGCATTCACCTTTACATGTACCAGTGTGGGCACAGTCCTCACAGTCAAACTGTTTTTTTGTTTCAGTAGCATCGTGTTTTAACACTTTCAGTGCAGCTTGGTGTAATTTTCTTCAGGATTATTTTATAATTTTGCCAAAATAACCATGCAATGCCAAGCTGACAGCAATGAAAAAGTTTAGTTTTCAAGAATTGCTATAAAGTTTTAAAGAGTGAAGTTGTTTTGAATCTGCTTTGGAATCTGTTCAAACAGGTGTTTTTTTTTCCTAGCATTTGGCAAGTTATCTTGCTATTATTAAGAGCAGTTTTTCAGCCATTGTCCCTATAAGTTTTAAACATGTGGCGGTGCAGCCCCTGATTAAAAACAACTTAGCCATGACCAAACTGTCTTGTCTAATTTTAGGCCCACCTCAAAGCTGACTTTTATTTAAAAGATTTTTAAAACAATTCTAAGATCAAGTGATGACACATCATCCTGGAGGTTTTCCAGTCTGGCTTCAAAACTTGGCACAAGTCAGAATCAGCTCTACTCATTTACGACGTTCTTAATGATTCTGGTGAACATGTGGTTCTTATCCTGCTCGACCTAACCACTGCTTTTGACACAGTGGACCACAACATTTTAATATCACGTTTACAGCACCAAGTGGATATCTGTGGGGCTGCGCTGAGCTGTTTTAGGTCATATCTGGCAGACAGAACCATGTGTGTCAATATAGCTGGTCCTGAATCCTCCACTGCGCCTCTGTCTTTTGGGTATTCACAGGGCTTTATCTTAGGCCCCCTGCATTTTTGCCTTTACAGGCTTCCTTCAGACTTAATCCTCATAAAGCACAGGATCTTTTTTCAGTTATGCTGATGATGGTCAGATTTATGTGCTGCTAAAAAAGAAGGATGCTCTCTCAGCTAAACCTCTTCAATCAATCAATCAATCAATCAATCAATCAACCAATCAATCATTCAATCAATCAACTTTTTTATATCTGTAGGTAGATTTGATTGCAGTGAAGTAGTCAGCCTTCTTTCCAAAACATAACATTGTAGATGCAACATGATTAAAAGTGACTAGATGCTTAATACTTTAAGATAAATAAAATGTCTCCATCTTAAGAACAGTATCAATAAAATGAAAACAAAAAAAAAGAGAGTAGATAAAATCAGGTAAGATCAGGTAAAACCTGAGAAGACAAAATATGAAGGAAAAAAAAGCACATTAGAACAAAAAATGAAACAAGACAAGATAAAAGGATAAAATAAAGAACTGTGCTAAATCAAATTTAAGAAACTGATGGCAACAGGAACAAAAACTGTCTTTAAAACGCTTAGTTTTACATTTTGGCACTAAGTATCTGCATCCTGATGGGAGGTGCCTTAACTGACAATGCAGAAGATGAGACCATTCTTTTAAAAGGATCCACATATCCTCTACCTGACTGGAGAACAGTGAATCTGGATTTAACAATGTTCAGTCAGGTCATCTGGACGGTATCTTTTGTTGCTGAGATGTTTCGTCCTTCATCCGAAGGACTTCTCCAATCTGAGGAGTCTCAGTCCACCAAACCAAACTGAGTCCCACAAACAGCTCGCTCCCAGAGTGGAAAATAAAACAACTGTTGCAAGATGGCCTCTGGGGCCTGGCCTCTCCCCCTCAACTCCTCTAAGGCAGACCATGCCAAAGTGGTTAAAAACACTAAAGTTCATGCTCATTAATCCAGGTATAAATCCAACAATGTTCAGTCAGGTCATCTGGATGATATTTTTTGTTGCTGAGACATTTCGTCCTTCATCTTCGTACTTCTTCAATCTGAGGAGCTGTTTGAGGTGTGAGACATTTGTGGGATTCAGTTTGGTTTAGTGGGCTCCTCAGATTGAAGAAGTCCTTCGGATGAAGGACAAAACGTCTCATCAGCAAAAGATACCGTTCAGATGACCTGACTGAACATTGTTGGATTTATACCTGGATTAATGAGCCTAAACTTTGGTGATTCTGGATTTAGTTGCATATGTCCTGTCAGCTTTCTGGACCACTTCGCTATTTGGTTCAGGCCATTCTTGATTTTGATAAAAGGATGACAGTTTTCTGAGGAAAAACAGGCACTGGTTCCCTTTTTTATAAACGGCTTCACAGTTTGCCTCAAAGGTCAGTTTACTGTCAATAACTGTACCAAGATATTTGTATCAATGCATTCAACAGTCTGACCCTTTATAAAAGTAATTTCCTGTGCCTTAGGGTGTTTTCTAAACTCAATAAGCCTATTCTTTAGTTTTGGGAATGTTCATCTGCAAAAAGGATTCATCACACCATTCATCAAAGTCCTCAGCCACAGGGCTGTGACATGTTTCATTTACTAACAATGAATGTGTCATCTGCGTACTTAAAAATAAGTCTATCATCCCTTCTGCTACAGCACATGTTTGTGTAGAGGCTGAACAGGAGAGGTGATCGAACACATCCCTGTGGGCAGCCGGTGGAGGAACAGACCTGACTGAACAGAGAGACATTCACTCTCACTCTCTTTGTCCTGTTCCTTAAAAAACCTACGATCCCACCCACAAGATGAAAACCTTTATCAAACTGTTCTAGAAGCCGCTCTGCTAAAATGTAAGGTTGAATGGTGTTACATCAGATGAAACATTGATGAATAAAATTTTGGTCACAGCGTGTGCATGTGTCCACTTTCACCTTCTGTTGTGTCTTGAATCCTTAAAACTTCTTACATTTTAATGAAAAGAAAACAAAAGTGATGGTGTTTGGTGCCAGTGACTCCTGTGTACCTTCCCCAATTGATCTGGGTCCGCTGGCACTGCATGTTACGAAAACTAATTAATTAAATGGACCTTGGTTTTATATTAGATTCTCAGATTGGAGCGGTTGTCAAGGCCAGTTTTTATCACCTCGGGCAGCTGACTAAGGCAATGCAGATCCCAAAACAACAGCAGTTTGAAAAAGTAATCCTTTTCTTCATCACATCTCGGCTGGTTTACTCTTTACCTTGGAGTCAGCCAGTCCTCCCTCAGATGTCTCCAGTTGGTCCAGAACGCTGCTGCTCATCTTCTAACTGGAGTTCATAAGAGGGAGCACATCACCCCCCACTCTGGCTTCACTCCACTGGCTGCCTGTTCATTTTAGAGTTCATTTTAAGATGATTTTATTTGTTTTTAAAAGTTTAAATGGTCTTGCTCCATCTTACTTCTCTGAGCTGTTTCACCCATACTCTCCTGCTCGGTGCCTCAGATCAGCTGATCAGCTGCTCCTGGAGGTGCCGAGGTCCAAATGGAGACTTAGAGGGGACATAAGTTTGTCTCTTGCTCCAAAATTATGGAACAATATCCCTTTCTCCATCAGACAAGCCCTATCACGGTTCACGCTTATTTGAAACAAACTCATTTTTATTCCCTGGCTTTTGGCACAGCCCGACTTGCTCTGGTTTATTTTTACTACTGTTTTTTATTGGTCTTACTATTTGAACTGTTTTTATTCTTTTTTTTATGTTTCCTTTATTTTACATTTATAGCACTTTGTTGTAGCTGTGGGTTTTTCAAGTGCTTTATAAACAAAGTAGTAATAGTAGTGCTAGTATTGATAAGCTAATTATGGCTTGTCTAAACGGACGCACTGCCAAACTGGTTTCAGCTTTCTTAAAACAACTTCAGTCTTCAACATTTTGTAGAGGTTCTTGCTGTAAAATTCAACTCCTGCCCTGGCTGCATGTGGTCAAGCCATGTGATCATCAGTTCTGTCAGACATAAACTCTATTTCTCGTAACTGAGGCCATTCAAAAAGCTGTCCACAACAGGTAAGATATTTATTTCTCCAAAGCTTCAAAAACAGGTCAAATGGCCAGAATATCCTGTTTATGTAGTGAAGTTTGCAAATGATCTAGGCGCTAAGTGTTTTTACATCAAAACGTTATTAGTTTTGTCAATTCTAACAAAAAAAATAGTCAATATATGTTCGTATAAAGTCGTCATGGAAACTCTGTGCATTTGATCTTTTACAGAGGCATTGTATTTTTTTTACCCATAAGCTGACCATGACATCACTCAGGAGTTATGCAATATACAGTGTGGGGCCTCCTCTGTGAAATAACATACCAAAACAACTTTAAGTACAAACAGCCACTAATATTGGCATTACACCTCATCTACCTCAAGACTTTCACTCCCAGTCTGTCTGGATATGACTAATGTGACTTCACTATGGAGAAAAATGTGCAGAGCTTAAAATGTGAAACATAAGTTCCATCATGCAGCAGAGAGAAACCTGGACACATGTTTTTGTCCATTTCTCAGGCTGTTATGTTTCCATTTGCTAACAGCAAGCATGTAGGTTGTGCTCTTTTGATACGTCAAAGCTTTCATAGAGCCTTGTGTGTTCTTGCTCTTCTCTATCTGATGAGTAAAAGTTTGCAAAATCTATGTTTTTACTGTTGCCATGGCAGGTACCCATATGGTCAGATGGAAGAGGCAGTGGGGAGTTTTAGTTTTCATTTTATGTGTAAACAAGATTTTTTTTTCTTTTTTTGTAGTTTCTGTAGAAACTGCTGCTAGTCACTGGTGAGAAAGATGACAAACCACATAGTAATCAAGTAAATGTGTATTTCTGAAGTTCCCACACAGAAAACAACAAAAAAAAACTTTTTAAAATTTAGTTTATTATGTTTCAGCTCAATCACAATTTGCACTTTGGTAGCCTTTAAGGACAAGCAATTAAAGTTGCTAAAATTTGTGACATGTCTCTTTCACAAAACACTTCTCCGATATGGCCACAAAGACAAGCCCAACTTCAAGCTGTCTTTGGCCATTCATAATTCAACAGTTGAGCAAACCACATCAAGCAGTGATGACAGCTTTCATAAAAACAGCTGGCATTGTGGAACCAAAGACGTTTTGTATTGCAACTCAGTGGGGTTGACTTGGAGCGCTACGCTGAAAATGTGTCTAAATCTTATGACCAGCTAGTCACACAGACCAACATTCCTGCATCACACCGTCGAGCTGAAAGTATGGCCTGGTCTTTTATATATTGACATTATGTCTCTGTGACTATCTTGCTTGATGGCTCAGAGGTGCAACAGCAGCAGGTTGACTTCAGACCACATGCTGTCTTTATCTTTCATAAACCACCCTGAGATGATGCATTATTTAATATATGAATGAGTCAGTGTATTTTTATATGTTGATATATTTTAAACATTTTTTTTTTAAAATAAAAATGTTTAAACAAATGATTTATACATGAATTGATGGAGAAGTGAATGGTGACAAGTGAATAATGGTCATGAGGATGATAAATACTAAGACGAATGGGTAGATACACTTGTTACTACTTTTTTCACAAATACTTTAATATCTGGGCAGATAGACAATAGGTAAAGTTGAGAAAAGACTACCGCTCAGATGGATTTGTAGGCATGAATCTGTTTGTTAAATATTGGATCAACAAATCAATTGAGAGGTATAAAATGATTTAGATAGATCAACATCTGAATTGTTTGTGGGATGAATGGTTGGATAGACCAGTGGTCATTGTTACTGATACAGTAGATGAGCAGATGATGGATGCATACACCAAAAGATGAATGAAAAGAAAACTATTTTTTAGACGAATATTAGATTTTGAAAAGGATTTTCTTTGGACAAATATGTAGATGAATAGATTAATTAGTGTAAAGATAAATAATTCCTGTCTGGAAAGTGGAACAGTGTTCTAGGCCAGTTTTTGATTTGAGGGTATACCACAATTTTCCAAAATTATGGTTTCATAGCCATTAACCTTTTCCATCATTTTCTTTCTGTGGTTTGAGCTGTTTTAGCAACTTTTCAAAGACAAACCAAGCAGGGATTTCTCAAGCTGTGTGCAGTGTAACAAACCCCTCTTCCAAGAGTTTGGAGTTGTAAGCTGTCAGCTGTGAGAATATCATGACATAAATCAGGGGAAACCCCTGAACTGTTCTCCAGTTAAAACAAAGTTTGCTGTATGGGATTTCTCTAGTAAAAAAACAAAAACAACACAGGCAACCATGACTACAAGAAAACACAGTTCTTAAATGATTTCTCATCTATGGAGCAACACCCAACCTTATTTTTAGGAACATGCTTTTTTTTTGGAACAAAGCTACAAAACATAGTGACTCCGTAAAAGTAATCAGCTTGTTGCTGCCTGACAACAGAGACAGATAACTCAGCCAATTAACAAATACTATCCATGTGACAGGCTCAACAACACCTCACAAGGTGATGTGAAAGTAGAGAAGTACCGTACTACTATTGTGTACAATTTTACTGTACTTGCATTGCCAATCTGGTCTTTCACAATGTGTACATTTGTTCAAAATATCATTTATAAATAACCATTTAATGGATGGATATATGGTTATATGTGATGGGAATGTAAAGGTCATGGATGTTTCACTAATGTCAAATATTATAGAACCGTGTGTGTGCGTTAGAGTTGTTTTGTCTTTGCAAAGTGGAGCCTGCAAGAGCACGGAGCCTGCACACCTGATAAACTTCAAGGCCCTAAACTGGAAAGCAGAGTTGTCTTGAGAGGTTGTCTTGACTTTACCTCTGTCTCATATAAAAAGACACTTCCTTTTACTGCCTGTGAGCAGACCTTGGAGACGAAGTGCCATGTAACATCTTGATGCTTGTATTTCAACGCTGCTCCTCTTCCAAGATTAAACCTGGATTGATCAAGATTTCTAGTTTCCTTGCATGGCTTAATTATTTAATGAGTTGTTGATAGGATAATTAAATTATCCAACAACATGCTTGATAAGATATATGAATAAATAGATGGACTTGTGCACAGGTTAATAAATGCATGATCAATAATCAGATGGATGCAATATGTGTGCTCAATAATCCAGGTAGATTAATCTAACAAGGTTGAGTCAGGTCCTCTGGACTGAATCTTCAACTCAACTCAACTCAACTTTATTTTGGTAAATTAGCATTACAGAAAAAGGAAAACAATATAGACTACTTTTTGACAAATCAATAATTTACCAAAAAAGGAATAGGCTGAAGCCGAGGTTTATACTTGCCTACCCTGTTCATAGACTCAGCAGTCTTCAATAATAAAATATATCTACTGTCCATATATATACATACATTACATATACACATATCTATATAAAAATATGTCTGTGTATATGTATAAGCATACTTACATTACATACATACATTGTTAAACACTACATATATACATCTACATAACAGTATAAGCTTTTATAATTTTACCTTTTATGGACCTTTTAAAGCTCAACAAAAAAGCACATAATTTGAGTTCATCATTCAATTCATTCCACAATTTCACACCGACAACTGAAATGCATCTAGATTTTACTTTACTTTTCTCTTTAGCTTGTTCAAATATTAATAAACCTCGTAAATTATAATTACTCTCCCTTAACTTAAATAATTTCTGAATTCCAGAAGGAAGACTTTTATTCACTGCTTTATACATTATTTCCAGTATTTTTATATTTACAATGCCATTAACTTTTAAGGTGTTACTTTGAATAAAAAGTTTATTAGTTGGTTCACAATATCCCACTTTATTAATAAGCCTAATTGCTTTTTTTGTAACTTTACTAATATGTCAATAGTTGTTTTATTAGCATTTCCCCATATTTCTGCACAGTATGACAAATAGGGCATAACCAAAGAAGAGTATATAATATGCAAGCCTTTTACATTTATTAAATCTTTTATTTTAAACAATATTCCAACAGTTTTTGAGACTTTATTTCTAATATATTCAAAATGAGGCTTCCAACTAAGTTTGTTATCCAGAATGATACCTAAAAACTTTGTCTCATAAACTCTGTCGATTTCAACTCCATTTAGATGTAACTTTACATTATTGTAAATCCGATTACCAGAAAATACCATAAATTTTGTTTTTTGTCCATTTAATGATAACTTATTGTAATCAAACCACTTTTTTAACTCAGCTAGCTCTTTTTCTACTATTTGTATTAGTTCATCCATATTCTTTCCAGAAAGAAAAAAATTTGTATCATCAGCAAACATTATAAATTTCAAAATATTGGATACTGTAAAAATATCGTTCACATAAAGTATAAATAATTTAGGTCCTAGAACCGAGCCTTGAGGAAGACCACATTTTATAGTTTCAGTTTGTGACTTTGTATTGTTAATTTGTACATATTGTAATCTATTACTCAAGTAACTCTTTAACCACTGATGTGTAACCCCCCGTAAGCCATATTGTTCACATTTCCACAGTAGTCGTTCATGGTCAATAGTGTCAAACGCCTTACTTAAATCAATGAACACTCCCACTGTATTAAGTTTCCGATCAACTGCTGCAGCAACGTGTTCCACAAACTCCATCACAGCTAAAGTTGTGGAATAGTTGTTTCTGAAGCCGTACTGGTGTTCATTTAATATATTGTTTTTATTAAGAAAGGAGTCCAGCCTTTTTATGAATATTTTTTCCAGGATTTTAGAAAACTGTGGTAGCAATGAAATAGGTCTATAATTTGTTACATTTTGCTTATTACCATTTTTGTGGACTGGAAACACCTTGGCTACTTTCATTTTATCAGGAAATTCTCCAGTTAAGAATGATCTATTACAGATATAGGTGATAGGTTTAATAATACTATAAATAACTTCTTTCACAATAGCCATATCAATATAATTACAGTCTTTGGATTTCTTATTTTTTAATTTTTTAACTACTTCGATTACCTCACTTTCACTCACTCCTCCAAGAAACATTGTATTAATATTATTAAATGTATAATTGAGTTTTTCATCTCTAGCCTTTGGCAACTCATTATCTTCTTTGTTGAAACATTTCGTCTTTTGACTGAAGGCTGAAGAAGTCTCTAATGTTACTTCATATTTGTGCCAGACCTGATGTGTCTTTAGGAAAACAGTTTTTCAGACATGTACTTGAACCAGCTGAATTTGTTTACCTTGTCACAATGGATTCCAGAGTCTCTTCATAGACAAAATGTTGAATCTACACTGGATAACTTAAAAGTTTTAATTTTCCCCATGCCGTTTTGAACACCATCCTGTTCTCTATTCAGAATCTTCTACCCCAAGCCCTTTGGGAGACAGTCTGCGAGACATCACAGATGTGGCTCCCTGTCGCAAGCGCCGCTTCCGCCATCTTGGTGACCCAGAGCTCACTGTGAAAAGACCAAGACCAAAGACAGCACAGAAGAAGGGGTATGAATCTGTGTTCATTGTTGTTCACATCTGCGTTGGTGCATTTGTGCTACTGCTGTTTGTTTTAACAACGTGAAAAAGTAGTCCTTTCTGAAGTCCCCAGCTTTGTGGTATCTTTGTGGAGCAGTTTATTGCCACTACAAACAATAAAAGTCTCCACAGTACTGTAGAAGTGTTTTATATAAAGAAAGTAAATTTATTTAATAGAAAGTACTATATGAGTTAGTGTGAATGTGTAAATGTGAAACACCGTAAAGTGCTTTACAGAACCTGGGGAAGTTAATTAAATGTTCTGTATAAGTGTGGACTGTTTGTCACTTGGATTACAAAAAACAAAGAGATGAACTAAGATCTGGTTCTGTTCTCTTCCTCTTCCTCACCTATCTCTGCACTAGGAGTTTTTATGGATTACCTAGTTTAATAACTCGAAAAGGAAGAAACGGGCAAAGATAATGGATGGATGGATAGTTTAATGTGTCACTCAGCAATTTAACCTGATAAACAAAGTAACACCATAACATTTTAATGTCATATTAAGTTGTTTTAGCACAAAGTTGCAACTTGCTCCTTGTAGGCTTACTGTATTTTTCAGCCTATAAGTCGCTTTTTAAATTTTTTTCATAATTTGCATGCCTTGCAACTTATATGCCAAAGCAACAACACCTTTACTATAATTTGAGCAAACAATTGTTTTTAGTTGGTTATCTTGTTAAATTTCAAAGAAATGCACAGCAAATTGCTTTCTGCGTGTTCCTGTTTCTGCGTATCGGCTTTTGAAAATGCACCTGATTTGACCGTCAAAGTGCATTTATTAAGGAAAAGTTAGACTGAGACACACCTTTGCTATAATTTCGAGTAAACAAATAATTGTTTTTAAGTGTTATTCTTCTTAAAGTCCTCCCGTGCACGCTCCTGTGGCTGCCAAATATCGATTTTTGGCACAACACATTTCCGGGTTGTCAGCGGTGACGCATAATAGATGTGATGTACGACGAAGCACCATATTTATGGATTTTTCCACTTTATTAGACATATTTGGACTGATGCGATGTGTACGGCGGAAAATATGGTAATAACTTATTTTTAGTTTAAATAAATTCAACCACAGATTTGAGCTTTTTTTATTTAAATTTTCATTGTTTTTTTGTCAACTTGTATTGGGTTATCAAACTCTCATCTTGGAGTCTAAACCGGGACCTAACAAGCTGGATGACTTGCAATATGTCTATTTTTACAACTACAGGTATGTCACTTTTATATACATACAATGTAGTAAATGTAAATACTGCTTCATTACAACTTCCCTGTTTGCAGGTTGGCTCTTGACTTTGTATGTTTTCCCTCGGACCAAAGTTTGACATGCCAAGCTAGTGATGTACTCTGTGTTTTGTTTTGTGGTGGTCTGGTGAGCTGTCCAAGGTACACTCAATCTTGTGTTTGCTGTCCAAAAGAAAAGTTTTGCTTTAAAAACAAAAGACTTTCTTTGAAATCTTATAAGGGTGGGTTGTTGCAAAAAGTCACAAGTCTAAACTAGAGTGCAAGCGCAGGCAGAATGGCATAACATCACATCTGGAAGAGAATGTTTCCAAAAACAGAGGTTCATATTTTTACCAACTATGTAAAACATGGCCCTACACGTCTTACACTTTTCATAGACTATCTTTGTATTTGGGATAACAAATGTCAGTCATACAAGATAATAAATAATAAATATGTTACCAGAATAGCTGTTCCTGAAGACAAATTCTGCTCCAGTATCAGAATGACCTGCTGCAGACTTGGAGGTAATGTTCTGGTCCATCCAGTTTTGGCTCTTTTTTTTTTCTTTCTTTGTCCTTTCTATAATTTCTAGGAAACCATTCTTCTGGTAACTCTGACTAAAGTAAAAAAAAAAAGACCGAAATTAAAAACTGATCCTATTAAGCCTTTTTGAATGACTTACACCCACATGACATTTCTGAATACGATAGTTAAATTGAAAAATGTAAATGTAACCTGTGAGTGTAGATAGACACCTATGTTTCACTTTTATTTTGTCTTCTCCAAAGTCCCATTTCATTTTCTTTGGTTTAAGAGATACTTCATAGAAATGGGTTCTTTTGGTCTGAAAACAATTCATTTTGTGATTTCTAAAGGAGTTGTGAACATAAACTGGAGCCCAAGCCACTGGCCTCAAAGAGACAATTGTGTAACTTTGCTCTTGTTCCTATAGCCACAGTATCCATGCTCAGTCAGACCATCACACGGCTCTTAAGCTTAGTTTCTGCTCATCCAGAACCTCACAGCGCTGCTGCACTTGTGCCCAAATTATTTATTTGCCAGCTTCTTTTTTGAACAAGGTCATTTAGAAAATATTTCCAAAGGCATGTCTCGATCTGACTGTTTCTATAGCAGTCATCCAAGCTCTTCCAAAAGAGCGAACACACACTGTTCAGGCTTCTCCAAGTGCCAGTGACTGTAAACTGTGCTGCATGCTGATGGACATAACTGTCGCCATCTTTCCTCAGTTGCTCTCAGTGGTTGGTATTACCACTGCAGGCGTATTATCAACCCTGACAGTTAACTGATGAGCAGCTGCTGCTGCCTGTCCATCCGATCGCTGCTCTGCTCCGAGCTGCCAAACAGTGGCTGCAGAAACAACGCCTTCAACTGAGAAGGGCTGTTAGAGCAGGGCTTTATGGCTGTCCTGTACCCAACTATTATTTTTTCAATGCTACTTACAGTTTTCTCTCTGTTACCTCGTTGTTTTCCTGCATGCAGCTCATCTTATGAGAGAAAGAGGAGAAGGAGAAAGTTCAGTGACTGATAGTGCCCGAAGACTAAACAAGGCCAGATCAACTCAAGAACTAGGAATGACTAATTCATGGCGACACCAAATTGCAACATTTTAGGAAATAATTGCTGCAAGTGTAGAGTCACATTTTTCTTTAGCGATGAGTCAACTGGTGCTGCGTTCGTACTGACTTGGAAACGTTTAGTCTCCTGTTTGACATTGTTTATTGAAGTTTTATCTTTGACTGTCAAACTTTCCTTTTTTTCTTTTCAAAAAGTTTATGAAGATGTTATCATAAATATGAAAACGTGTTTTTTTTTTATTCCCTTTTCAAGACCTGAAACAGCCATGACAAGAAGTCAAGTTTATGTAGAATCTATTGTAAATCCTAAGCGATGCATTTTAATAAAAAGCTAAAATGTCTTGAACACAATATAGCATTGATTTGTGAATAAGTTGGTACGCTGTATTTTAGTGTTAAAGCTTTAGGCAGGGAGGAAAAAAGTAAAATAAATGCAGTAGACCTGGAGGGAGTTCAAACAAAGTTTAAACACTTGGTATTCTGCTGTTAACTTGAATATTTCTTATACAGTAGTCCCTCGTTTATCACAGGGGATCTGTACCCTGAAGCCTCGCGATAAGTGAAAAACCGCAAAGTAGGATATATATATATATCAAGGCGGTTTAAACCCCTCCCACACTTGCAATATTCTACACAATGTTTCTAAACTCTAAACGCTCTAAAAAAAGCACAGAATGTCATGAAATCAGCTCTCTGCCTTGGCTGCAATCTCGGCCACGCCCACTTCTCTGCACAGAGATCAGCTTATCTCCGTGCAGAGCAGAGATCAGCTAATCAGCTGCAGGAGGAAGCTTCTCCCACAGGTATGGGCTGCACACAGTTGCTAAATCGTTTAAACTAATTTATTTTAAATAAAAATTCCATGCTGATCGTGTGGCTCATCCATCAATCAGTCACTGCGTGTCATGTCCAATCTTACTTTGAAAAACCGCGATAGAGCGAGTCTGCGAAAAATGAACTGCGAAGTAGCGAGGGAGTACTGTACAGCTATTATGCTGTAAAGCTAAAGTGCAGATGAGGATTAGGCCCATGGTGTAAAATTAATAAATAATAAAATAAAATAAAAAAAACCCTGAATTCTGACGTTCATCTCAGAATTTTGAGAAAAAAATCTGACTTTTCTCCTAAAATCGAACGAGTCAGAAAAATGTCAGAATTCTGATATTAAATATTCTGAGAAAAAAGTCAGTTTAGACACAAAAAAAATATTGACGTTTTCATTTTTGTTGTACGTCCATCATGGTATAGTCTCCATCCGTATGTCTGGAGACTTTCTTTTGTCCTGCCCAAAACTTTCTGATCCGCTACAGATGATTCAATAAAACTTGATACACATATGCATCATCACTACACAGAGTGCCACACACTCTTTGACACTCCAGCTCCAAGGTCACTGTCACAAATCAAGGTCATATTTTTAACAAGTTCTTTGCTTGTCCGTGCAGTTGCTATAGATCACTGTATTCCTGTATAATAGTTTGTCGGTGGGCTTATATTATGCTATGTGGTACTCTTGTTTTGCTTTATTGGCCAATGTGCACAACATTTTAGTACAGTTATTTAAAAAAAAACTGAAAAGAAAACAAAAGTAACCATTTAAAAAAAGCACTGTATTACGTTTAAGCACAAAAGAGTATAAAGACATCTTAAATGGAAATGGGTCAATGAATTTCCAGTTGTGTTGAATATTCCAGTGAGAGAGATATATATATATATATATATATATATCTCTCTC
>NC_056515.1:20762655-20796524 GCF_014905685.2 Nematolebias whitei
TGGCTTCAACAAATATATTATGGATGAAATAACTTAGCAAAGTCATATAGTGAAATTGTATCTATTGCTAAAATGTACATTTTTTTATTTTATTTTATTTTTGGCAACCAAACCTTTTTTTTTATACATAGAGTTAAATCCACAATGAGTTGGTTGTGGATCTAGCTCTATATGATTTATTTTTACAACTGTTAAGTCAAAAGGAAGCAGATCTTGCCACAAACTAAAAAGCTCTTCAACAACTAGGAGTAAACATCTTGCAGTGATTATCTGTGATGGCTGGAAGCCATGTTTGATCACTTACAGAACCACTCCATGTGTCAAGGACAGCCAGTGTTTAACTGTAACTTTCTGATGGTTTCTTTTCATGGGAAAACAGTCCTTTGAGTACACAAACACTTGCAGCTAAATGATGTGTTAACAGAAACTAAAACAAGTCAGGAGAATTTGGAGATCATCGGAAACTAAGCTTGTACTTTTTTTCGTAGGAGTTGTACTGAATTTCTGAGAGCATGTGTGTTCTGCTCAATAGCAGGCACTTCTCTGTGGAGGTGTAAAATTGTGAATTAGCTGCAATTTTTTTGGATGTTCTTGAAAAAAATTGCAATTTGTTTTTGTTTTGATGGGATTGTTGTCCCAAAATTTCCAGTTAACGTCTTCAAACATTTTAATTCATAATGCTCCAGTTGAAACTTAAGAACAAAAAATGACTATGACTTGAATTTATTTGGCCAAACAGATGAATAGCATCTATAAAATGTGGTATTTTCATGGAGCTTGCACATTAACACAGAGCACACACAACTCAAAACCATTAAAGTTTATCCTAGTCAACACAGTCAAATGATAAACAAACCAGTTAGTGGACAAATGACCTCAGGATGTCATTTCTTATGTCTAGCGTTTGTGGATTTTATCCGTCTGCTATAAAGCCTGTTCAGCTTATGTCCAAAGATAACTTGATCTGCTTGGGTGGCAAGCCTTTCTATGTTTTTAGGTTATCTCATTAAACAGAGTTTTAAATGCATTATAGCAAATGGATGAAAAAAAACTGGGAGCTGGATTTGCAGTGAACATTTTATCCATGACGAGTTGGTCACCAATATGCCAGAAAACTAGAGTTTTATTTAGAAAGCTGCTGTTTCCTCATTTACAGTACTTTCAGGTGATTAATTACATTTCTTTCTTATCTGGGTTTGTTATTTCATATGAATATAAAATACACATTTAAAAACAGCTGATTGTACATAGCATCAGTGTTAATAGAACTAAAACACTTGACTTGGCTAAGCCAAGACAACGACAAGAGTCTTGTTTTGCATCAGCACTGGTAGCTCTGCCAAATAGAATGATGTCAGAGTACAGAGAACTGGCTCCCTGCTGCTCAGCACACAAGAGTGGTAGCTACATGTAGCCATTTGGTACACTGTCGTGTAAGAACACCTGGCCATTTCCTATTCGTAATTTTTTTATTTTTTTTTACATCTATAATTGCACATATATCCAAGCCTCACATTTCCTCTCAAATGTTTATTCTGAAAGTTTTTCAAACATATCTAATAGCTTCATAGTAATATTTAGCAAGATAACAACATTAATATGATCATCTATGTTTACTCCCATAACCTTTAATGGGCAGCTGGTGGTTAGAGCAATCGCCCTCCAATGCAAGAGTTGGGGGTTTGAATCCACGAATGGATAAATGAGGGCACAGATTGTGTTGTAAAGCGCTTTGAGTATCTTGATAAGATAGAAAGGCGCTATATAAGCACAGTCTATTTACCATTTACCATTTACCATAGCCGAACACAGTAAACTGTGATCTTTTGTTGTGCTCTTTTGTCACTGAACAGGCTCTATATACAAATAAACTGGCTGTTTTCACATCACTGGGATGCTATGTATACATAAAGCCACAGTTTGATTTATTTTTTTTAATTAATATGATAAAAGATGAATCCAAAGACAAAGGAACCCTGCTCTCTTAGCACAAAAAACCCAGTAGGTGTTCTCTTTGGTTCTTCACTGGGTCAGAACAAACCGTCCTGCCTAGGTCAGCCCAATCTGACGCTCTGTTTAGTTTCTCCAGTCACAAACTCATAACTATTACTTTGGCTTAGACCAGATCTGTGTGGGGGCTTCTGCATGCTTACTACACCAGGGTTTAACTTTTTCTCTTGGGGATTAAAAAAAAAAAAACTCGCTCTTGTCTTGCCCCCCCTCTGTCAAGACCCTGGTGGTCCTCTGTGGCAGCACACACCAGCTCCAGCTCGCCTCTCTACTGAAATATGTCTCCCGTTTCATCTTAACTGGTTCCAGCAGTGCAGCAGCACTCTTCATTCAGTTTCTAATGAATTGAATAAGCTCTGGGCCTTTTATTCTCATCTATGTTCAGTTTTTAATGGTATCAGTGAGGCAGGATTAGAGAAAGTCCACCTGGAAGTTCTTGTTGCCATATTTTGTTGTTTTTCTTCAAACAGCAGCTTATGATGGATTGTCTGTAGTCCTTGGGTCACATTATTTTAGACTCATGAAGGTGAGAAATGTTGGATAAAATGCTTTTTTTCCATCTGCTCCAAATTAACTGTTATCTTAATGATCGTTTCGGATCATTAGTTGGTAAACACAAGTCAATTTACAGATCATTTAAACAAATTAAAGCAGAAAGATGGGTTGATCAACCAATCAAATTCAAGGTTGTATCCAAGGGAAATGTTGTTTAAACTTTTCCACAATGTTGGGATACTCCAGTGTGATCTGTTTACGATGCAGATGTGTTCTGATCTGCTGGCCAAATTATGTAGGAGGTGAAGTTATGATGCTGATTAGCAAACTTGAGTTACACTAAAAGTAGACTATATGTAAATATTATGTGGTATAATTATCAGTGGTCTTTTCAAGATCACTGTAAGGAGAGAAAAAAATCACTGTAATGCCACTTCAATTGGTGATATGTAGAGCTGTCATTTCTAACCTGAACCCTGAGCCCGGCCCGGCCCAACCCGGATTAGGGCCGGGCCATAATAATGCGCTTAATGTGCAGGCCAGGTCGATGTCGGGCTTTTGATTGCATCAGTGGACGCGACAATCCAATTATATGGCATCATGGCTTGCCATACAATCACCAGCCACGTGCAGCCATTTGACCATGTACTGACCGGCCTTGAAAGAGGTAAAAAGTTCAGTTAAGCTTCAGATGGGACTACTGCCAGCGATCCATAAGCTCAAATAGACGTTCATTCAGCCACTGCACTCAGCGGACGCTCGCGGCCAATGACCCAAACAGTGGTACATGAGATCACAAATTATCTGACATGTCAGAGCAGGGTCCATGTCTGAGTAATGCAGAATGCAGGCAGAAGCAGGGATTTAATGTGCTTTGACAGACCTGAAAGGACAAACACCCACTCAGCTCCGATCTTCTACCCCCTTAGCTGTGCGCGTCCACCGACCGTTTATAACTATATAAGCAGTCAAAGCTAAATTAAAAATGTCGGGGGTGGGGGGGTTCAGGTTCGCACCTGTAATTACTGTTAATTCGTCGGGTTGGGTGGGGTTCAGAAATTATGGCTATGGGCTGGGGCAGGGTCAGGGCAGATTTTTGGGGCCCGAATGCAACTTTAGTGATATGTAATTTATCTGTGCTACGGATTATCCATGCTGATAATCTCTTGCCTTTATGCTGGTGTATTCATACCCATCTGCTCACTACAGACTCATGTTCGGGCTGCTGTTTAAAATTCCGTATTATTTTACATTATTAGTGTTTAGCGTATATCTTGAATCTTTTACCATATCATTTAGCGTTCGTTTAGCGTATGTCTTACTGTATATCTTAGATCCTTATACAAGTATACGGTTTCTTTTTATACTTTATATTTTTGCAGTTTTTGTGTGTTAACTGGGACCTTGAGTGCACAATTTCATTCCACCTCATGTACCACATGTAATGTGAATGAGTACTTAAAAGATGTTACACAATACATAAATGGTTGGAGCTCCTTCAGCCCTTGATTTAGTATTAATGTAGGAACAAAACATTCGACTCAGTTTGGTTCAGGAGGTTCTGCTGCTCGGAGTGCTGGCTGTTTATAACAGCCAGTAGAGTGGAATTGGAAAGGATGCTGGAGAATTTTGGTTGTTGTCCTTAAGCTGCAGGAAAAAAAAAACTAAATCACACTTCATCTAAGGACGGTGATTATCATAAGTACTTCATACTTGTTTACTCTGCAGTAGTTTTATTACAGTGTTGGAATTCATTTCACTGATAAAATTTCTTTCTATTTTGTTCCCCCCCACATGCACACACACCCCTGTTGTATGATTGTATGTTTGATAAGTCTAAACTCGTTGTGCCTGTTTATTTATTTATATTCACTTGGATTACTTTTCCCACATAACTGATAAATATACATTTTCAAAATAGACAAATGTTTACTGGTTGATTTGTTGTAAATTAGGTATCTTACTGAGTCTGGCTTGTTGGTACGACGGAGCTTTAGGGCCACGCTAAGAAAAAAAAAAGGCAGTGCCACTCTAAGAAGAAAAAATTAAAAGCCATAAAATTACGAGAATACAATTGTAGTGTTACGAGAATTAAGTCGAATAAAGTCTTAATATTACGAGAATAAAGATGTACGAGTCTTTTTGCAGCTTGTTTTTTTTTTTCACAGGTCTGATCCATGATGCGATCTGTCAATCAATTCAGTAGGCGTGTCAGCAAATGACCAATCCAAAACTAAATGAGTCGTAATATTATGTGAACTCTGACACGATAAAGCAGGTTTACCGCATTTTAATGGTGGTAAAATGAAGAATGTTGAGTGTAGTGGTATTGGTTTTACAAATGAGATAGTTCATCCATTAGCACATCAGCATCAGATTCTTATCAGTATCAGGATTTTGAACCTGCTTACAGTAAAGTCCCCAGTATACTCCCGCGTACGTCAGTCTGCGGAGGTCCGTGCGTACCAGATTAGAGTTGAAGCAGACGCCTGCAGGGCATGTCTGCGCAAAGCTAAATTTTTACGGCAGCGTATGCGTGCTCTTTGTCGCACAATAAACTGCTCAGCGACAGACTGTTTTGTATGTGACACCAATGTAGTAAATTCCCCTTCTTCGTCCCTGATCTGGCCTTTTCTTTTGTTTTGTTTTTTGCCAAGAGGCAGTGATCTCTACCGCCTCCGTTGATGCCATGACTGAAATTGTGAGAAATGAAGGAATTTGTCATGAACGAATTAAAATCAGTCCCAGCGTGGCTGCGGGAGGGTCTAAAGATTTCCTGGTGGGTCGCTCTGATGTGTGGGCTGCAGGGCCAGCGCTCCCTGTTTTTTTTTTTTTTTTAGAACTTCTTATTAACAACATATAAACACAGAACACCGCTGGGGCTGCCAGCTCTCTTTTTTTTTCTGACCTGTCAATCAGTCCATTAGGCATGTTGGTAAATGACCAATCGGCGACCTCAATTTGTCCCGAAGGTAAACGCCCCTTGTCTGCGGAGCTGCTCTGCAGCCGCTCAGGGTGGACGCTCGAGTATGAAGTCTGAACCCTTTGCGGAGAGTGCGCACAGTTTCCGCGCGGCTGAGAGGACGCGTGAGTATACCGGAGCCTTAAGGTGGTACACTCTGATGGGCTGCAGCGCAGCTCTCTGCAGGTAAGGAGCATTTAGCTTCGGATTGGTCATTTGCTGACACGCCTACTGGATTGATTGACAGGTCGCGTCGTGGATCCGACTTGTGGAGAAAAGGTAAATAAATAAACGAGAGCTGAAAAAAGGCTCATATGACTTTATTCTCGTAATATCAAGACTTTATTCGTAATTATACGACTTTTGTAATTTTATGGCTTTTAATTATTTTTTTCTTAGCGTGGCCCTAAAGTTCCGTCGTATGTTAGAAACTAGTTGTTGAAAGAAAAGGCAAATTTTCAGTTGCAGTCCATCAGACGTCTTAGCGTTTCAACCAGCGAGCCATGCGGCCTTGGCTTTTGCAGCCATTCAGCTCCACGCGGTTATAAAGGCTGACCATGTGTTTCTTGTCTTTCTTCTGATGTGTCACATGATGTTTCCTGTCTCAACAGGAATTTTCCCCTGTAAACCAGCTCATTAGCCCACTGACCTGCTCTCCGCCTCTCTCTCTCTCTCTCTCTCTCTTTCTGTGTGTGTTGTGTGTTGTGTGTGTGTGTGTGTGTGTGTGTGTGTGCATGCTGTGCAGGACAGACTGCTCAGCAGGATCCACTCAGCTGCAGACTCCCCAGCGCTCTGCAGATGCTGCAGCAGCAACTTTGGCAGCTGAAGACCTGTTTGAGGATTTCTGACTTCCAAAAAGCCTCGCCTACAAAACTGCAACGATTTTACCTTCTTGGAATCAAATGTTTGGATGATCAGTTGTCTGCACTGAAGTTATTTCTGTAGAACCGTCAACAATCCCAGAAGCACTAAATGGTACATATTTATAGCTTATGTGCTAAGATCTCAGGCAATAAAAAAAAAAAAAATCTAAATGTTTGTTACAAAGTGACCACAAATACAAATTTTTTTGGTTTGTTTTAAAACGGAAACTAAAGAAATGAATAAACAAACTGACTTCAGAATAGAATTAATGTTTTTAGAATTTTTGAAATATAAATTAAACTAAGATGAGAATGTACAATGCAAAATATATTTTAACATTGTTTTTTTATGTGAATCATAAACCTAATTTCTACAAGGTTCTGATTTTATTTTATGAATTGAACCAATAGGATTTCTTGTATTTTTCATTTTTTAAATATTTTTGTTAAATAAATATATGGGTAGTGAACATTTGAATAAAATGTCATCAGTTTTTTGTACGTAAATCTACACACGCAAGCATAATGTGGACACTTGGTAGTAGACATCCCAAGTACTAGACTGTATGCACAGCTGACATGTTCTCAGTGAAGTATGTATTGAAATTGAGAAATGAAAAGAAATACTGCACAGTTTTTGGGTCAAGGGAACAAGTGAATTGCTTCATTCCATTTATTGTCAATTGAAATTCTTCTAAATGTTTGCAAAACTGAAGAATTAAACAAACAACGTGACAAAGCATGACTGTTGAAGTTTCTTTTTTAGCATGAGGTGATGCTTATTAAACACATGGTTTTGTATTTGATGGCAAATAACTAATGCCACCAGGTGTTGCAAAACCCTTTTGGGTTTGGTTTAGGATTAACCACCTTTGTCAAGACCCTTCAACAAGGAGAAGTAGTGGCTTTACTCAGAACTCCCAGATGACTAAAATCTTCACCGTATCTAAGGCTGAACCTTGCCATCCTATGAATGAAGCTCATTTCATCTGCTTGTATTTGGGATTGAATTCTGGTCATAATCTATGTCTCATGACCATTGGTGAAGACTAGAACATAGACAAGTACTTAAAGAACTTCAACCATTGGTTCAGATCCTTCTTCACCAAGGCAGCCTGGAGCAACACCCTCATTAGTGCAATTGAATCTCCTGCCTCTTGATTCATTCATGGATCCATTTTGCCTTTACGTCTGAACAAAACACTAAGAGACTTAATGTCCTCTACTTTAGACAAACTCATCCCCAACCTGGACAGAGCATTTAACCATTTGTTCCGTGTTGGGAACCGTGACTTCACACTTAAATGAGCTGACCCTTACCTTAGCTCCTTTACACGTTCCTGCAAACTGCTCAGTGCATGCTGAAAGCCATGCTTTAAAGAGGCACCAGAACCACATTATCTGCACAAAGCAGAGATAAGGATCTTAGGTTTCCAAACCAGACAACCTTATGCCATGACTGTAGCTTAGGATCCTGTTAACACCACAAACAGGATCAGAGCCAAGGAGCAGCCCTGGTGGAGTCTAACCTGCATCAGGACTGAGCTCAACTTTTGGCCATGAGCACCAACAGAGCTGTTGTTTTGGTTCTGAAGGAAATGGATGGCCCTCAAAAGTGACCCACAGTCACAGCACCAAACTGCCTTCAGGTCTTTAACACATGCGGAGACTGGATAATTAAACTCCCTCAGCTACCCTGCAAGGGTGAAGATCTCAGACAGAGTACGTGTGTGAATGAGAGGGAGGCTGGTGGAACAGTGAGGCTACAAGGAGCAGAGGTCACAAAGGTTCAGGACTTCAAGTACTTGGGGTCCACTGTCCAGGAAAATGGGGAATGTGGTAAATAAGTGAAGAAAAGAGTCCAGGCAGGATGGAGTGGATGGAGAAAAGTTTCCGGAGTGATTTGTGACAAAAAGGTGTCAGCAAAAGTCAAAGGAAAAGTTTACAAGACAGTGGTGAGACCAGCTATATTGTATGGTCTGGAGACGGTGGCATTGACAAAAAGACAGGAGAAAGAACTGGAAGTGGCAGAAATGAAGATGCTAAGGTTCTCCTTAGGAGTGATGAGGCTGGATAAGATTAGGAATGAAATCATCAGAGGTACAGCACAGGTTGAACAACTGGGAGATAAAGTTAGGGAGGCCAGACTGAGATGGTTTGGACATGTCCAGAGGAGGGACAGTGAGTATATTGGTAGAAGGATGTTAGAAATGCAGCTGCCAGGAAAAGACAGAGGAAGGCCAAAGAGGAGATATATGGATGCAGTTAGAGAGGACATGAAGGTAGTTGGAGTGAGGACAGAGGATGCAGAGGACAGAGTGAGGTGGAGGAGGATGACTCGCTGTGGCGATCCCTGAAGAGGGAAAAGCCAAAAGAAGAAGAAGCTACCATGCAAGGGTGAAGATCTCACCTGCTGTTTCACAATCTAGATGAAAGGTATACTGTCGTTTTTGAATCCGAGCTTCGATAATCTCCTTTCTAACAACAAATTGTGAAATTGGACTGAGGAATTTGGTCACCATGTCCATCGAGAAGACAGAGTCTCAAGACTTTGAGGAAAGCAAATGTATTACATGGGCAGATGTTGCCAATAGGAAGTAAAAAGCTATGATTGCAGTTTGTAAAGAGTGGACAACCTTATGATGCAGAATACTCAATGTTGTGGATTAGGCTTTTTAAATTTGCATGAAGGATTAGGACAACACTTGTGTACTAGGGGGCTGGTCCCTATTTTCTAAAAAGGAGTTGGCCGGAGTGTGAGTTACATCTATGGCTGAGCCAAGTCCTATTCTAGTCCAGGGTTTTGGAAAAGTGGATAAATATTCTCAAATGTAAGTTTCTTGTCACCGTTGTTGACAAATGAAGCTAACACTGAAGCAGAAGTTCCAATGCAGTTTTAGTTCAAGTTAAATGTGATGAAGCAGCAGTATAATTCATGAACTCTGGTAGGTTTAGTACCTCTGCCAGCAGTAGTTTAAAGAAACACCATTTTTGTGTTGTATTTTGAGTAAGAACAAACTGGTCTGTAACATTTATTAGACTGGGGGGATTTGTTACTTGGGTTTTTACTGTCTGCAATCAAATAAAAGGCTAAATGTAAGAGTCACTGTTTTTTATTTACTCTTTCCTCCCATTCCTTCCTTTTTTTGAGTTGGTGTTTTCTATACACTTTAGATTTAACTTTCATTGCTATACTCTCCTGTGAGTCACCCTTCCTCCTCTCTCCCACTCTGGTTTTCCCTCGTTTCACTTCCCCCATTTTTAACCCCCACCCACCCTTACACCCTGCTCTCTTTCATTGTATTCCACTTTTTGTCCCAATCTTACCTCCTCCCCCTCCTCTTCCACCCATCCTTCATCCCACCCTCCCTGTCTGAGCTGGGCGTTGTGTCATCGGTCATTTGTGCTCCTCCTCTTGCTAATGTCTGGATAATAGTGGGTGCAAAGTGAATTTGAACTTGCAGCCAGTGCTGAGAGGTGAAGTAGGACATCTGTTTGAGAAGAGCTGCACTTTAGTGCTCTGTTAGGAACCTTTAGAAGTTCACCTTGGAGAAGTTGGGGGTTCCACACAAGCTAACTGGAGTTTCAGACCTTAAATAGTTGTAAGGTATGTATATGTTTCTCTTGTTCTTTTTGTGTTTTTGGTATGTCAACCCTGAGCAAAACTTGTTGAGATTTCCTCAGGGTAATGTGCATGTTTGTGAATATTTTAACATCTTGTTGGGCGGTCAGATTTTCTGGATGCATGTGAATCTACACACAATGACAGAACAACTCATGAATCAATCTGATGCTAGGGACCAATCATGTCAGTTGGACCTACTGACAGCTTCACCAGATGATCACTGAGAGAACTTTATCACTGCAGCTGGCTCAGAGCTGGTCCTGGGACAGCTGTTCTCCAACATCTGTTCTCAGAGACCTCCTTTTATTTCTGTTGTTTTTAACCACTTTGTGATTTATTGGCATCAATGTAAGATGAATATAAAACCCCCAGTGTTGGAACAACACTTACAGGGAAATTAAAACCAAATCTAGATAAACTAATTGACAAAGATTTTAAATGTATGATAGAATAGTTCATTTATTCTTTCAGTCTCTTTTAAAGTATTTCAAGTTACGTAAAACAGTTGTAAAAATAAAATATTTTTAATTTGTGCTTTGCCCTAACTTTATACCCTACATGTAATGGAACATATTTCGTTTGCACATAAGCACTGGAGTCAACATTATAAGTTAGACTTAAAATTATATATCCGTCCGTTATCTTTACCCATTTCTTCCTTTTTGGGTCACAGGGGTCACTGGTGCCCATGTCCAGCAGTCACTGTGCTAGAGGTGGGGGGACACCCTGGACTGGTCTCCTCCATCACAGGGACACCAAGCATTCACACTTACACCTAGGGACAATTTAGAGTTGCCAGTTAGGTATTTTGGAAATTTTAGAATTTTAGTAATTAGTTTAGGTAAAAGAAAGGTTAATTCCTTTAGAACTCAAAGTACAGCACTTCTGAGTTTACTGAAAAAAAAAAAGAATAATAAAGAGTTTTAAATCAATGTACGACTAATTTATTATTTGTTTTGGATCACACTGGACTGCATACATTTAATATAATTATAATGAGAATTGTATGTGTTGCATCAAACTGAAAGTAACTGAGTTTGATGTGGACCTGTTCTGTGTAGCACCCTGAGCTTTCTTTAGTTGTGAAAAGATTTACTGCATTAAACATTTTAATATTGTACACTATTGCGTATTTTCCAGTATAATATGAAGTATGGTTTAAACAATCAAGATCACACCAGATAAAAGATAATTATGTAAATGACAAACTTTCTTTTTCCCTCACAGACTGTGTTGCGATGAAAGGACACATCTTCATACACCTGCTCTGGCTTGTGTGCTTCTGTTCGGCTCGTCCTCAGCCAGGTGAGTCGAGTTCAGTAAGAGATGATGAATTCCCAGCCTTAGTCCAAGCAGTCACCCTCTCTCCTGCTCCTCCTCTGACGTAAATGTAATGACGTGTGGCAGAGCTGCAGGTGCCAGACTGACACAGTGGAAAGTTATTAGTCCAACACACGTTCACTTAGCCTCCTGCTCTGCACACATACAAGTAGAGCAAAATGTGCAAAGCCAGGATTACATCATTATTCAGGAAGAAGGTGAGCAGTTGTGTGATGCGAGAAATGAAGTTGCAGTTTGTGCTGCAGCAGTAGCAACAGCACATGCTTCATCGAATGTCTGCTTTTTTCTCTTTATGGTTGCTGACAAAAAATTAACATCCAAGTAGCAAACGTGCAACTGTTTCTCCTACTTCAATTTAGCTGCAACATATTTGCATTCATTTGAAGCAAAGTAACACTGTAATCCCTGTAATGCTGAATTTATATAAGTAGGTGAAATTTGTACATTCCTCAAAAGGGAATTTCTATGTAAAACCATCAGTACTTGTTGTGCAAAGTGCATCAAGGTTAAGTCAGGTCCTCTATACTTCATCCGTCCAGAGGACCTGATTTAACCTTGTTAGATTTATCTACCTGGATTATTGAGCATGCATCAGAACATTTTGTGCAAAATACAGTCTTCTTTTTACATTTGGCAACCCAAAGTTGTGAGAAAATATGCTCATTTTCAGTTGCAAGCTCACTGATTTTTGTGTTCACGATAAGTAAACGACGAGTTGTGCAACAGCTTAATATTTGCACAGCCTATTTGTGAAAATCACACCTTATTTTTTTGTGCTTAGTTTCCAAAACTGTATTTAAGCTCATGTACATAATTTTGCTGCCTGCTTTCACTAAAATTGTACCAACGTTTGCCTCCTTTGTGCCCACCTTGGCAGCATTCATGACTTAATCCACTGGATTACACTTTAAAAAAGATGGGCTGATTTTTGACCATTTTTCAAAATAAACTAAATACTATTTGTGGCAATCTGGATATTCAGGCTGTAGCCTCTGATGTTTTCTGTCATAAGGAGAGCTCCTGTGCAGGGGTAAAAATACAGTTAAAGAGCCCTAAGATTGATGGAAACTGTATTAAGAAGGTTTCAAAATGGGCACAAGGAGCCCAGTTGAACTCTGGGACTAGTTTTACAGAATGTTTGTGCCATAATTTGTTTTACCCCAAAATGAAATTGGCCACCCCCTAGAACATTTCAAGATTTTTAGGCTCCCTCACAAATGTCCTTTGCAAACTTGCCTTAAACAGTCGCAGCACAAGAAGATAGGTTGTCAGATGCTGTGCGTTTTTTTAATGGGGTCCAAAGGCAATGCATCACATTTGGTTTTAATGAGTTGAAATATTTAACATGATGAACATGTCTGCTCTTTTGGAGTTTCAACTGGGTATCAAGTACATAAGAATAAAAAATATGCATACCGGTACTTAGATTTTGTGGTGTTTTGTTTGTATATTGTTTAATAAAAAAAATATCAAAAATAAATCAGGGCCTGTGAGAGTATTAGCTTTTTCAACAAATCTACTCTAATGGAAAACTAGATCTGGTTGTAATCTTGGAGTACGTCTACCTGCATTGGTTAGATGTCACCTTATGGTGATACAGTTCTTAAAATGACAATTTTTGTAAACTCTGACTGACTATATAAAAGAGTGGGTACAGGCATCGTAACATCATCCCCCAATCTTGGTCATGCTCGCCATTTGCCTACTCCATTGAAGCAGAAGTGAATGCATTTCATGTAGATGTTTAAACTGCAAAGTAAAATAATATGAATGAATATGTTTCTGCAGAATACTTCGTGTTAACAACAATTGCATGCATCCTCTTGTTCTCCAGCTTCTTCTCACACGACAGTGAAGATGCAGAAGATCAGGCAGACAACTGGCTCTCTGGCCAGCAAAGTGGTGCTGCCCTGTCGCTTCTCCATGATGTCAGATGCTCCCAACAGCCCCACAGACACACCAGCACTTGCACCTGCTGACAGTCTGAGTCCCAATGAGCTGCTCAGAATCAAGTGGGTGAAGGTGGAGAATTGGGAGAAGCCGGAAGAGTCGCAAGAGACGGTGGTGCTGGTGTCCCATGATGGGATGGTGAAGGTGGGACTGGGCTTCATGGGCAGGGTGTCTGTACCCTACTACCCACTGGCGACTGGAGATGCTTCTCTGATCATTGGGAGGGTCAGGGCGAGTGACGCAGGGCTGTACCGCTGCGAGGTGACGCATGGGATAGAGGACACCCAGGATACCATCAGCCTCAGTGTCTCTGGTGAGTAAAACAGTGCTGCTTAGCTTTTACAAGCACATTAACACTCTGTATCAGGAGTCTACAAGCTCAGTGACTGCATCCAGATGTGCACCACTGGCAGTAACTTCAAAGCTAAAGGTGTCAACAATTGTCAAACCTCCTCCACATGCCTTTTTTTAAGGCTCCTGCGTCAATGAGATGTGCTCTGAATTTTGTTACCGTCATTTCTTTAACTCGTCTGTCTAAAGTCAGCTAACCTGAAGCCAGGCCAGCTAACATCAGCATGATGTGGAAATATAAAGTCAAGCATGCACAACACTCAATCTTTTGTTCAAAAGAAAATTACTTTTGTAGGTTCTCTTTTCAGAAATGCCATCTTTTACAAAGCAAAACCCCAACAAAGGCGTCCTGAAGAAGACGCCACTGCCGAGCGTTTCAAAGTCATCTGCAGTTCAGGTTTTTCTTCCCATGATCTGTGCTGTCACCATGAAAGACATTTGGATAACGTCTGTTTAGTGGCTCGTTTTACATGAACAAAGAAAGTATTGCAGTTTTTCTGACCAAACAGCTGGATGTGTTTGGGTCGTAAAGGCTCTTGTGCACAACAAGCTATCCATTGATTAGCAACTGAGCACATCTGTGAACATTACCTTGTTTTTTCAATGACAACACGGATGGAGACTGTTGGACAATGGCTTTTTTGTTTTTAACTGGTTTTTGAGAAAGGCTTCAGACTAAAAATACACCAAATAATCAACCAATAGATGTATCATTTCATATTTGGCACTTTTAAACATTAAGATAATACGACATGTTTATGCTATTTTTAGTGTGCAAGGCTCCAACAATTACAATAATGATAAATGTGCAAAGTTATAACTATACAGTATTACAATACCTAATTTCAAAATGCAGAATTTAATTTTGTTTATACTATAATAATAACAATGTGTTGTTATCATTGTATGTTCCCATACAATGGCAAAATTGACTCTGCATTTAACCCATCCACCCCCAAGTGGAGCAGTGGGCAGCTATTGAAAGCACACGGGGAGCAATTGGTGATAATTGTTGGTGCGTTCCATTTGTTTTTAGAAGTTGGACTTCCATCCATCCATCCATCCATCCATCCATCCATCCATTTTCTTCTGCTTATCTGGGGCTGGGTCGCAGGGGCAGCAGCCTAAGTAGGGAGGCCCAGACTTCTCTCTCCCCAGCCACTTGGGCCAGCTCCTCCGGAGGAATCCCAAGGTGTTCCCAGGCCAGCCGAGAAACATAGTCCCTCCAGTGTGTCCTGGGTCTTCCTCTATGGCTCCTCCTGGTGGGACGTGTCCGGAACACCTCACCAGGGAGGCGTCCAGGAGGCATCCTAACCAGATGCCCGAGCCACCTCAACTGGCTCCTCTCGACGTGGAGAAGCAGCGGCTCTACTCTGAGTCCCTCCCGGATGATCGAGCTTCTCACCCTATCTCTAAGGGAGAGCCCAGACACCCTGCGGAGAAAACTCAATTCAGCCGCTTGTATCCGAGATCTCGTTCTTTCAGTCACAACCCAAAGCTCATGACCAAAGATGAGGGTAGGAACGTAGATTGACCGGTAAATTGAGAGCTTCGCTTTTTGACTCAGTTTGAAGTTGGACTCTATGACATCAAAACTGACTAAAAATAAATAAATAAATAAATCTGAATTTCTGAACCTCTGAAGTCAGTATCTTCACTTGAAAAGGAAAAAAAAGACCTCCGACCTCAGAATTTTAAATGGCTGCCTTGCACATGAAACGTGATCATAGTTGCACTAATAAACTTTTTCCTTTTAACTTTTTTCATTTTTTTCTTGTTGAATCAGTGATGCACATGCTACAGTGTTTGAATTAAAATCAGTCCATTGTTGTTGACTTGTTTTGTTAAATGTAGTTGGCAAATTACCAAATTCGGCTGTTTTTATTGTTGCAATGTAATCGTGGTAAAGTTATCATGCCATCATCAGATCCAAGTTCTAACTTTTAAGGTAAATGGAGCGGCACACGTGTGCAATTTTCTGGTCTTTATTATAATGTACATACAATAATATATTGCCCCCTTCTGGTCAGGAGGGGTAAAACCTCTCTTTTTCAACCACTGCTGTAGAGTCATTGCTGTGTTTGGAATCCCTGTTCTATTTTATCATCAAGTTCAAGCCAAGTTTCTGCTGTCAAACAGATGGCCTCACATTTGACGGAACATATTTTGGAATACGGTAAAGTTCAGAGTCAATGAGAAAACTTAAGCTGCGTTGTCGTCTCTTTAGAGAAGAGGCTTTCTCCTGGCAACCCATTCATACAAACAAGTTCAACTTTCCCATTTTTCGTCATGAACTTTAACATTTAATATGCTAACCGAGTCCTGGAAAAACTGACAAGTAGAATCAAACATTTCTTGCTTTTTTCTGAGCATTACACAGTCTGACTTTGGGGTGAATTTTGCTGGGATATTCACCAGTCTTGTGTGTTATTTTTAACTTTTGAAGAAGCATTATTTCTTAAGTAATGGACTCTTAATTGTTTGAAATTGGCCTTTTATTCCTTCCTAGATTGACAAGTTGCATCTCTAAGGTCATTGTTGATGTAGTTCCATCTTGGCATTGTGTTACACAAACCTGTATGCTCCAGAGCAGCAAACAAAAAGAAAAATCTTGCTTGTGATGCCACTGATGGTGATCCCTGAATTAAATTCCACTGCAAGTAGTAAAGATTAAATAAATTAATCACTAAAACAAAGTTTTATTTGATGGGTTTTTTTTTTTTAACACTGAATTCATCTACATGTAATAAACTTGATTTAACCTCAGCTCAGCACAGCTGGACAACACACTGCACACTAGGCTTTTTTTTTTTTTTTTTTTGGGAACACCAAAGATTTTTAGGATCCACCAGTTGCATTTCATCTCATGGAAACAATTCCACCAACATCTGAGTCGAGCTGCTGTCCCAGACATTAACATAGATTCCACATTAATGCTGAACAGATCTCTTTGACGGGGGCGTCCGAACAAAGAACCTCCCTATGACTGACACACAACTCTCCTTTTAAGAGCTCAGACATCCTTTCACGTCCTCCCGTTGTTTTGCCAGGATTTCCCCACACATGAGAACTGATCCTTCAGACCTAATGACAAGACTACAGTGATGTATAGTCCGGAGATGACAGCTGAAATGGCTCCCTGCTTCATCTTTCTGTCAGTGCTGTCATGTATTGCCGCAGCCATCAGATTCTGTCAGCTGTAAATCTATCTGCTGTCATTATAAATCTCTGTGGATGACAGGTTGTCTCTGACATGTGGATTCTTTTTGCCTTCTATCTTTTTTCTCATGTTGGTGAATGCGCCAAGTTAATGACTACTCGTATAGCACCTTTGTAACATCTCAGGTTCTGCTTACAGTGTTTATCATTCTTTCTCGATAACTGTTAGCATTCTATTTACAACATTGTTTTTGTATTCATTCCTACACTGATAATCGTTTGGTGGGTGGGGGGAGGGGTGCAGGTTGGTAGAACCTTGACATCAGGACTAGAGATGCACCGATCCGATATTAGTATCGGTACCGATATTGCAAAATTCTGGATCGGGTATCGGTGACAATGTGACGATCCATAAGAACAGGAGTTGATTGCTGTTTATTTAAAATATCTGCCAGCTAGTGAAACTGTTGTTTTTTCCTCTTATTTCAGCTCCTTTATTATTTATTTTACATTATATTTAGAATTCCTGAACCATTTGAAAGGTTTGTTGAAGTTAATTTTTTTATGTTTTGCCAAAGTTGTCAACCTATTGTTTTTCAGTTTCAGTATCTTTATTATTATTTATTTTACATTGGATGTTACACTCATAATTGCACTGACTGAACAAATTAAAGTTGTGTTGTTTTACATGTTTGACCAAGCTTGTGAAGCTACTGGTGTGTTTTAAGTGTGCTGTACTAGTGCAGAGTTTTCAATAAATTAGTAATTCAGTACATTTATGTGTGCGTTTAAAAAACAAATGTTTTAAGTTAATTCGGCACAGTTTTTTTTTCTGTATCAGATCGGTATCGGATCGGTATCGACCGATGTAAACCATAGATATTGGTATCAGTATTGGAAGTAAAAAAAAGTGGATCCCTAATCAGGACTTCAGGCGAAGACTTAAAAAACTGTAAATGTCATTATTTCTAACCACTTTTTATTAAAGTTTGGGACATTTTATAATAAAATTTTCTTCTATTTTATTTAGAAATCTTTATAGTTTTGCGCAATAAAATGTTTTTCTATGATAAATCATTTTTTAAGGAAAAAAGACAAAGTTTTAAACAAATATATTTTCAATTTTAAGTTATTGTTTTAAGACATTTTTTCATGGGGAGTGGTGGCACAGAGGTTAGAGAAGGTGGGCTTGTGATCAGAAAATTGCCGCTTCAACTCCGACAACATCAAAATGTGGGTGGGATAGGTGAAGCACCCACCTGCCTCCACCCTCATTTGCCCCACCCTGAGCCCTTGAGCAAGGCCCTTAACTGCCACCATTTACTCCCTCGGGCATCCTAGATGGCAGCTCTCTGCTCCACACAGAGGGCTGTGGTAGCTCGGTATCTGTGGTTGTGTCAGGAAGGACATCCGGTGTTAAAATAACTGCAAAGTCTTTGTGCGACTTGGTTCAATGTGGTGACCCCTGAAGAAGAGAGCAGCCGCAAGGAATAAAAAAAGTTGAAGACATTTTACATCATTCTTTGTTTTTCCCATCGTTCTCTTTTCTAATTCCAAACGTGAGCGCTGGTAATGTTATAGCGCTGTTTTGGCACAAAAATATTATCCCACAACATTTTGCAATAATGTTTTTGTTCATGTTTGTATGTGCGTGTGTCTGTCTGTTATTAAAATGTTTCAAAAACTACTGAAACAAAACGGTAACGAAACTTACAGTAAAATATCAAAGGATGGCTCTAACTCTGTCAGTTTACAGAGATCGAGCTAAAATACAAAGTGGCAGCTGAGAGACATTATCAGGAAATACTCTGAGCATGACCTCTCACAATATTTATTAAGATAATGTTATTTTCAAGGGTTAATCCAAAGGACAACAACCAGGGGTGCACCGATAAATCGGCCGCCCGATTTCCTTAATTTTAGGGAAATCGGAAATCGGCCGATACTTGCACGAGAAACCGATTTTACCTTTTTATTGTTTGTTTGTTTTAACAACAGTCTGAACTTCATTTATATTTCAGAGCACTATCTAATGCAATTAAAACAAGTTTGTATTGTTTCTTGGATATTGTTCATGGGGTATGTTTTTCAACAAAAGAATATTGGAAAATTGAAGGTGCATTGTGACCTTATAACACATGACAGTGCCGCTTATAAAACTAAATCGATATCGGCAGCTCAGACTTTTTAGAAATCGGTGATCGGCCAGAAAACTGCAATCGGTGCACCCAATTGGTCCACCTTTAACCTCTGCAACAACTGCACTCTGTTTAAAGGTGTGTGTGTGCTCCTTTAAGAAACACTTGGCTTTTACTTTTGCATTGTTTTAATTCAATCAGTTTGTACTTTCTGGTCCTTATTTAATGTTTTCGTATGTTTTTTAGTTTTACTTATATAGTTTTGAAAAATTTTCTACATTTTGTCATAGTTTTCAATCATTTTCCTCCTTTTTTTAATGTAAAATTTCTACTCCCTTGAGTACAGTTTTTGTTTATGTACTGTTTATATACTCCTCCCGTTTTGCTTAGCTTTTCGTTTATTTTTTGTGTTCTGTTTCGTGTTTTGCTGCCTCGCTCAGATAGTTGCTGAAGGCCACGTTTGCCCTGCTGACAGCTGACGATCTCTTTTCAGGCGTGGTGTTCCACTACAGAGCCAAAAGCAGCCGGTACTCCCTGGACTTCCTTGCAGCCTCTGAGGCGTGTCGCTCTGTGGATGCTGCCATCGCCACACCTGATCAGCTGACTGCTGCTTTCGAGGACGGCTTGGACCAATGTGATGCAGGCTGGCTCGCTGACCAGACAGTCAGGTGAACAATCCTGCTTCTCCACTCATTTGTCTTATTACTCGTAACAGAATTCTAATTAAACAGTTTAATTTGAAGCTGAAGGATGCAAATCTGGTAAGTCTGCAATCAGTACATATTTAGTAATAAATTTCAGGATTGGTTCACTTTGTATCTCATAATGAATCATTTTAAAAAGTAAAGTTTATTTAAACTCTGCTGGTCTTTTGATGCGTTTGTTTTCCAGATATCCGATCACTGTTCCTCGTCCAGGCTGTGCAGGTGATTTGTTACAAAGACCTGGTGTCAGGACGTACGGCCTCCGGGACCCCGCTGAGAAATATGATGTGTACTGCTTTGTGGATAAACTAAACGGTGAGCAAAAAATAGTTTGCGTTTTATGACTTTTGGTTAAACATCCGTTGTAAATTTCAGTGCATTTTACGCCTTTTATTTGCAGAGTTTTCTTACAGCACTGAAAATTTGGTTTGTTTTTTTTCAAAATTTTCAAAACGTGTACTGTGTTGAATTTCAGTTTTTCCTAATTTATCAAATATATTTTTAAAGAAATAATTCCGATTTTTTTAATATGAATTATCATTTGTTTGTATACATTTAAATAGTTTGAATATTTACAAATGTTTTCTGCTTTTTTTTTCTTCTTCAAGTTTTTAAATGATTTTATTTCTTAGATTTTCTTTGTTTACTGGATATTGTCAGTCACTGTTTTTGTCCTGACAGTAGTACATACAGGTGTAAACCATGACATGTAAACATAAATGTCAATATTCAGAGTAATACAGAACATGAAGTCTTCATGATGCTTAACTTTGACCAAAACTTTGGAAACAGAGGATCTATTTAAATTTAGTCCCATATTTTCCTGACTTGCTGTGTCTACTCTGTCTGCAGGTGAGGTTTTCTATCCTCCCTCTCTCGATGATAAGCTCACCTGGCAGCAGGCGAAGGAGGAGTGTGAGAAACACGATGCTGTGTTGGCGTCGCCCGGTCAGCTGTTTGCAGCCTGGAGGGCAGGGCTGAACCGCTGCGACTACGGCTGGCTGGCTGATGGTAGTGTCCGGTTCCCCATCACCGTCTCTTTGCCTCAGTGTGGAGGAGGCATGCTGGGGGTCCATACGCTCTACAAGTACCAAAACCAAACTGGATACCCCGACCCAACGAACACATATGGGGCTTTCTGTTTTAAAGGTAAAAACTAAAAAACATCATCTTTTGAATCAGCTCTCTCTTCACTACAACAGACCGGTACAGCGCACGCTTCACTGCAGATGCCGCACCTATCCTCCTATCGATCTCTCGCTCCATTTTGCCCTCATTCGTGAACAAGACCCCAAGATACTTAAACTCCTCCACTTAGACTAGTGAAGGTGACAATGATGCTTCCATTGTCATATGGTCCACATCAGCAGCACAAATACAGAAAACAGTATGTTGGAGGAAAAATATTTCTAAATAACAAGCATTGCTTTTTGTAGGTTAAATTATCACCTTAGATCAGAATATAACTTCCACCAACCTCTGTTTGGTTCTAATGCTGTCATTTCTACAGTTTGTCTCAACACACGTCTTTCAAATGGATTTATTTTTGTTGAATTTTAAAAGTTTACAAGTGAAACAAAATGTAAATAAAATGATCCTCCTTTTGGGCATAAAACAAGTGAAGCATGGTGCTGGTCGCATCATGATATGGGGATATTCCTCATCAGCGTGAGCTGAGAAACTGGTCAGAGATGAAGGAAAGAGGGGCGGAGCAAAATATTTTGAACCTTTTGGTGGAAGCATTTGAGTCTTTCAGAAATTTGAGACTGGGACAAAGGTTCACCTTCCAGCAGGACAATGAACCTGAACACAACTAAAGCAAAATCCCAGTGGGTTAAAGAAAAACTAAACAGAGAGAATGCCAATGGGGGGGGTAAATACCTTTGCAACCAAAATATTTTGAAACCCACTGCAGAGATAAGTAATTCTTCTCCACATGTTCAGATGCCCACTAGAAAACTTTAAATAAACTCTGGAGTGTGTTGCAGCACAAACAAGCCACAGTCTGCCTCCACTAACGGTTCAGTTTCATACGTCTCCATTCTTCAAAACAAGGCATGGTAACAGATGGGGATGAGGAAGAACAAACAGATTTGAACCTAAACAGGGGAAGAATAACATCCCTCTGCCCTGTTATGATGGAGCGGGCCTTTTATGAGGGGGAAAACCCAGCGCAGGCACTCAAACACAGATAGAGCAGAAAATGCTGGACCGTGCCCAAAAAGCACCGACAGACAGACGGAGGAAGTGGAAAAGAGGGGGCATTTTCCTGAAGGTAACATTATTTTAAAGAAGCGTTAACAAATAGGTCAGCTCTTTCCAGAGAAAAGTACACCAGCACGATGATTTACACCCAATAAAACTGCAGTCCCAGGTCTGGCAGAGCAGAGGTACTTTCTGAAGGTCCTGGTACGTTTGGTGCCAAGCTTTAAGTGAGGTGGCAGCGCTGCAGGAGTAAATGTAAAAGTAAAGTGAAAGATCCCAGTTCAGCCAGTTGTCTGCTGCTCGCCAAACACATGACATCATATCTGGGCTGGGCTCAACATGTATTGAAGTGATAATAACCCAGGATAGATGTATTGTGTTCTCATCCTGTTTAAAACCTACACTTCCATTCATTTATACATTATTTTTAATTTTAAATATATCCTTTATTAAATATCATTTCGATCATACATGGAGGAGTGTGATCCAGACTGGATTAGATGTTTCTGATGTTTTGGAGTGTCTTTAAGAAACAGTCATAAATTTAATGTTATAATTTTATTACCTTCCAAAAGAGCCCAGATTTATGCCCATTTTAAATAATATTGAACAGAAAATACTTTTTTTTTTTTTGGAAAAGGCTACAAGAAACCTTTTTTTTTTAAACCAAACAGCTAACTAGACAATAAATGAATTAATAAATGAATTAATTAATTACAAATAGGGGTTTAAAAACAAAAACACCACGTGGAAAAAAACTTATAGTTACCATTTTCACTCTTCATCATCATCTCATCATTGTATAAAAAATAATTAATGAATTATTAAAAAATAAACTAATTTGATTTAAAAATTCAATTAAATCGAAATGTATTATATCAAGAAGTAAGAGTTAGGCGACAGACTGAATTGGACAGGGCCTTTTATTTTTTCTATTTTGTTATTATTGAACTATTTTCTAGATATGCTTGAGTAGTTTTAGTTTGGTGTGTCTTTCAAATTGCAATTTGTTCTTAATTGAAAGCACATTTGGGTTACAAGCCGCAGGTTTGAGCTAGAAACTGGAAGTTGAAGCCGCTAAGGACTAATTAATACCTCCTAGTACCTGGCTGCAAACTGTTATTGATTACTATTGAATCATGCATTTTTTTTTATCTTGCTGCTTTATCATATGAGTTGTGAAACATTTTGTTTCAGTTAGTGTTTGGGGGCTGTAAAAAGTCTAGTCGCATTGTGATTGACAGCTGCCTGTTAGCAAGTTAGAGGGTCTGCAGCTAGAGCTATTAATGATACAGCCCTCCATTCTTAATGTGCAGACTCTGGTTCCTGAAATTCAATCTGCTTTTATTTACGTTAATAGTTACTATGCATGGGAAGTGCAATAAAAAAAACAAAAAAAAACAAAACATAGATTTGGTTATGATTTATTCCTGTCCTGTGTTGACACATGGACATCCAGCCATTTAAAAGATAAGTATGGCACTTTCACAATTCATTACGAATTTAAGTTTTTTTTTTTTTTTTGTGCTATTTCATCCTATTTTGTTTGAACTTAAAAATTTAAAACTTTTAGGAATATATGGTACTAAGTATACATGAAATACGGATCTGTCCTTTTTGTATGTGAGAGTGTTTCTAATTTTAGTGCCTTCAAAATGTGCTGGTATGGTTAAAGTGGTTAGAACTAAATTAACTTTAGTTTTGTGGGTTAAAAGCTAAATTTCTTTGGCACCACTGGATTATTGTGTCAGGGGTTTTCAAAGCTTATTACTCGTTTCTACAACAACAGGAATCCTCGTGGACTACAATGTTTGCAGATGACATTGTGATCTGTGGTGAGAACAGGGAACAGGTGGAAGAGAACTTGGGAGAGGTGGAGGTATGCACTTGAAAGAATAGGAATGAAAGTCAGCCGTAGTAAGACAGAGCTCATGTGTGTGAATGAGAGGGAGGCTGGTGGAACAGTGAGGCTACCAAGAGCAGAGGTCACAAAGGTGCAGGACTTCAAGTACTTGAAGTCCACTGTAAAGAGGTGAAGAAGAGAGTCCAGGCAGGATGGAGTGGCTAGAGAAACGTTTCAGGAGTAAGTTGTGACAAAAGGGTGTCAGAAAATGTCAAAGGAAAAGTTTACAGCAGTGGTGAGACCAGCTATGTTGTATGGTCTGGAGACAGTGACACTGACAAAAAGACGAGATAAAGAACTGAAAGTGGCAGAAATGAAGGTGTTCAGGTTCTCCTAAGGAGTGACAAGGATGGATAAGATTAGGATTGAGATCATCAGAGGTACAGCACAGGTTGAACAGCTGGGAGATAAAATTAGAGAGGTGGTTTGGACATGTCCAGAGGAAGGACAGTGGGTTTATTGGTAGAAGGATGTTAGAAATGCAGCTGCCAGGAAAAAGACAAAGAGGAAATATATGGATGCAGTTAGAGAGGACATGGAGGTAGTTGGAGTGAGGACAGAGTAATGGAGGAGGATGACTCGCTGTGGAGACCCCTGAAGAGGGAAAAACCAAAAGAAGAAGAAGAAAAATAAGTTGTTTCTACAACACATAAAATATACTAAGTACTCAAGTTTTCAAGGCAGTTTTGTATGTTCATCACAAGACACAAAATGTCTCAGAGTCCCTCAAAACGGTAATAGATAATAGTGTGCCAAGAGATATTTATCACTTATTTAGTCGTAACAGTTCCTTGAGGTGACTTGGACAAATAAATAAAAATAAACATGGCAGCCAGCTAGTAGAAGTCTGTTTATGTCTCTTAAAGTGAGTCACTACTGCGACTGTTATTCTTTTGACAGCAGGCTCCTTTCCTGAAATGATTTCATTTTTCCCAGATGACTTCACCTTCCCCAAAAATCCAGACTGCCACATTACCTTTTATAGCCTGCTGCAAACCAACGACAGCCTGACAGCCGCAGGATTAGCGTTTTTCAGATAGCACCGTTTTCTTTTGGATGACTCATGAAAGTGCTTATTCATTCTGTAAACATCATTTTCATTGATTTGACTGTTGTTCATTTGACCAGACTGTTATTTTGTAAAGTAGATTAGCTTTGGATGCTAAAGCCTGTTAATGACAGATTACATATAATTTTCCAAAGCAGATCAGCCCTTTACTCTTTAGGCAGGGGAAAAAAGAACAACGTATATCAAAATCCTGTAGTCACTCTTGAAAATAAAATTGTTCATAACTACAACATCCATTGGTGGTTTATCGCGTGGTTTGGGTCAAACCTGAGCAGAGAAGGTGTCTGCTTAATGTACAGTAGAATCAAATGGGTAATTTACCTTTCAATCACTGAAATGTTTCTTCAATATTCTTTTGTCTTACAGCTAAATTACCAGAACCGACCACTGTTAGTGCACAGACAAGTCCACCTTTGAAAAAACTTGACATGTCCATAGACCTTCTAGCACCCTTCCACCCTGAGAGAACAGAACTTCGAACCAGAAGACCAGAACTTTCCCCATATTCACCAACAGAGATCCCACAAGCAGACCTCACTTCCCCTCACACCACAACCTTGGCAACCCCCTCTACCACCTTCGATGACTACGATTCTGAAGAACACAACGTCAAGTTAGAGTCTGTGCCAATTTTGACCCCAATGGAGCTCCCTCCTTTATCAAAACCCAGCTCACAACTTGTACACCTGGATAACGAAAATGTCAGCTCCAGTTCACCAGTAAGAGAAGAGGTGACCACAGAAACCAGACTGAGTAGACCTCCAGAAGTCACCACAGGTATGAAAACTTCATCGCTGGAGGCAACTCCAAGTCCTTCATCCTCTCTAAAGATTGTCACGCCAGAATCAGGCCTCCCCACCAGCACCATGGAAGTGGACAAACAAACTGCACTGGTTTTTAAAGATGGAGTCCCTCCTGGAACAACATTGCATTTTGACCTGGGAAAGCCTGTGTCCGTTCCACAAGGTGGAGTGCCATCAGGCGACAAATCTATCCACATCATCTTAGTCAAGGCGCAGGATGCGAATGAGTCAGGTGAGTCAAGACAACAGTAGGAGCTTCTCTTCAGGGACTGATGTGGACAAGTTAGACTGGATTTGTCTCAGTTCAGAGCAGCTGCTGATAAAAGAGCTAAAATGCTTTGAGATTAAAATTTTTCCTGAGACTTATGTGTTTGAGACACTGATAGGATTGGAAAAATGTAAAACAGACATTAAGAAGAAAAAACTAAATGTAAAATGGCTCCATTGTTGTTTTGGTTTCTAGGATGCGAAGTACTCATGGTATGTGTCAAAATAGGCTGATATCTACATCAATGTTCTCAAATAAGCGTTCAATACAAAATGTTATACATCAATACATCAATGTTACATCATCATTCTACATCATTGTTCTTAAAAGCTCAGTTTCTTGAGTCTAGATATACCCACTGAAAATGACATTTAAAATTTTACCTTTGGGAAGTGTTCCTAACAATCACCTGAAACTACAGTATCTCTCAGCAGAACAATTAAATATCCCAGAGTGTGGATGGGGCCTAAAACTATTTCCTCTAACAACAAAGTCCATGCTCAATTTCCTCTAAGACATAAAAAACAAGTCAGTTTAACTTTTTGCCAACAAAGTCTTCATTTTGTAACTAAAATCTAGTTAAAAATAATAATAAATCAGGATGCCAATCTAAAACCTAATACTAATAGCTATCTTCGGTGTTGATTTTTGCTGCAAATCAGCAAATTATCTATGAACAGGTAAGTCTATAATCTTTAATGATGTTTCTCACCGCCGGTATAGTTTTTTTTTTTTTTTAAATTGCCTTTAGTGAACTACAGTGCAAAATAATATTACCACCTACACATGGTGTAAAATATCTTTCTCCTGCATTTTTTGCAAGCCTTTGTGTGTGTGTTCTGACCACCACAGTTTAGATCTGTCATCAAAAACATTTGCTTTTGTGTTTTCTTCTTCTTTTTTTTTTACAATGTCCTGCCAGGGACTTCACAATAATCGAATGCAGCTGATTTAGTTTTGTTTGATGTTCGAGTTGAAAACGACACAGCATAAGTGACTTTTGTGACTGCATCTTGAAGCCCTGAAACACACAGAGACTAAAGCAACTGCAGAGCCAGATGTGGAAATGTTGAAGTTGGTCATTTCGGTGCTGGCAATATGATTAGCCTCAGCTGTGTTCAGTAGGGTGGGCTAAAATGCTACATATATTCTATTTAAAAAAGGTAATTATTGAAAGCATCTCAAACAGCTCTAAATTCTCTTTGCCCCTCTCCCCCTACAATTAACTACTCAAGTTGAGTTACCACCATTAATGTCTAAAGTGGCCGAGTACCGAGTACTCATAATTGACCATTTCACCAGCATTGGGCCAATAAATGACAACAATGTGCAGCTCAAATTTGTTTCCTTTATTTAAATGTTATCACAGCAAGTCACTAAAAATACGACCAAGTTGAGACGTGTCACTTAGCGTTGCACCGTAGAGCCAGCCATCACTGCTGTGTGGTGGTCGTTACTAAAATAAAGGAGATCATTTATTTTATGTATTTTTTGGCATGTATTCATGCAGGTGTGTTATGACCTTCAGTGGATTTTTTAAGGTCACAGAGTCCACTTTAATTAGCTTTTCATAGCTTGTCTATATCCCCAATAAATGTTTACTGCCGTCTCCTCACACACTGGCACTTGTTTGTGAGCCTTTTGTGTTACTTTTAAAAGCTTTGGGCATCCCTTTAGTGTTACCTTCCTGCTTGCTGAACTGCTCCAAAAGGAAACGGCAACAGGAAATATAATTCAACACTGTTTCCTCAAAAACAGGCAACTTCAGCAATGTAAGGAAATGGAAGAGGGATGAAGGTGATGGACATGCACCTGCTGCCAGTTATGGACTTGGATTTGTTGTTTTTATTAGCTTCTGCTACAGTACTGTTTTTTTATCAACTGAATTTCAGCATGTTGCTCAAGTTACTGAGATATCAGGATAATGCATTCACTTAAACAATAAAATAGATTTTCTTACTGAAAGCTTTAGCTTGCAACATTTTTCCTGTTGCAATGGAATTATTTTCTGACGTTTTTTCTTTTTTAAGCTAATGTAAAATGTTGTCTGATCAGGCCATTGGTGCCAACACATCAGAGCCAACTAAGCTTATAAGGTAAGATGAAGCCCCCCTCAGTTATGTTTTCAAAGGGATTCTGCAGATATACTTAGAGATGTACTAAACTGCTGAGTTGCTTTTCCTTTGCAATTTCAACCCTCTCTGAAAACAGGAGCTTTGTTGGCTACGGTTAAAAAAGCAGCAACTAATTTTGTTTCAATGATAGGACATTAAAAGTAGCAACACAATAATTAACTGCAAAGTAAAAGGTAAAATTTAGTTAAAAACAAAACATCAACTTTGTGTAAAGCTGTCCCACCCAATACGCCACACACAATCATGGCGTCAAAGCATCAAATAAGAACTAAACATAGCGTCACAAAAATGAATATGATAAAATATGAACTATGTGAGTCGGCAGAAGGCATTTTGTGAAAGAAATTGTCTAAAGTGTATTTTTGCTTTTAGTCAAAAAAATGTCCCTCTAGTTTACATGAACTTTAAACTAATACTGCAGATCGCCACTGGGGGGGGGGGGGGGGGGGGGGGTGTGGGGGTGGTTCGGGGGTGAGTTTGTTGTTAGCTTGAGCTTCAAATTCCAGGTTCCATTTTTGTGTCTAGTTAGAGCTTCAAATTCCAGGTTCCATTTTTGTGTCTAGTTATGTTTGTGATAAAATGTTTTCTTGCAAAATTAATAAATATATTAACTTGCTATTTTGACAGAAACAAGTTTAGAGATCAGGTAATTAACCCAGTGGTGGCACAGAGGTTAGAAAATGTGAGCCTGTGATCGAAAGGTTGTTGGTTCGACCCCCTGGACCGACAACATCAAACTGTAGGTGGTGAAGCACCCATGACTTCCTCCACCCTCATTTGCTGCACTCTGGGCCCTTGAGCAAGGCCTTTAACTCCCACAGTCTGCTTCCCCGGGCACCTTAGATGGAGCTCTCTGCTCCACGCAGATGGCTCTGGTAGCTCAGTGGTCTGTGGTTGTGTCAGGAAGAGCATCCATTGTAAAAACAATTTCCAAGTCTTTGCGCAAGTTGGTTCTCTGTGGCAACCCCTAAGGTAGGGAGCAGCCGAAAGACGCACAAAAAAAAAGCTAATTATTTGCTTCTGTAGAATTGTGTATAGAAAAGTTCCCCTTTGTATAATAATATTTTAATATCTGACCAACAGGAAGGAGCATAAATCTGAATGTCTGAAAACTAAACAACTAACGAGAAGCAAAAAGAAAAAGAAAATCCCACATCTGTGTTTAGACAGATCAGTGTTAGTGTGTTTTCCCTCTGCTGTGCGTTGTTTAGCATTTACATATCTCTTTACGCTGGTTCTCTGAAACAAACATCTCATAGAAATCTGGAGAAATGAAAGGTTGAGTTTGAAGATGAAAACCTTGTTGTTGTGCGACATCTGCAAAATTCAAAAGCACAGCTGTTTTTGTCTTAAACTCTGGCACTCATCAGGGTACTTCTCTGTTCATCCTCAGGTCTCAGTTTGTCTAGTTGCACGTTTTTGCTCAACTTCCCACAACACAGTTCCCATATGCACCATAAAGTCTTAATGAGTAGACACAAGCATGCATTGTTTCAGAGCTGCTGGCAGTGACTGACCCTAATCATAACAAACAGGGGCCCGCAAACTGTTTACCATCCAAATACGCTCTCCGGCTCCTTTTAATCAATATCAGAAATGAGCTGCTGTGGAACAAATCTCACATCCTTTATTTAGGCAGCAGTATAGTGCTGAAGAACCAAGTCAAACTGAAGAAACTCCTGCTTTAATTAGGTGAAAGTAGAAAAACGACTATATTCTTATACTGGTTAAGCATTAAGAAGTTAAGTTTTAGTCAGTGTAAAACGAGATGGAAAATAAGTGGGAAGTGATTGTTTTTCTTTTGTTTAAGGTGCATCAAAGTATGAAACCAAGGCGTTTTAAAATGTATTGAATTATTTTAAGGCCTTCATGAAGTAGGCAAACTTCAGCTGTTGCAGTGCAGTGACAAGAGGAACACTTTCCTGTGCAACTTTATGGCAAACAAGACCATGTAAAACTGGTCTGGACACAACACAAACCATGACTGAGGAAAAAAGAGGGTGCAGATACTGAGCTAACCCTGCCATCCTGACCTGTCCTTAAAGAGAAAATGTTTGGGAATATTCTGAAACAACAACCGTTACATTAGTGCTTTACTTTGTTTTTACATGAACAATAGGTCAAAAATGTCTCCTGAAACAAGTTCATTGTTTTGCTCGAGCCTTTTAAGTGTTGCAAACAAGATGGCATTATGAAGTGGGAAATGTTTTATTGTCCTCACTTTTCAAAACCATGTCTTGCAGCAATAAAATGCATGATTTGGTGTTTATTGGAAAATGTGATAGGTTGATATGATAAAACGTGAAAAATCTGTTAACTATAACTCCATCCATCCATCCATTCATCCATCCATTATCTTCTACTTGTTACAAAGTCGAGTTGTGGGGGCAGCAGCTTGAGCAGGGAGGCCCAGACATCTTTCTCCACAGCCACCTCTTCCAGCTCTTCTGGGAGGATTCCAAGGCATTCCCAGGCCAACTGAGAGACATAGTCTCTCCAGCGTGTCCTGGGTCTTCCCCGGGGTCTCCTCCCAGTCAAACATGCCCAAAGCACCTCCCTAGGGAGGAATGTTAATACATAAAGATAATAACTGCATTACCTATTTTATGAGTAAGAGATATATGATAAATAACAGTGAATTGGTGTACAGTATAGGGTTGACAAAAGCTAATATGCTCAAACTGTGAAGGCCTACATGTTTCCAAAATTATGAAGAAAAAAACTTTTATATAAATCACAGTTATTAGTCTAATTGCAAATAACTATTGTCAAGATACTGATAGCAGAGCTCTGGCTGAACTAAATAGACATCCATCCATCCATCCATCCATTATCTTTACCCGCTTATTCCATTTTGGGTCATGGGGGTCGCTGGTGCCCATGTCCAGCAATCACTGTGCGAGGGGCGGGGTACACCCTGGACGGGTCGCAAGTCCATCACAGGGACACATAGAGACAAACGAGACAAACAACCATTCACACTTTCACTCACACCTAGGGACAATTTAGAGTTACCAATCAGCCTAACATGCATGTTTTTGGTCTGTGGGAGGAAACCGGAGCACCCGGAGAAAACCCACGCATGCACGGAGAGAACATGCAAACTCCACCCAGGAGGCCCCTGGACCGGGGTTTGAACCAGGGACCTACTCGCTGAGAGGCAGCAGCTCTACCAGTTGCGCCACCGTGCTGCCCACTAAATAGACATGTTAAGTATAATTTAGGTATGCTGTTCTGGTTAAGGGCATCACGGTGGCTCAGTTGGTAGCTGTTGCCTCTTAGCGAGAAGGCCCCCAGATAAAAGCCCAGTCAGGGACCTTTCTGGGTGGAGTTTGCATGTTCTCTCTGTGCATGTGTGGGTTTTCTCTGGGTACTCCGGTTTCCTCCCACAGACCCAAGAACATGCATGTTAGGCTGATTAGTAACTCTAAATTGTCCCCATTGCCCATTGTGAGAGACTGAATGGTTGGTTGTCTCATTTGTCTCTATCTGGCCCTGTGAATAATATGCGACCTGTCCAGGGTGTCCCCCACCTCTCGCACAGTGATTGCTGGACTTGGGCACTACAGACTCCCACGACCCGTAAAGGAAGAAGCGGGCAACGATAATGGATGGATATTCTGGCTAAAATGATTAGCGCAATTGCTTATTTTATCACAGGGTTGAATATCAGCCTACTAGCATTTAAAGGAAAGCCTTCAAAGGTTCAATTCATATATGATTTTGGCCTAAAGCTTAAGCAGTGAGCATGGACCATTGACTGGAAATAAAACTTATACAGTGAATGGTTTAGGGTTAGGGTTAGCAAATGTTTCACCGGGCTTGATAATAAGTATACAGTATTACAACATACTGTTGTCTTCTGTTTTCATGATATACTGTAAATTATATTTTAATTTAGGTAAAATAAGGGAATTACTATGTATTTTTGGACTGATTCCACAGCATACAACATGGCCAAGGGGTTAAACAAAGTGTGGCTTTGATATGTATGTAAATAGCAAACAGTGATAGGCAAAGCACTTGACTTGATGGTGACCACAAATCTTACATAGGTCCGTTAGTGGTCATTCTAGTATATATATATATATATATATATATATATATTGTAGTGGGTTTGCTTTATTTTTATTTTTAATTGTGTGCCTAATCTGTCTCCAGTGGACCAAGTCCTGAAAATGCTGAATGAGCCTGGGAATGGCTCTGAGTCTTTGTTTTTCCGCATCAGTGACCTCACGCAGGTGAGTAATGAGGCTGACCTGGGGAGTGGAGTGTCTGAGCCCCTTCAGTCATCTGTTATCGCCATGCCTACAACAATCAGCTTCGTCAACGGAAACCATGAGGTACAGAGGAGTATTTAGTCACACTATATTTTTTTTATTCCAGGCCGCATGTTCATTTAAGAAGTTCCAAATCAAGTTTTAAAAGAAAAACTGTTGTTTTCTTTACTACTTGTTAATATACTTACATATGCATTTTATGTATAGATGCAAATATTTCAACTAATAATCCACATAGTCAACTAAAATGAAATCAATACATTATTAAGGGTCGGAGCCCAGTGAAACAAAGGAACACAGATGCAAAGTAGCATATTCTTTCTCCTAGCAGAGAAGGGTACCTCTGGTTTATTTACTTTGATTATTTTTCCTCCCCTATTATTACCTGTTTCGAAGTTTATCATTCAACTTTTTCCAGTGATTTGGAAAACCAAAATAACACCAAAGTTGACGGTTGTCTTCTGCAGACCTCCACTGTGAATAAAATCCAGAAGCTCAGTATAAAGCTTGGCAAAGGTTGACTATAAACCTCTAAAACGCCCAAACCAAGAAACTTGGGAGTTGGAGGGCAAAAAATATGTCAGAGTTTGTCGTCCCTGTCGGAAATTACGACAGTAATTTGTTGTCTTGACCGTTGCCTGACTTATCATCTTACAAACCTGCTCTTTGCCAGGTTGGTGGGGCATGGGAAGGGACGTGTATCGAGGACTTGGACTCCTTCCATAATGCTTCTATGTCTTAATAGTGTTATGTCAAAGTTTACCTCCCGATTATCCACATGAATTACAAAGTAGAAAACCAGTCATACTAGCCAAACAATGTTACTGAACTCTAGGTCAACATAGTTGATGGTAAAAACTGGTAAAAGAACTGTTAATATATTTAATAGTTTACTTTGATCCAACAGTATTTAGGAACCTTTGAGTCATCAAGAAAACTAATCATCAATAATAATTAATTAAATGGGATGGATGAAATGAATGAAAATGCAATGAAAGTACTTACAAAAACAAGACCCAGTCGATGATTATGAATAATCTGGTCTTAAAGTAGATGTTACTCATTCTGCTTTATGTAATTGTTTTTGTGTTCTAAACCATACAGATATCGTTAGAGCCAGACCTTCCAGAGGAGGCTCTAAGGGATCAATTGGAAACAGCTACACCCGTCCGGTTTCTGGAGGAGGAAGTTCAGTGGAAAGAAACGGACCCAAGCACAGATGCTATACATAAAGAGACCAGTGATGATGTCCCAACAGACTTGCAAGGATTCAAAACTCAAGTACAAGATGATGCAACAGCTGCCACCACATATATACCCATGTTCTCATTTATATCTACCACACTATCAGATGCCGTCCTTCCTGGTGACACCTCCATATATGAGGACATGAAGGCTAGCACTCCATGGGAGGGTTCTGCAGATGGTGCGCTTCCAACCCCATCTGCCAGTCTGTCAGGTGTGATGACTGATGAGACAGAGGTTGGAGGGACTGAGCCTTCCACTTTTATCCCAGACATATCACTTCAGGATACTACCACACAGGGACAGATGGGAGATATGGAAGGGTCTGCTTCTGGAGATGTTGAGGCCTCTGGGCAAGATGTT
>NC_056515.1:20796534-20801469 GCF_014905685.2 Nematolebias whitei
ATAACCACCACACTGCTACCCCACCACTCCCCTGCTCACACCCACAGGCCTCCATATGCAGCAGGTACTAAAATCACCGGGGAGGCTGTAGTGGGACATACTGCAGATGGAGTTGCAGAGACAGGCTCAAGTGCAGAGCAGCTAATCAAAGAAGAGGAAGACTCTGGGGTACAAGGTGGCTGGGTTGACTTGCCTGTAGAGATCAGTAGCACTGTTTTACCAACTCTTAAAGGCCAAATCACATCAAAAATACAGGACTCAACACTAGAAATCAACAAACTTGAACCTTTCAAACAGCACTCCATTACTGGCACAGATCAGAAGAAACTTTCAGATGTTGCTGCCAAGTCGTCCAGCCCAACTTCTGACTATCACTTTGAGTTTTCTTACACAAGTTCTGCCAGTCAATCCAAACTGCCCAGCATAATCTCCACACAGAGTGTGGATCTGACAACTCCTTCAAGTTCTTCACTCTTTTATACGTTCGACCAGAGCTCCCAGTCTGTTCCCCAGTGGGCTCTGAGCCCTGATCCTTCTGCCTCTGCTTTACAAGAGGAGGAATTTGTGGACTATGACAGAATAATCAAGCCTGGTTTGTTGGAGTCACTGCCAGAGTCCCCGGTTGAGATTGGGGCTACAGAGAAGCCAGAGGATGGCACTGATTTAGTTTTTTCCATGGAGGACAGCTCTGTGGATGTCAGAGGTACAAGAGCTTGGCTGATATGGGTTTGAGAACAAAAATATATTTTTTATGTTGGGCTAAGTTAATGTTGCAGCATGTTTAAACCATAAGAGCTAATGCACTTTACAATACTACTATGTTCTCCTCCATCTTCATTTTATGTGCAGATCTTCTTCCTTGCTCAGTCAATGTATGTCAGAATGGAGGTTCCTGCTACAAAAATGGATCCCAAAGCATCTGTGTTTGTGCTCCTGGAGTTTCTGGACAACACTGTGAAACAGGTACACAGACACACATTAAACCTCCTGTGCTGACAGACTGATGGTGTGTAATAATAATGGCATGTGGTGTGTCTGCAGATGTTGATAAATGCCACTCTAATCCGTGTCTCAATGGAGCCACTTGTCAAGATGGGGTCAACTCCTTCACCTGCCTCTGTCTGCCCAGTTACACAGGACAGCTCTGTGAACAAGGTCAGATGCTCAAATCTGGATCTGTAAATATATTTTTAGGATAGTGGGTTTCTAGTTTATTTTACTTCTTTATGTTTATTTTTCATGATTTTCACCATATTTAAAACTTTTTTATTTAAAAAGGTATTAATATTATTGCATGCAATTTATTTCATTTTTTGTGTTACTTTTACCAGCAAAAATTATTGCCATCAATTAAAAATAGGCTACATGATTTAGTGGGGATTTTTCAGTTATGCAGATGACGCTCTATACAGCTATTTTAACTTGTGCGTCTTTAAAGCCTCTGACTTTTTAAAACTGTGATATCTACTCGAACATGTCTCAGACACTGAGTTGTTTCTAAACTCTAAAAAATACAGAATGGCTAATCAATGCCCCAGATAGCATCGTTGCACTAATCAAGCAACTAGATGATCATCTTGCCTGCCACCTTTCACACCAGCATTTTAAATGAAAATCATCTTATCTCTAAATATGACATATTTCAATCTGTTAGGTCAATGCTTAAAATAAGATGTGCACAATCACAAGACATGTTCTTTTTTCACAAATACGTAAAGATTTGGACAGATAGACAATAGGTAAAAGCCCCCGAGGCTCAATGGGATTAACATGTATAAACAAAGGTTGAATGTTACAAAACCTTGTGTGACCTTTTAGCACTCAGATTACATGTTGGGGATGACTCTCAGCTTCTACCACACCAAATATTAGGTCAGTATTTATACAACTGAAAGAGTTACAAACAGTTTTGTGGTAGCTAAGGCCAATTAGCTGTGTCATCTGCGATCATCTTGAATAAGTTTGACCCCAAACATTAATTAGTTGAAGATGTACACCAAATATGTTTTATTAAATTGACCCAGTTATTTAGAAGTTACAATGATAAAGACAGATATTTAAACATACATGCACGCAGACCAAAACACTCACAATATTGTCCCCCTTTCATCAGCAGGCAATAATTAGGACAGTGTCAAAATACGAACTGGAGATGACTATCCAAGCTTTTGTTCTTTGTTTAGATTATTGTAGATGAACAGATGCTCAGATATATTCATCATTTAACACGGATTCCTCATTTTTCTGGACTGAATAAAACGTGCATTGAATTTAAGGAAATGCAAACGTGAGACGTCATTTATATTTGACCCATCAAAATGAATGCGGTCATTTATTTACAGAATCAAAATTTAACATCAAACATTTACATTAATTTGGCAAATTATGAAAATAACAACATAAGCAATCAATCAGGAAAAATCATACGGCCATGATCTTTCCGTTGCTTCACCACAGACATTTATGAAAACTGTACAATTATGATCTTTTACCCACATGAATGTGGGTGAGCATTTTACACAGACATTTCTAAAATATCTGGAAGAATTTCTACTTGATAGAAAAGTTTAAAGATGGAAAGAAGTTTAGAGGGAGTAAGATGGTGTGTGAGGGGAGAAATGTGTTCACCAGAATCGACACTCTCCGGCTTTCTTCAGCTTTTCCTTACAGTACACTTAGGTGATGAAATCGGCTCCTTTACCTGGAGATGTCTCAGGTGAGATTCCGTTTAACGCACCCTTTCAGCATCTCAGTAGGATGCTGTTACTCGTCCGAAGTAATGGCGAGGCTCTGTTCGACACATATTCACCTCAGTGGAAAATGTTATAATCCCATGGAACTCGGAAGAGCTCTGTTGTCAGGATCATCCCGTCTCTCACAGAACTGGTTGGACTGTGTATCCAGCAGAACTCCAACAGCACTCCATCAGAACTTCAACAGAACCAAGACCGAGTAGACCAGGAAGTACTGACATTTTAAAGAGCTGTTTCCCGGTTCACTTTTGGGATTTGTTCATTGGTCAGAAACGACCAGACGGGGTGTGTTTTGTGACGTAAGAGGTTAGAGACAGCGAGAATTGTTATGAAACAGATCAGAAATGTTCTCACAGACAGAGAGAGTTTTGTTTTGGCGCTGTTTCAGCAACAGGTGCCAAAACTTCTCTATTTACGTCTGAGAGGATGTTAAAAACATGACAGTTTTAACATAACAACTTGTTTTGCGTTTTATTCCAACCTTGGACCAACTTACACTTGCTCATTCAAAAGCAGAAATCAGAAAAGGCATAATTACTCTGTAACAGCTTTGACATGAGAATAAAAATCATTACACAGTTAATAAAATTGATTAGTTCACTGCCACATCTAAAATGGTTTGAACTAAGACACTTTGATTATCAACATTTGAAAAATAGTAATGATAATAAAAAGAGAGTGTTCTTTTCACTTGAATCTTCAAGAAAGAAAGTCTCAGGATGGGTGAACCTGTATTTCTGAGTTCAAATCAATGAAATGACAGTCCCTGTCCCACAAGGTTCTTAAGGTCAAGATTTTTGACCTTAGACTTAGTTTTTGACATGGGCCTAGTCCACTACAGTATTGTGCATAATTTTTTGCAGGATCTAAACAACAAACAATTTTTGATTGACTCCATCTGCTATACACTTTCTCTTAACTGGAAACAACAAAGACATCTCTGGATAGGTTCTTCTTTGTTGAAACATTTAATCTTTTATTCAAAAGGCTTCTTCTGTCATGGAGCTGCAACAAACTCAGTCTTATAAACAGCACCTTCTAAGTAATCACACCTTGATTGTTGAACTAGTCTTGTTTTCATATTTTACCAACAGTAAAGACTCTTAGCTAAGATTTTTATGAGATGCAAAATAGTTTCCACGCTTTCTTCAAGATATAAAACATTTTTCAACTGCAGTCAAATTCAAATGACTAGTCTGATTTAGTGTCAGTAAATTAGATTGTTAATCTGAAAAAAAAAGGTTTTATTTTTTTTTTTTAGCTAAAGAAGCCAGCTGATTGCACTGAGACTTTACTTTGATCCATTACAACCCTGAGCATAGAGTGGCATGTGACAGAGCAGAGGTAAAGACTTTTCTAAAAGTAGGAAACCTTCAGTCCAACTAGACTCAGGTAGGACAGCAATTTACTCAAACAGCTAGGAGGTGGAGGGGGTGGGGATCAGGTTGGGGGTTTGGGATAAGAAGACAGGAAAGGGATATGAATAGACATAATACCAACCAACAGTCCCAAAATACCTGCTATTAATGTGCAAATTATACAGCAACATTGAAGCTGGATCAACTTTTGTTGAAGGAGCTATGGGAGTTTTGTCCAACTCTGGCACATGTTTCAGTCGCCTATTTATTTTTCATAAAAACCATTTGTAATTCCAGTTTATAGGGCATGTCGTTTTTGTAGTCAGATGTCACAAAAGATTATTTTGCTAATTAACAATATAAAAATAATTTCACGCATAAAGATGCACACATTGAGCCAACAACCCATTTCATCTGTGCTTTAAGTTGGTTCTGACTTCACAATTGTCTGTAGTTTAGTTAATGAAAGAGTGTAGTTGCGTTGGATACGATTAAATTCAGGACCTAAACTCACTTGTGCAAGTTCTTGTAAAGGTATTGTGCTGAATGGTTTTAATTACAAAGATTTAGATTTTTAGGTCAGTGTGTTATGGTTTTGCTCATGCAAAATAAATTTTGACATCTGTGTAGAGACAGTAGTCTTTGGCTCCATATTTAGATCTACTGATGTTAGTGATGTCGTGTTTTAACACTGAAAGGATTTCATGGCAGCTCAAAAAGAACTCAATAACCTGACAGCTCATGTTTCTTTACCCACATTTTATCAGAATAAACTGGTGACCAACAAGTAGCAGTAAATATCAGGATTAATTTTTATTTTTTTT
>NC_056515.1:20804469-20808079 GCF_014905685.2 Nematolebias whitei
ATTGAGCAATGAGCAACCTAAATAAAATTTGTACTTTGAACATCAAACCTTATAAAAGTACTATGGTAAATAAAAAAAAAACAAACAATGTAGTTAATATTTTGTATAGGGGAAATGGTTTACAAGCAGTATTTGTGAGTAGAAGATTTGGAAATAGAACGAGGAATTCCCAAAATTCCCAGCTTGCAGATTGTACCCTCATAAATAAAAAAATATGTGGAAACTCGCATGCAAATCATGTCTTATTTACCATGCAGTATTCATTTCTGACTCTTTTTTTTTTTTGTATTGAACGCTTGTTGAATTTCTGACTCTTGCAGAAATTGGTGGACAGAGCAGTGGAGTCACAAATGTCCTCTTGTTGCTTTCTTCCAGTGGAAAGCATAAAAAACAGATAATTGCTCTATTATTCTTCCAGAAAGCTTTTGCAGCTGTGTGGCATTGACTCAGTTCTTCTAAATGCAGCCTCCCACTTCATCTTCTGGATGTAGTTCTGTTTTAGGTTGACCCACCAGGGTACATCAGAATAATGCTGTGCTTTTATCACACAGCCAGGGGGGAGAAAGCAGGATTTCAGAGAACACCTGACCCTCCAGGTGGCTCTAAGTGTCATTAAGACAATGTGGGCTGATGGAAGTTAATAGCCCAAAGTCTCGACAGCAACTTTTTATGTCTTTTTTTTTTGGCAGTCAGTTTAGCTGACGCCACTGCTACAAAACAGCCATTGTTTGCTGAGGTTCACAAAGCAGAGGGATGATTGTGAGTCTTCAGTTTATTGTATATGAAGCTAAATTGTATTTCTGACCTGCACACAACAGGATATTTGTTAGGGTTAATGAAGTCCAACTGTGAGTTACCAAACTTACTCAGTGAGGGGTTTTTATTTCCCAGCTGGATCTCGGTGTCTCTCCAGCCACAATAACAAGAGTTTGATGAAAAACAAACAAATCAAAGCTACTGCGTAATTGCTGAAGATTATTGTTGCAGCAGCATGGCTCCATGTTGACTGGCTGATTCACACTCCTCAGCCAAAAAGGGAAACGTTCCAATTTTATTTTGCATCTTTATACCAGCCTCACACTCATGTTCTCACATACTTGAGGCTTGATCAAGAAGTTCCTGCACCTGGTTCCAAAGTGCAATGTAACGTGCCACTTTGGACATGCAGGATCTTCCAACCTGGGAAAGTAACAATAGTGGGAAGTGTTGCCATGGTAATGTGGAAAATGTTAATAAATATTTTCGTTGTATTATCTTCCATAATGTACTTTAACACATAACCATGCATTTCATGAATCCTTCATGAAGTGCAGAACCACTAGACTGAGGAATAGCTAATCGGGATTATCACTGTGAAAAAAAATGAAAATCACTGTAATGCCACTTTGATTAGTGATATGTGCTGCTGATTATCCATTCTGCTGATCTCATGCTGCTGATTATTTCATACTGCTGCATTCATTCATACTCATCAACTCACATATACTCATCGTTTTGCACTTAGTGTTTAGCATATTTCTTAGTTTATATCGTATTACTGTTTCTTGTTACAATTTATATTTTTGCTATTATGGGATGTAACTGGAACCATGTGTACACAGTTTCATTCCACCTCATGCACCACATGTGATGCGAATGGTAATAAAACCAACTTGAACTTGAAGTTTATCAGTACTGTATACACCCAGGTGCCTTTTGTTGCTGAGCTCTAACAAAGATCCTTGATTCTGTAACAGTTTAAATATGGAGGGACAGGAATCAAAATAAATACATTGCATGAGGAAAAAAAGAAGAGGGAAAACACCAGTCATCATATATTTTACACAATTTTCGCTTTGATGAATTTGCATTATAGTTTTGACAAAAGTGTTTTACGCCGGATGCCCTTCCTGACACAACCCTCACCATTTTCCCGGGCTTGGGACCGGCACAAGAAATACTTTGGCTTGTGCTCCCTAGTGGCTTGTTGTAAGGAGGAAAGGCCGAAAAAAGAAGAAGATGATATTTTACACAATTTTAAGGGCGCTCTCACACGCTTTTGCATTTTTGCACATTATGTGCTACCTGTCTCCAGTCACTGTACGAGATGAAAACCCCAGAAACACCCGGACTAGTCCATCACAAAGACTATGAGTCCCTGTGATGGACTAGTGTGATGGACCCTGTGATTATGTAGAGACAAATGAGACAGATGACCATTCACTCATACCTGGTGACAATTCTTTTTCTTTCAGTTGTTCCCATTTCAGGTGTCTCCACAGCGAGTCATCCTCCTCCATCTCACTCTGTCCTCTGCATCCTCTCTCCTCCCTCCAACTCCCTACATACTTTCTCTAACTCCATCCATATATCTCCTCTGTATTTTTTTGGCAATGTAGAGTTATAAAATAATCTAACATGCATGTTTTTGGTCTGTGGGAGGAAACCGGAGTACCTCGAGAAAAACAATACTTGTACAGAGAGAGCATGAAAAGTCCACACAGAAAGGCCCCAACTGGGTTTTGAACCCCCCCAATCTTTTTAATATAAGGCAACAGCTCTAACTACTGGACGACTGTCATTCCTAAACATATTTTTCTTGGTATTAGGTGGAAAACTGAGAAAACTACAGTATGCAATATAGTGTATAGTTGGTGTATAAGTTGCTGTGACATAAGCGTCTCATTGTTTTTGTTGATGTGGAGTTTCGTTCTTGAGTGTGGCGCTGCTGCAGCATATCTGTGACATTCACCAGCATCTTTTTTGCAGCAGTTTTTCAATGAGTCTGTGGTAACGGCCAAATTGCAGTCTTCTGTCAGCATCAAGCTATGACCTCACCCACCCCGCAGTACTCTGTCGCTCTACTACTCTAATATATCTCAGTCAGGCCATCTATCTTTGGTTCACCTCATCTTCCAGTAAATTCTAAACGAAACCTAAAACTGCAACTTGCACAACAGTTTCTTCTTCAATATTTGTGAGATGAGGGACAAATAGAAAATGTTTCTCCTATATATGTAGGTACACATCATGGGACCGGACATAGCATACGACTGGTATAGAAAAATAACTTCTTTTTTTTTTTTTGCACAATGCGACATATACTCCCACAACGTAATATGTTTTCAGAAGCAGTACAAATGCCAAGAACACAAAGAATTATACTCCACAATTATGCAAATCAGGTGCAGATAAGGACAAACAAAAGTATGCCGTAATACTGTGGAAATACAGACGTAGAGTTAGGACAGCAGAGCATAAAATTGTGTTGACTATTACATTTGAGACACTGCTTTTAAGGCACATGAGTCATACGAAATCATTTAAAGTTTCTACACATGCTACAAAAATCTTGTGACACAACTAGTCTGTTTTAGCCTGACATTAGTTGAAAATGCTAGAGTAGGGATCATCAACGTTCTCAGCATTTGACCCACAAAATAACAGTTGCAGAAACTCTTGACCCAGACTATTGACGGCTAAAGTATATAAACACTGATATTAAGCCATTTAACAAAGAGCCTTATCAACGGTAATATTCATTTACTGTATATCCATTCATGACTACTGTTTTTTTAATTAAAGTTAAAGCTTAATATGCTTTTGACAACCATTTTAAAAGTAATTTGAT
>NC_056515.1:20808179-20809923 GCF_014905685.2 Nematolebias whitei
TTTTTTTTAAAGATCTCCAGAGGTGTATTAGCAGTGTTTGCACACACTTTGTGATATATATCTGTGAAAACTCTCTAGCTCTGGGCGTCGGCTCCTCTGCAGATTAGTTCCAGCTTCTCATCCAATATTTATGTCATTACTCAGTTGTTGATCCAGGTTCCAGAGGTCCTCTGGGACTCCAAAATTTGAACTTTTCCAGAATAATGGACCAGTTTTTAGAAGTTGGACTTCTTTATTTTAAAAGCAAAACTACAAGTATTAAAAAAGTAAATTCTTCTTCTTTCCGGTTCTCCCTCTTCGGGGGTCACCACAGTGAGTCATCCTCCTCCATCTCACTCTGCCCTCAGTCCAACTACCTCCGTGTCCTCTCTGCATCCATATATCTCCTCTTTGGCCTTCTTCCTGGCAGCTGCATTTCTAACATTCTTCTACCAATATACCCACTGTCCCTCCTCTGGACATGTCCAAACCATCTCAGTCTGGTCTCTCTAACTTTATCTCCCAGTTGTTCAACCTGTGCTGTACCTCTGATGATCTCATTCCTAATCTTATCCATCCTTGTCACTCCTAAGGAGAACCTCAACATCTTCATTTCTAACACTTCCAGTTCTTTCTCCTGTCTTTTTGTCCATGTCTCTGTTTCCAGACCATACAATATAGCTGGTCTTACCACTGTCTTGTAAAATTTTCCTTTGATCTTTGCTGACACCCTTTAGTCACAAATCACTCCTGAAACTTTTCTCCATCCACTCTATCCTGCCTGGACTCTCTTTTTTCACCTCTTTACCACACTCCCCATTTTCCTGGACAGTGGACCCCAAGTACTTGAATTCCTGCACCATTGTGACCTCTGCTCCTTGTAGCCTCACTGTTCCACCAGACCCCCTCTCATTCACACACATGTACTCTGTCTTACTACAGCTGACTTTCATTCCTCTTCTTTCAAGTGCATACCTCCACCTCTCCAAGTTCTCTTCCACCTGTTCCCTGTTCTCACCACAGATCACAATGTATTAAAAAAGTCAAATGGTAGGACTTTTTAGGGCAAAATTAACACAGATTTAATGGCAGCTCCCGCAGAGATTACAAATTTGTTCAGAGCATCTTTTTATGAACAGATCTATAAGAGTTAATAAATTCAATCAATTCTGAAATTGCAAAGCATTATGGTCTTTTTCCACTGATGTAGTGTGCAACTTCTGTACACTACTTTTACAGTACTGTATGATAAATCTATACGACACTTTAAAGTGGAAGATGCAAAAAGTAAAAAAAAAACAAAAAAACAATTGGATAACTATTCTGTAGATGATGATATTTACTTTCCCATCCAGAAAGCATCCTCAGTTCAAATTTGAAGCATGTGGAGCTGAACATGATGAATGCAACATCAGATATGAATCAAACTGAGATGTTGGTTGACAGCTGGTTTACCTTGAGGAAATGACACGTGTCAGACTCAGACTCGCTTTACTGTCATTTAAACTATTACATAATAAAAACAAGGACTTAGTATACTATGATTAAAAACAAACAAACAAGGATTCCTGATACACAGCCTTAGGGTACTCCTGCTGAGACATCACTGGATGTCCCAGAAACAGTGCAAAGGCACATTTCTATACTGTAACTTGTCCACCTAGATGATACCTCAAAGAAAAAAAAAAAGTAGCTGCATTGCACTTAAAATTATTTTGAAAACAAAAAGTTGACCAATCAAGGCAAACCTAACCCTAAAATAAAC
>NC_056515.1:20810023-20811110 GCF_014905685.2 Nematolebias whitei
GACAACTCTTTGCAAATTAATTTACTTACCCCTTGCTGATCTTCTTGTGGACACAATTCCTTCTGGGTGCTTAGCTTTTTGTCAGTTAGTGTATAAGAGTGATTACATTTTTATGTTATAAATCCATCCATCCATCTATCCATAATCTTTTACCAGCCTCTTCCTTTTTGGGTCGCGGGTCTGTTTATAAATAACTACAATAATTTTGTCAACCAACACAAGAATTTTAAGAATTGCAAGTCAAAAAATATGTTGAGTTTTTGGTTATTTGTCATTCTGAAATTGTAATAAATTGCTCACAAACAAAACATACAACAAAAACATCTTGAATTTTGTGCAGAATGGTGGTATTAGTAACAACAACCCTAACAACAACAATATTTGGGATCTCTGGCTCAAAAAGACAAATAAATAATATACTGTATATATTTTTTTCTTCTTCAACAGTTCAGGCTGGGTTGCGTCCTTCTGAAGGCTGTCACAAATCCGGCGGAGGCAGTGAGGGAGGTGCTGATTCACATTTTACAACGAGGAAACACTCTGCACATGACAAACCAAAAACTGAAGGAGGAGAACCAAAGGCTGATCCAGGAACACCAGCGCATTGCTGCAGAGTAAATATACACACACTCACAAGACAAATTACTGTGCCTATAAAAAAGTATCCACCCTGTTGGATGTTTTACACTTTTATTGCTATCATTAATCAATCATGGCCAATATAAATTTGGCTCCTAACTCAACTCAGAGAAAGGATTATTGAAAAGTACAAGTCAGAATAGATACACACGTATTTCCAAGGCCCTAAACATTCCAAGGAATCCAGTGAAATACACCTTCAAGTAACAGAACATGTGAAAGTCTGAGCAGGCTGTTCTCACTAACTGAGTGACTGTAAAAGAAGGAGAATAGTGAAAGAGGCCACTAAGACACCTGTGAGCACTCTGAAGGAGTTACAAGCTTCAGCAGGTGAAGACGGGAGAGACTGAGCATACAACAACTGTTTCCCATGCTCTTCACCAGTCTGAGCTTTATTGGAGAGTGACAGAGAAGACCACTGTTAAAAAAACAGCACTTAAGCACTGTG
>NC_056515.1:20811210-20812402 GCF_014905685.2 Nematolebias whitei
GTGTTCATGCGTGCACATCTGCTCACAGACTCATGTTCATGTTTGTGCTGATGTTCAATGTTTTATGTTATGAGTGCTTAGTGTATATTTAGTTGATGTTTTTCTTAGTTCATATCTTAGATGTTATTACTGTTTTTCTTATACATTTTATTGTTGGATGTAACTGGGACCCTGTGTACATAATTTCGCTCCACCACATGTACCACATGAGGTGCGAATGACAATAAAGAAACTCTGACTCTCTCTCTGACTCAACTAGAACAGGCACCTGACGGCATTAGTTGTCGCCTCATGAGCCATATGAAACTTGATGTCATGAGTAATAGTTGCCAAAGCATCCAACATTTAGTCATAACAATGAGTGAAGGTCATTAGACAGAGAAAGACTTGTAGACGCATTGGACACTGTTACTAGAACAGTGTGGGTTTGAATGAGGCTTGGGGATCCTGTCAAAGCATGCCCAGCATGTAGGCTTTACAAATGTCGCATTAGCTCAATGTTGGAACTAAAGGATGCATGAGAACACCTGCACACATCATGAAGGTTCTGATCTGTAACACCAAGGTGACTGATGTCTTGTGTGCCAAGAATTGCACAATTCCAGGACATCAGACTCTTGACATCCAGACCAAAATTATTTGACCTGTGAATGTCCTGGAGTGGACAAGCCAGAGCACAGACTTGAATCTAATTGAACATCTCTGTAGATATCTGAAAATAGCTATGCACAGATGTCTCCCATCCAACCTAATGGAGCTTGAGAAGTACTGCAAAGAAGAATGGGACAAACTGCCTAAAGACAAGTGGATCAAGAAAAAGTACCAAGCAAAGGCGGTGAATACTTACATAACTGTGATTTCTTAGTTTTCTATTTTTAATAAATGTGCAAAAATTTCAAAAAATATTTTTTCACATTGTCATAATGGGGAATTGTGTGTAGAAGTTTGAGGACAGAAATTAATTTAATACAATTTGTAATAAGACCATAACATAACAAATTGTGGAAAAAGTGAAGTGTGACTACATTTTGATGCACTGTATGTGTGTGTGTATATATATATATATATATATATATATATACAGTGCCTTGCGAAAGTATTCGGCCCCCTTGAACTTTTCAACTTTTTGCCACATTTCAAGCTTAAAACATAAAGATATCAAATTTTAATTTTTTGTGAAGAATCAACAACA
>NC_056515.1:20812502-20817892 GCF_014905685.2 Nematolebias whitei
ATCGGCCAAATATCCAATGTCGTGCATCTCTAATACCAAGTGTCATAAAAGTTAAAGAAGGTCATTTTTCCACTCACCTTCTGTGTTTTCTGTCTCTGCAGACACGGAGGTGTGTGGATTTGGCTGGGGCAAGTTTCAGTCTCATTGCTACAAGTACTTCACACACCGTCGGACCTGGGACGCCGCTGAGAGGGAGTGTCGGTTCCACGGCGCCCACCTGGTCAGCATCCTGTCCCAGGAGGAGCAGATCTTTGTCAACCGTAAGTCTGTTCCTGTCCTGCTCACATCTCACCTGTCTGATAAAGTTCCTCCCATCATCCATTCACCCCCATGATCCATCTTGATTTTAGCTTGATTGATGGGTGGGTGTGCTCCCTCCCTCTGCAGGTCTGGGCAACGATTATCAATGGATCGGTCTGAACGACAAGATGTATGAAAGAGACTTCAGGTGGACTGACGGCAGCCCATCGGTGAGACAGAGACTAGAATACTTCACTTAGGTCTCATCCAGGGGCCTGGAAAGACTGTGTGGAGACTTCATGTCTGCTCTCCTGGAACAGTTAATGTAATAGAAACTAAAAGTTTCTCACCAAAGACTAAACTTTATAAACCGATGAATGATAGGTTTGTTTTCTCAAGATGCAAACAACAAGTGGGGGGTGCCCTACGCAAAGAAAAACCACACCAAAACAATCCACAGTTGTTCGATATGTCAACATCCTGAAAACATTTGCTGGTTTGTCCACAGTCATTTAGTCCGTGTCCAAATATAAATTTCTGCACGTTTGCTGTAGAAAACAAGCAAAGTGAAAATGTGTTTGATTCTAATGTAACAGAGTGGAATTCTATATCGTCGGAGGAGAGACGTAAAAATTACACAAAATTACAGAGAACGAAATTCACAAAAATACAACAACAAAGAGACAGAACAACCACAATATGAAGTAAAAATGTCAAAACCTCCACAAAGTTATGCAAAACTTAAAGCAAAGCAAATAAACAAATAAGACACAAAATCTGCTTTGATATTCGATTAGGGATCCCCTTTTGAAATTGGTTTAAAATTGATTAAAGGACCAAGTTTAAAATGAATAATAACTCCGATTTGAACAAAAACTCAGGTAATTTAAATCGCTTAAGCATTTTAACGCCTTTATTATTGTTCAGCCATTGTTTTTGTATTCATGTCATGACTTTCAATGATCTCTTATACAAACAAACATAAGGTGCAGATAAAATATTTGAAAAGAAAAACTGCAAAAATCTTCTCCAAAGAAAATTGTGATTTTGGCAACAGCAGAAAACCCAACCCCTACCGGGTAGTAGCTTCATTAACGTGACGTCCTTTAAAAGTTCTTTAAATGTGTCTTATATTTAATTTATTATTTAGGTATTTGTTAATAAGAATGCATCTGCTCTGTGTTAGTTCTACCTCATGACTCAAAGACAATTTCAAAGACTTTAAATTGAACCGATTGGTGCAAACATGCAGTCCAGTTGGGCGAATCTGGATTTGACGCTTTTCTGCTAAACCCTGCAGCTTCCTGCACTTGTCACATCTTATGGGCTCTGAAGAGAAATGTTTTCATTTTTTAAAATTATTCTTTAAAATAAGTTAAGTTAAAACAACGCCATTACTCATCAGGAGCAATCTCACGGCCTCACATTATTATTATTATTATTTTTTTACAATGATACATGATTGCAGCTGAAGATGTCCCAGGTTTTGGCACAGCAGATGAAACATGGCTATCATCTGTTTCGTCCACTCCCGGCTCACACACGTTGTGTGTCTGCTGGGAACGCTCATGTGAGCTGTGTGAAATGAAGAGAGCAGAGGAAAAAAAGAAGAAGAACTGAAATCTGATGCAGGAAAGGGACTGGTTGTTGTAATGTGTCATCAGTCAGGACACAGACACACCCCGAGTGGGAAACAAAAACTGTCTGCTGCCCCATTTTCAATATGCAACATACTGATTGCAGTTTAAAACAAACTACAGACAATTATGTTTTTCCCCAGTGTAGAGGAAACTTCAGGCTTCTTCATGTCTGTGCATTTTGTTGTCTCGTCAGCACCCTCATCTGGTGCCTCCATGAATCACAGAGAGAGCTATTTGATCTAAAACATCTAAAAAGCTTTAGTCTGATTTTCATTATCTCTGCCTTTCCACCTTTACTTTATCACATGAGTGCCAGTCCTGGGTTCAGAAAATACAACTTAAACATTACACAAATTTAAATGTAATTAATACCTAATTTACACACCAAACTCTTAAAATCAGTTAGAACCAGAACATCCATCACTCCCAAATATGTTCAACTTAAAGGAAAAGTGTCTAACAGTTTGGCAAAAGTAGCTGGTCTGAGTTTTTCAGTTAGTATGTACTGTCTTTGCAAATATTTTCTACACAGCAGACTACCACTTCCTGTCCTTCTTTGGCATTCAGCCAATTAGACTTGAACAGCTCAATAAATCCTAGAAGCTAAAGTGCAAATAAAAAACAGCACAGACCGATTTTTGGCCCCAGGTGGACACATTTTTGAAGCTGCATGCACAGAAAACCATTTTATTTATCTATTTAAAGAAAAAAAGTTGCAATGACATGCATGTAAAACTTCAGTGGGTAAAAATGTTAGATCTTGCATAAAATTCATATTAATGCCTTCCACCAAAAGGGAAGCAGCATTCTACAGATTGCACAAAAGTTTTGTCCAGAATAATAACATTAAATGTTGGGCCTGTTACCAAAATATATAACTAATCTCTCAGTGATTAATTAATTGGCAATTAAATTTAATTGGATATTAAAAATGGCTGTCACAACTTGCTAATAATAATAAATAACATAATTCAGTCACTTTTGCTTATCTGGTGTTAGCTGAAATATGATGTAGTAGCATAATAGAGTTGTACACAACACATATTTTGAGGACTAAAAATTTGCACTAGATCTCTCAATATTTGACCAAAACATTAATAAGTCAAATATGATATTTGTTTAAAACTCAGGCATAAAATGGAATTTGGTCGTTTGGTTTTGTTTCAGCTCTTTTCTTCACATCAGCACATCTGCAGTATCTTAAGGCAGTTTTGAAATAGACCCTCAGTCACAAGAGTTCATGAACACCTGAAGTAGCATTGTGCTGTAATTTGTAGAATACGTCTGTTTAAAGTGACCTTTCAGATTTTTAACGTCAATAGAGCATAATGTCTGGAACTGGTCCCTCTTGCAAATGAGTCCCCGTAGCTCAAGGAGTCTAGCCTGTATGAATAAAGGTTGAATAAAAATTAAAAATAAATCAGAAAACATGACAATGACATCTGAAACGATAAAAAAAAAAAAACAAGTGAAACTAGACTACATGTTTGTTGTCCTTGTTTTAAAGAAGTGAAAATATGTGTTCTGGCAGCAATACGATCACTGGAGGCCGAACCAGCCGGACAGCTTCTTCCAGTCTGGAGAGGACTGTGTGGTGATGATCTGGCACGAGGGGGGGCAGTGGAACGATGTGCCCTGCAACTATCACCTGACCTTCACTTGCAAAAAGGGGACAGGTAAGTTTCATTTTATTATTCTCAGGTGACAATACATACAATGCATTGTAGGGGATTTATGGAGAAATAAAAGAAAGAAAAGAAAAACAATCATGCTCTGTGTTAAAGTCACCTGACCAGAACACCTCACGACAGGGGACAGGGGTAGCACTTGGGATGGCTGAATATTAATCTACGGTGGTTAATACCACCGTAGATTAATCTGCTGTTGTGCCTGATGGTGGATAAAATGACTCTTTGCACTTTCCAGGAGCTTTCACTTTGACTGCGACATACAAGCAATGGAAAAATAAAAACCCTATCGCTCTTTTACACACAGTGTAACTTATATGAACTTGAATACCTTGCACCAAAAACATCAAGGTTTACTTGCATCGCCTGTTCACTTCCAGTCCTGAAAAATCTCTCATCTCGAGAACTACAATTATTCACTATTTCAATCCATCAGCGATGGCGTACCGCTTGTTATTGCTTGTTACAACTTCAGTGCCAGTAAAAATGACTTTTAATAAGAAAAATACTTTTTGCACTACTGAATCTGAGACGTTTGGAACTTCTTTCTTTACATAAAAAAAAGATTGGAACATCTTTACCTCTGTTGTTAATATATGGGGTTGTCCTGCAAGAAAGGGTATTGTTTGAGATTTTGCATGATTCTTGCATCTCTAATAAATATAAGTGACGCTGGATACTAATTATGTTGCTGATGTGCTGCTTTCCATCCAGTGTCATGTGGCCAGCCCCCTGTAGTGAAGCATACGAAGGTGTTTGGTGTCAAGAGGCCACGCTATGAGATCAACGCCCTGGTTCGCTATCACTGTAAACAGGGTTTCATCCAGAGACACAGCCCGATCATACGCTGCCAGTCCAACGGCCTATGGGATGAGCCCAAAGTCACCTGCATTAGCCGTAAGAGACCATATAAACAGTACAAAGTTTCAAAAATGAAAATGAAAGTTTTTAAAACTTCTTTAAATTAACATATGTATTTCCATTTTTTTTAATCTATTCCATCAGCTGCAACGTTCCACGAGTCACTTGTTCGCCGATGCAACATTCAGAAAGAGCAGCAAACCAGGCACCGCACCCACCACACCAAAAGTCACGAGAGGCACAACCAAAACCAAGAGCATGAGCAGAGTAACAACTTGCTGCAGCATATCTGGAACCCTTTCGAGAACCAAATCAGGCAGGCGCACCAAAAGAATTGGAAGCTGCAGATCAATGAACACAACCAGGAGTAGACAGGCCATGATGTCTGAGATGGTTTGAAATCAGATTTGTGGAAAGAGCTAATTACTGTAGGCTGGCCTCCTTATCCAGAGGCATCGACAGACAGAAATAGTGTTTTGTTTTTATACATCCAGCTGTCTGTCCATGACTCTTACAAGACTAAGAGAAGGCATTGTCCACAAACATTCCAGTATGAACATCTTAGCACAAATGACCATTTAGGTTTTTATTTTCCTCTAAGCGATTGTACAGTCTTAACATTGCACAAATTTTAGGTCACTAATATACTTGCAAATTATTGTTTTCTTCTTTGAATGATATTAGATTACCAACAATTTTCAGTCAGGCCATCTGGACAGTTTCTTTTTTGCTGAAACGTTTCGCCTTCGATCCAGAAGGCTTCATCAGTCAAGGAAACACACAACACAAAACTGATTCTTCCCCCAAACAGCTTACTCCAAAGTGGAGCAAACCAGTTATGTTGGTGCTAAGATGGTGTCTTTGGCACGCCCCCTCCTCCGATGCCGGCCCTCTTCCTCGTTGACAGTCATGTCAAACTGGTTCAAAACCAAAAAAAGTCCATGCTCAATAATCCAGGTAT
>NC_056515.1:20817992-20822172 GCF_014905685.2 Nematolebias whitei
GTTTGTGTGTTTCCTTGACTGATGAAGCCTTCTGGATGGAAGGTGAAAAGTTTCAGCATAAAAAAGAAACTGTCCAGATGACTTGACTGAAAATTGTTGGATTGCATACCTGGATTATTGAGCATGGACTTTTTTCTGAATTGTTTTAATTACAATCTGTTTACACAGCAATGGTAGATGTGAAAAAGGTGCAGTTCCCTCACCACGCCACTAGTTGGTGCTATGTTCTTTGAAACTCTAAGTTTGCGCGCGTTAAAAAAAAAAAAGTTCTACCCGAAAGCCGCTACAATGGTCGAGATGGCAGAGAATAAAATGTTTCTATGGACAGACGACGAGGTTCAACCGTTGCGTCCGTTAAGTAACAGAGTGAAGTTGTACGAGATCCGTCTTCGATGATTTAAGTAAAGAGGTAGAAAATGAACGCTGTGTTGGAGAGCCGTACTTACATTTATAAGAGTCGGAAGCACAAACAATGCTCTGGTATCTGCCATTTCTTCTTCAAATTGTAGGAAGCCGTTATGTTTTGTGTCATACTGCACATGAGCCAGGGATTCCCTAACAGAAAATATCTGTTTTTGTCTGTTTACACATCAACGGACACCGGGACGTTTTTGAACCATTGCACTCTGGAACCCAATCTCAAATTGTGCCATTGTCAGAGAAAACATTCAATATTTTAGTGTAAATGAACTGTACAAACACAATAAAACTCTTCCATTTTCAGCAGAAATCGTTTTCATGTAAACAGGGCCTCAAATTTGTCTTCGAAAATGTGTCTTATCAAAAGACAGTGACATTACTTTTCAAATAAATAGGAAAAATTGCAAAGGTTTTTTTTGTTTTTACATGAGTTGACGTTGTCTGGAGCCATTTTTAACGTTGCCTTAATTTAATGGATTTCCCCACCTTGGCTGAGTCTTTGATTGAATATTTTTGAAAATGTTAAGTCCATGTTACTTTACTGGAAACAGCATAATTATAACATAATCAGTTCAGAGGGTTTGGATGTTTTTAGAAGCACCAGAACAGCAGGTCGTCTTCTTACACAGCATGCTGCACTTCCAGCAGTGAACAGGAAACTTGCGCATTAATTGACGTGTTCATTAATTTTCCTTTGAGCTTGCCTCTTTTAGAACTAGACTGAGTTAAACTCAGACTCAGCTTGGACCCTGATCTGGAGCTCTTTGGATTTGCTGTTCTTAGAGAACTGATCTGAGCCTTCTTGTCTGCAGCTCTTGATGTATCTGCCAAGACTAAGACCAAGAAAGTAGAGTACAATAATTACGCAATGTAGTAAAATGGTTGTTTTACACATGCACAGTTGGCATCTTTGGCCTCTCTCCATTCAGTCACAGATTTTTCCAGTTGCTGAATCCTTTATCTTTTGGACATACGGTGCTGAATAATCTCGTTCACATCATTCTCCCTCATTGTTCAGTTTTTTCAGTATTTATGTTTGTTTAATATGTTGATTCTGCGTTTGCGATCATGTGCTGAACAGAAACTTCTGACAACTCTCAACTAAAGGAGCAGTAATTCACATTTACTTTTCTTTATCTTTTGTTCAAAGCAAGTATATTAGCAACCTTTGTCACGGGACCGATGCCTTTTCTTTGTGTAAAATAATCCACAGTATTAAAAAAAAAGTATGTTGTCTCAACAGTTTGGTCACAGATCAGGCTTCATCTGACCTGCATTGACTTTGAAATCTTTAGTGAAAGCCGTGCTATGGGAAAAATCTTTTCAAAACAACTTTTTTTTTAATTCACTGTAATGAGCTCTTCTACGAGAACTCTCATTTTAATCCTTCTTTGTTTATGTCTGTGTTTTCTCATGGGAATCTCTTGAGAGGACTTTTATGAGCTTTTAAGTGCGATCGCATGACTAAGAATCAAATGTAGTCCACCAAAGGCCACTCGTGAGCTTGGATAGTATATATAGGCCTCAAAAATAACATTATCAGCTTAGGTAACTATTCTCTAAAACTTGTTTATATATATATTTTTTTTTTGTTTGTTTGTTTTCTTTGTTACAATTTCCGCTAATTTATTATCCATTTCCTCACATGATTTAAGTTCAGTAGTTCAGAATAAAGTGGGACAGACACACAAATGGCTCCACTTACGTTTTATAGCATACAAAGAACAACGGGCCTGTCGAAATATTCAAATGTGTCATTGTTTCTGAAAAGTTCCGTAGTTTGTGTCCACACAGACACACCAAAAATGGTACCGCTTTACAATAAAACTCCCCTTATAGATGGCTAATAAATAGTGTATAGATATGCTATTAATTCCTAACACTTTAATAATTGTTTATTATGCATTAATTAAGGGTGACAGAGAGACAAAATTGTTTCTTACCAAATAATGAGCCAATTCTGTTCACCTATATATTTCATCTAATTGTTATATTAAACATTTCAGACTAAGTTACTACCTTGTAAGCACAATGAGCATTTGTAAAAAATTTTTTAGGATATAATATTGTTATCACTGCATTATAAGTATCCACAACTAATATTATATGCTAAAAAATAGGTTTACAAATACTTATTGTGTTTAGAAGGTAGTAACTTAGTCTGAAATGTTTAATAGAACAACTCTAGATGAAATATATAGGTGAACAGATTTGGCACACTATTTGGAAAGAAACTGGTCAGTTTTGTCTCTCCGTCACCCTTAATTAGTGTGTAATAAGGAGTTATTAATGATTTATAAAGTGTTTATAGAGGAATTAATAATGTACCTATAAGCTATTAGCATCTATAAGGGGAGCCTTATTGTAAAGTGGTACCCAAAAAATAAAGTTGTTAAAAATCTACACTTTGGAAAGCAACTTTAAAAAAATCAGTATTTTCATATGAAACCTTCCATCTGTGGACAAGAGGTGGTAGAAAATCATAAAAATATTTGGAGCATTGTGAACGGAGCCGTTAGTTTTAAATAAAACGTTTAAGCATAAAAATTTTAAGGTATTGATCAAAACAAAAAAACATAAAATAAAATTTACTTAATCTAAAAGCTTGTAATAGCTCTGTCAAGAGACTCCTAAGTGATACTTTATTTACTGTACACATTTATTAATTAAACAGGAAACCAACAGAAATATTGTTTTATGTCACTGAACGTAGAAATACAAAAACAAGATATGTCCACGACTGCAACCCTTGACCAAAGCTATATGAATTATTCCTCTTTTTCTGACGTTTTGTCATTTTTAATATAACTTTTATATTAATTTATCCACTACCTTTTAGATAATTGTGCAAAAATGCCAAGAAAAAAACAAATGTAGTACTGTATATATAAAATACTAAAAATATCTCTCTGCTGCACAGCGGGTCAAAAACTCCACATATTACATTTTATTTTCCAAAATTACAATCCTCATTTACCATTTGCAAAAACTAGCTTATATTTTATTATGCAGACAGTTTAAAATTTGTTGTTTATAAAGTTTTATCACTTAAAGATATTATTACAGAGCCGTTTTAGTTTATTTAGTTTGATCCCCAGTGTAGATTTTTGTACAGATTTTAGCAGAAAAAGTAGATTTTCTTTTTTTTTTAAAGACTACCGTAAATGCATACACAAGGAAGGGTAAAGCATTATGAATGTGCATTGTGTGCAATGTAGTTATTAACCCTAAAATATATAATATAGATATCATATAAAGCCATATGAGTTTAACTTATTGCATACTTTAACTAAGAACAGACTGTGACATTAAATAAAGATCATTAAAACTGATGTTTACGATTTCCTGCCACGATGTTTCTTTCTGATATTATTAAAACGTGAAAATGCCATGTAGGAATTTTATTGGTTTGTGCTGTTGAAATTGTGTTCTTTTCCAATATTTAGTCTCAAGTCAATTCAATAAACTCCCAGTAGAAATGTTTTTTTAATTGAATTTTCAGTTATTTCATTCACATGCGTATAGCTTCAGGCTGCAGATCTGGAATCTGTTTTAACTTTAATCTATGGGAATGTGAAAGAAAATCATAGAAACAGTGACAACATGTTCTCTTTTAGTATATATTTTTCTACACTATGATGTTACTGTGTTTGCTGTACTTGTGGCATGAAAACCCTTTTTTTTTTTAAATATCACTGTCCGTATATCAACAATGTCAGCTGTGTGTGCAATAACAAGAGCTGTTATACAAGATTTCCTG
>NC_056515.1:20822272-20822406 GCF_014905685.2 Nematolebias whitei
ATATTTATTTATTTTTATTTAGTTTATTCCCTTTATATCTAGTTCTTTTCCTCATGCAGGCCTCATATCTTTTAGTTTAAAATCAAGACCCCCCCCCCCCCCCCCCCCACACACACACACACACACACACATAC
>NC_056515.1:20822506-20825482 GCF_014905685.2 Nematolebias whitei
CCCCCCCCCACACACACACACACACACACACACACACACATACACACTTCTGAAAAATCAAACAACCAAACAAACAGATGAAACTTTTGTCAAACACTGGTTCCCATGTCCAGCAGTCACTGTGCAAGAAGCAGGAGACACCCTGGACAGGTCTCCAGTCCACCACTGGGACAGAGACAAACAACCATTCACTCTCTCATTCACACCTAGAGACAATTTAGTCATCAATCAGCCTAACATGCATGTTTTTGGTCTGTGGGAGGAAAGCAGAGTACATGCATGCACAGAGAGAACATGCAAACTCCACCGAGAAAGGCCCCGGTTGGGATTTGATCTGGTGACCTTCTAAGGGCCACAGCTCTACCAACTGAACCACCGTGCCCACTTTTTATAATATACAGTAGTTCAAATCTTTGAACATTTTGAAATCATTTGAAAGGAAAAAGAAAACAGTGACCAAACAGTTTAGCATTTATTTTCTACAGTCCGTAGTCAGTTTAGTATACAGCATAGTTTAAATGATTTTCAGACTAATCCAATCTTTTGGTTTGTTATCATGTTTAGGGTTTTCTTAAAAACATCTGGTAATTTTCTACAAGCTGAAAACAAGTTTTTGACTAACAGGAATTTTAAAGGGTGGCAGAGTGGTCACTGGATCAAATCCCAGCCGGGGGGCCTTTCTGGGTGGAGTTTGCATGTTCTCTCCGTGCATGCGTGGGTTTTCTCCAGGTACTCCAGTTTCCTCCCACAGACCAAAAACATGCATGTTAGGCTGATTGGTAACTCTAAATTGTCCCTAGGTGTGAGTGAGAGAGTGAATGGTTTGTTGTCTCGTTTGTCTCTATGTGTCCCTGTGATGGACTGGAGACCTGTCCAGGGTGTCCCCCACCTCTCAGAGCGACTGCTGGACACGTGCACCAGCAAACAGAAAGGAAGATGCAGGTAAAGATGAAAAAAAAAGGGTAAAATGGAGGAAAAAAATGCATTAGTTACTTTTTTTCCATTTTTAAACTAAACAAGTTTGTGATTTTGACTTCTTGAATGTCCACAACAGATTACACTGCATGAATCTAATCAAGAGAGATTTGAGTTCCCTTACTTGTATTCACCCCTGACATCATCCAGTTTGTGCAGAAACATTGTAGAGAACATTGGGCTTATCCACACGCATCTTGTGTGAATCTAGATAAATTGAGCCCTGGCTCTTACATTATTCTACCTCGTTATATATAAACAAACATCCTTGATGGAACCAGTATGAGTCTACAGATCAACACGAGAACCAACACGTCACCAGAATGCCGTCACTTAGTTCCTAAAACGGGCATTTACTTTGGCAGAAAGCTTCATTTCAGCTACAGGATCAAGTGAAAGGAGCACCATGAATGGCCCTGGTGTTTTGTGTAAAATACCCCTCCCTTTGGGAACATGCCAAGAACATTAGTGCATTCCTCAAAAACTACACGTCTGCAAACATCCCTCTGAAAGTGTATTACAGCCAGGCTCCAGCCGATAGAAGCATTGCCGACTTTTAGTTTCTTCTTCCACGACTGTGGCATTAATCTGAAGTTGTCGTATGGAAGTCGTGGTTTATGAACTGTTCTAAAGTTCGTCTGTCTTTCGGCTGCTAATGGTTTCTTTCATGCTGCAGATATCGACTAGGTTTATAAAACAAAGTCGACAAGAAAATGACACGAGCCATAAAGTTTTTTATTTAAACCTTTAATGGAGTAGTTCACGTTGTTGAAAATAACGATTTTGGTTTTAAGGCCAGAGAAGAAAAGGTTCATACAATGAATGTGAGAAGATAAGCAGGTGAAACTAGCTTGTTAATACACGAATAAACTGAAAAATGCAACAACAACCACTTCCTCTTCAATTCAAACTTCACTCATTCATATATGTGGTTTTCTATGGTTTATTATTGCAAAAAGAAAAAAAAAAAACGTGATTTGAAATGCCAATGGGAATATTAATTTTGGACAGACCAGACGGGCTTTTCACCAACTCCCAATGTCTTACTTTTTCCTTTCTTTTAAATCTTACAGAAGTGATATGAACTTAGAAACTCAAACTGCAAATCGATCAAAGCCAGAACATAATGCAGCTGTGGATCAGTTTTTGGATCAGTAAAGCCTTTTTACGCTGTCACTGAATGATCACTGCAACATGCTGTTTTCCGACGTCTGTCCAGCTGTTCTTCAGTAAGAACAACAGCAGGTTGACTTATCAAAGATGGCGCCAAACAAAACTCTACCAGGCTCCAAGTAGATGACCTTAACCCAAGTTTGAGCCAACTGGCACCAAGTGCTGTGATGTTATACTGGATCAATGCACTCTGGGGTCTCTGTGTTAACCTTATATGGATAAAACCCTTGGTGCCTCCATTCAGGAGTTACTGGTAATGTGAATGTATTGTATTTCTGTCCCATTCAGCAGGTTGGCTGTCAGCCTGCTCAAATGTAGGCTGGCATGATCCCAACTATCTGTGCAATCCTAGTATCTGCTTTCTACAGGCAGTTTTGATGCCAACCTAAGAATCCTCCTCTGGATGGCAGCTGGTTTCCATCCCAACAGTCAACCACTGACATGCTCACTGGCCAGTTCAACGCAAAACCAGCACATTAAACAGAAAACTATGCGCACTCATAACTTAAAATTTAGTTTGTAATTAACCTGACATGAATGGAGCTGTTGTTGGGTGCTTCTTTTTTGTTCTGTGTAGCAGAAACTGAGAGTAAACCCATGTACGAATGAGGAGAGGATGTAAAACAAGTGTTCACACACGTGAACTACTTCCTGTTAGGGACTACGATCTAATAAAGGAGTAGATTGTGCTTTTTCTGACCTGTTGAATAAAATGCAAACCTGTAAATCACATTATAATTATGGAATAAAAAACAGAAAGACAACTCAAATTGCCTTTTTAAAAAAAAAAAAAAAACTTATTTATGCAGGATTTTTCAGAGAAAAACT
>NC_056515.1:20825582-20838846 GCF_014905685.2 Nematolebias whitei
TGTTCTCTCCGTGCATGTGTGGGTTTTCTCCGGGTACTCCAGTTTCCTCCCACAGACCAAAAACATGCATGTTAGGTTGATTGGTAACTCTAAATTGTCCCTAGGTGTGAGTGAGAGAGTGAATGGTTTGTTGTCTCGTTTGTCTCTATGTGTCCCTGTGATGGACTGGAGACCTGTCCAGGGTGTCCCCAACCTCCTAGAGCGACTGCTGGACACGTGCACCAGCAAACAGAAAGGAAGATGCAGGTAAAGATGAAAAAAAAGGGTAAAATGGAGGAAAAAAAATGCATTAGTTACTTTTTTCCATTTTTAAACTAAACAAGTTTGTGATTTTGACTTCTTGAATGTCCACAACAGATTACACTGCATGAATCTAATCAAGAGAGATTTGAGTTCCCTTACTTGTATTCACCCCTGACATCATCCAGTTTGTGCAGAAACATTGTAGAGAACATTGGGCTTATCCACACGCATCTTGTGTGAATCTAGATAAATTGAGTCCTGGCTCTTACATTATTCTACCTCGTTATATATAAACAAACATCCTTGATGGAACCAGTATGAGTCTACAGATCAACACGAGAACCAACACGTCACCAGAATGCCGTCACTTAGTTCCTAAAACGGGCATTTACTTTGGCAGAAAGCTTCATTTCAGCTACAGGATCAAGTGAAAGGAGCACCATGAATGGCCCTGGTGTTTTGTGTAAAATACCCCTCCCTTTGGGAACATGCCAAGAACATTAGTGCATTCCTCAAAAACTACACGTCTGCAAACATCCCTCTGAAAGTGTATTACAGCCAGGCTCCAGCCGATAGAAGCATTGCCGACTTTTAGTTTCTTCTTCCACGACTGTGGCATTAATCTGAAGTTGTCGTATCGAAGTCGTGGTTTATGAACTGTTCTAAAGTTCGTCTGTCTTTCGGCTGCTAATGGTTTCTTTCATGCTGCAGATATCGACTAGGTTTATAAAACAAAGTCGACAAGAAAATGACACGAGCCATAAAGTTTTTTATTTAAACCTTTAATGGAGTAGTTCACGTTGTTGAAAATAACGATTTTGGTTTTAAGGCCAGAGAAGAAAAGGTTCATACAATGAATGTGAGAAGATAAGCAGGTGAAACTAGCTTGTTAATACACGAATAAACTGAAAAATGCAACAACAACCACTTCCTCTTCAATTCAAACTTCACTCATTCATATATGTGGTTTTCTATGGTTTATTATTGCAAAAAGAAAAAAAAAAAAAAACGTGATTTGAAATGCCAATGGGAATATTAATTTTGGACGGACCAGACGGGCTTTTCACCAACTCCCAATGTCTTACTTTTTCCTTTCTTTTAAATCTTACAGAAGTCATATGAACTTAGAAACTCAAACTGCAAATCGTTCAAAGCCAGAACATAATGCAGCTGTGGATCAGTTTTTGGATCAGTAAAGCCTTTTTACGCTGTCACTGAATGATCACTGCAACATGCTGTTTTCCGACGTCTGTCCAGCTGTTCTTCAGTAAGAACAACAGCAGGTTGACTTATCAAAGATGGCGCCAAACAAAACTCTACCAGGCTCCAAGTAGATGACCTTAACCCAAGTTTGAGCCAACTGGCACTAAGTGCTGTGATGTTATACTGGATCAATGCACTCTGGGGTCTCTGTGTTAACCTTATATGGATAAAACCCTTGGTGCCTCCATTCAGGAGTTACTGGTAATGTGAATGTATTGTATTTCTGTCCCATTCAGCAGGTTGGCTGTCAGCCTGCTCAAATGTAGGCTGGCATGATCCCAACTATCTGTGCAATCCTAGTATCTGCTTTCTACAGGCAGTTTTGATGCCAACCTAAGAATCCTCCTCTGGATGGCAGCTGGTTTCCATCCCAACAGTCAACCACTGACATGCTCACTGGCCAGTTCAACGCAAAACCAGCACATTAAACAGAAAACTATGCGCACTCATAACTTAAAATTTAGTTTGTAATTAACCTGACATGAATGGAGCTGTTGTTGGGTGCTTCTTTTTTGTTCTGTGTAGCAGAAACTGAGAGTAAACCCATGTACGAATGAGGAGAGGATGTAAAACAAGTGTTCACACACGTGAACTACTTCCTGTTAGGGACTACGATCTAATAAAGGAGTAGATTGTGCTTTTTCTGACCTGTTGAATAAAATGCAAACCTGTAAATCACATTATAATTATGGAATAAAAAACAGAAAGACAACTCAAATTGCCTTTTTAAAAAAAAAAAAAAACTTATTTATGCAGGATTTTTCAGAGAAAAACTACCAAACAAAACAATTAGGATGTTTTGATTTAAGTAGATTTTCTATTTTAGAGCTTTTATTGATCAAAAATGTGAAAAAGGTAGAATTGTGTCATAATCACTCATTCCCTCTCCCCCACATTAAAGGCACTTTTTAACTAATATTTTTGTTAATTCAATTTATTCTGCCGTTTTAGGTTTAAACTGTTACATTTGATCCAATATTTAATCTTGATATATAACATTTAATCTAAAAACAATAAAAGAAATAATAAAATACATTTTATCTCAGCCATAGTCATTTATATTATTATGTCTGCTTTCATTCTTATGTTCAAGATCAGTGCTAGATGTTTTATTGCTATTTGTTTACAACAAGACATGTATTGTAATGATTCCTGTGTCCAGTTTTACCACATGTGAGTAATAATGATGTTTTTTGTAATATTTTGTTTGTTTGTTTAGTTTTTTACTGATGTAATTATAGCCAGTAACTAGAGATGCACAATATTATTGGCATGGTATCGGTATCGGCCGATATTAGCGATAAATTTAAATATCGGGCATCGGCCTTCCATTAAAATAACTCACCAATAAGGCGCTGTTTTTGTATGACAACCTAGTGACAAGGACGCCTGCAGCACCAGCACACTTATGACATTACGCGCACCTACCTGCTCTGATCACGGTGGGAGAAGAAATGAAAATGTTGGCAGTGTGGACGTTTTTTAAAGTGACAGCACAACGGCTATTTGCAATGGCTGCTCAGCGTCAGTGATGTAAGGAGGAGCAACAACAAAGTCCTACAGCACTGTCAATGAATAATTTGACATTAAACATAATCAAAGTTGAAGTGTTGCGTCATTTTCAGACCCCTTTTTAGCATCTGCATTTGGTAGCAAGCCAAACTGACAAAGATCATGCAGAAAAATTTATTTTAATTCCACAGCAGAGAAAGCTCTGGAAGCAGGTCTAGGAAAAATATATATCAGTATTGGTCTCGGTTATCGGCCAAATAAAATTTGAACATATCAGATATCGGTCAAAAATCAAATATTGTGCATCCCTATTTGTAACATTACGTGTTCGCATTAGTAGATGCTGATTTCTATTCATATTGCATTGATGTGCACTTATATGTAGGACATTTATGAATGTGAGCAATTGATCATATTTGGTCTTCTGCACTCATTTTTGTGTTGGCAATGTCAAAATGTTAACAAACTGGTAGGAAACACGTGATGACCAAACAGCCTGTGCTTTTTAATTACAGTAAAACACTCCTAAAAGGGCTTTCTTTGAGCTAATAAGCATCTAATTAAAAACAATTTAGGCTCAGTGAGGATTAAAGCAGTAAAGTTGTTGACATTTTGTCACCTTGAACCTAGCACATTAACATTATATCAAAATACAGTACAGAGAGTTAGCACGTTCAGTTTAGCTAAAGATTTTGCTGAAAGTTGTTGCAATACTGTAGTCTCCTCGCAGTTTCTGCTCATTTCAACACACCATCAGAATTTGATGGTGACGAGATCAAAATAATGCAAAATACACCAAAAAAAATAATAACAAAAATAAACAGTAGAAACAGCTCTATATTTGTTTGTTTCGTGGTCATAAAGTAATAGTGGGCAGCAAGAAGAGTAGACTGGTCATAGTTTTGAAAACGTCTCTGTCTCCAGTCTACATGGAAGCACCAGAAACAGATTTTATTTTAAATCTCTAATTTGAAAAACTTTTGCAAATAACTCAATTTGTGAGGAGCAATTGCAGTAAAACGCAAACCTGTTTTAAAACGTATCTGGAATAGTGTGATAAAGCAAGTATTAGTTTGCCAAGATATTAAGAAAAGCAGCGAGCGTAGATCTACTCGGATCAGGTTTGCTTGACATGCTCTGATGGTCGAGCCAATCAGAGTTAGGATCACAAAGTCATAATTTACAGGAAAATTTAGCTTGGACAGAAGCGATACTGGTTTTTTTTATATATATATATATATTTGCATATTATTCTTATTCATACCAGATGTTTTTTTTCATGCCAGACATTTTATTGTACTGCTGTTTGCTTTATCTACCTACCTCGTTTTTTAAATGTGTCATGCAAAATTCCCATTTTTCTTCTGACGTCTGAAGTTTTTTCCGCACCGTTATATTTTATGTAAACTAAGGATGGTTGGATAGTTTGACCAGAGGGACAAAAACAACAAACAGTTCTACAATACGTATATATAAAATACCCATTACGAGGAATATGTTTCGAGATAATCACATTCTACTTAGAAAGCATAAAGCTAACATTTGGACGTTTTGACTTTGCACTCATTTTGTTGACAACACTTGTGCTTGGTCCAACACATTTGTACAAAAACATAAAATACTGGATGAAAAGATCAAGTACAAAGTACCAGTCATAGCACCTTGTTAAGACGGGACGGCAAGACACAGTCTAGTTGCACTAGCTAGTCCAGTCTGCCAAAAGGTCACAGAAATCAAGTTTACTTACTTTCTTTTTTTAATTTTTTTTAATCTTGGGTTCATGTTAGCGTTCCAATATCTTGACCAAAAACAAAGTAAGTGCCCAGAGTTTTAGTCCAACCATGAGTCATTTTGCAATTCTCCATTTTTTTGTAAGTCTCATTCATTCTTGAATCAAAGTATTGCTGCAGCTATATATTCCAATCCTGACCCTACACAATAACCCAGGCATGGATTAAATTATTAAATCATATAAACTTTAAACATATGTAAACCATATTTTGTGAAGAAATAATTCCTAGAATACAAACCAACATCATTAATGTCTTAAGCTTTTCATGAAATAAAGCATCACAGTGTGAATGTGTATATCCACACATTAAAGTCCCATTTTAGGTACTTTTATTCCTCTATTGTGTTCATTAGTGTGTATGTTTGTGCATGCTTGTGTGCTATATGTAAGGGTTTGGAGGTTAGCGTCTGTAGCTCAGTTTTGGCCCTTGAAGCAGTACACTCCATACAGCTTGTGCTTCTTGTCAGGGAAACCATAAAAGCTCACTGCAGCTCCTGAGTGACTGCAGCGTCGTCGGGGGCGAGAGATAGGACTACGGACACTGCCATCTGCCAGCCAGCCAACATCACAGCGGTCGTAGCCTAGAAGTTTCCAGGCTGCAAACATCTGTCCGACCTTGGCGATCTGAGCACCATCCTGTTGACAAGCATTGACAGCCTCGTCGTAGGTCAGCTTTGATGGGTGGATCAGGTAGTAGAACCTACCTGGAAAGTCAACATTAACATTAAGATAAGAACAACAAAGAAAAGACAATTGAACATTCATTCATCCCCTTCCCCTTCCTTCCTGAGTTGTGACAGAATAGGGCAAGTCCAGATATCATCTCAAGGTCTTAACGTGAGATAAAGTAGGCAATGAACAGTTATTTTAAACAATATGTATTATGAACAGTTTTGGAAAATATCCAATTGGCAGTGAAAGGAAAGACCATGATCAGATGTTTGAACTACCCTAATCATTTGGACACTGCTTGAACATTTGGATACTCTGTCCAACTCTGGACTTCTAATCTTATGATAACAGATCCTTGGAAGCTGCAGGCAGAAGCAAGAAGTTTGTCAGCATAGAAAGGCAAGCAAAGTCCAGATAACAACAGTGCTAAGACCTAGCAGATGCTTCCTTTTTCAACCAGTCAGTCTAATCAAACTATGAACCACGAGCAAGCACAGTTATGCCATATTTTAACAACAGGCTGTTATGTAATGAGATAAAGAAATTCATTATTTGTGTCTTTACCTTTAGTAAAAACCACTTTACGTTAAGCCGCCCCGCAAAATACACAATCAGTTGTATTAAGGGTTGATTTTTTTTTTTTTTAACTAAACAAGTACACAGTCAAAGATTTCCCTTGAATCCTATTTACATAGACCCTTATCAGAATTGGATAGCAGGCAAACTCTAAATGTATTAAAAAACAACATTTCATTCGAAGCTTAACTGGGGACTCACACATGGAACTCCAGCATTTAGATGCTTCTTTTACATATACTTGTAGCCATTTATGAATGTGGCACGATCCATTCCATCCTGTTTTAATGCATTTTTTTTTACTTAACCTATGAAGTGAAAAAATACCTTCCCTCACCTTTAAAGTAGGAAGTGAAACAGAACACATCATAATGGTTCTTGTCCTTATCTCTCAGGCCATAGTTACGAATGCCTGGCCTCGTGTTCTTGCCACCACAGGGCTCTCTGGACTTTCTGATGGGATACTGCACTGAGCCATCATTAAGCCAGCCAGCGTTGCACCAGTCCATTCCATCTCTCCATGCATCATACAGCTGGTCAAAGGATGCCACAACGGCATCCTGGTCTTGACATGCTCGCTCTGCGTTGTAAAAATTTAGGTTGTAGCGGCCCAAACGAGGGAAGTAGGGGAAGACAACACCTGCATGGAAAGGTCAAAAACAGGAAAATCAGACATGTGTCAATTGAGTTACAGCTGGCAGATAAATTAAGATTCATCCTGTGAGGTTTTATTCACTTTTTTTTATTGAACCTGATGGTATCATGTCTTGCTGAGTAAGCACAGCTGTTTCCTTGTCAGCCCGGTGCCAGTGCTTTTGACACAAGGGTGTCTGACTATTCTCAAACCTAACAAAACAGCTCTGACACTAATGTACACAATGCTTACAGAACACACTTGCTGTTGACATTCCCCTGAGCAGTCTTTACTGCTGGAGCTAAAAGTAGACTGACTGCAGCTGGCTGTGGTAGAATAACACCTTACTGACGTTGCATACTTATTCCACAACCTCATTCTTTCCTATTTTAAACTGCTAATAAACCCAAATGTTATACCTTCAAGGTCGAGGGACACAACCACCGTTTCATCTTCCAGTCCATCAATGATTTCACATTTATATTTTCCATAATCTTCTAATGTGATTTCTGTGATGACCAGAGAAGCATCCATCGGAGAGGAGCCTTCTAGGTAGACACGTCCATGGAAACGCCCATAGCTCTTTTTATGATAACCCATGGCAACAAACACATTCACCTAGAACACGAAGAATACAAAACAGAGTAATTTTTATAAGATCAGCCAATGTTCAAACACTGGAAAAGTACAGGACATTGTATAAAGAATGAATACATCTAGTGGTAACCATGTGGAGATGCTTGAGCCAGGCTTTGATAATTCAGCAATGTTAACTGCTTAAGGCTGATCTTGACTATACAAGTTCATTTCAGAAGCAGATTGTTTTAACACTAAGTGTATAATTATCCTGTCTCTCTAATGTGTTCAATTTGTAGTCCGAATTTCTCAGCTCTGATTTGATAAAAAAAAAAAAAAAATTGGCACGCAACTTAAGTGTCTTAATTTCAACTTGGAAAGTTGGATATTGTTGGCTAACCACAAATTCCAAATCTGATATGGGAGCCTTGGACATGACAAATAGTGATCATTGTAAATCAATATAAATCAGTCACACACACAAAGTACTGATTAATTGATTTTACTGAACAGGTTATAGTGTTTGAATGTTGTGCAAACTGTTTTTAAATTTTGCCTGCCTATGAGTTATGGTTCTTGCCAACTAATAATACAGACCCATTAGTACTTTGTAATTTATTATAAACTAAAGACAGATTTATTGAAATACTTTTTTTTTAACTTTCACCTGAAGGACAAACTTACGTTTGACTTTGAAATGTGATGATTGCTTTGCATTTTAAATTTTGAAATCTGAATGATTAGATTCATCACTCTTAAATTTAATATGTAACCGGTCTGTTGTTGTTGTTTTTTTTCTTCTTCTTAATTTTAAAGCTCTTTCTGTAGTGGTACATAACAATGGCTCCTTATGTGCCGGCTTGCAGCGCAATAGAAGAACAAATCTAAGACCTACTGTATTCATTAAAACATTTTTCTTTGTGTTTCTTTAGAGACAGATTTTTTCTTCTGTAGATTAAAGCAATAAACAACTTAATGTTAAAGTCAAATGCGACAATGAATGATAAAACAGTAAACATATTTCAGTAATAAGATAATTGATGACCTCTTTAAGGTAGTCTGAGGTCAGTTTAGTCCATTTGATCCTCATCTTGGGATTGGGGGGCAGTGATTGGTCTCTGTGGATCTTGCACGGTAAAGTTGCATTTCCTCCCCGCCTTGACACCACCTTGGATAGATCAGCCACCACTGAGAGTTGGGGACCATTTTCTGTAAAACAGCAACATGCCACAATTACAACCAATGAAATGAACCTGGAACTAGAGTCTAAAGCCACAAATACTGGTTGCCAATAATAAGGATGTCTTAGTACTAGTTTTCTGAGACAGAGTAGAAATACTTCAGTTTGGATACTTGCAGATAGTGAGTACTGAGAAGGTAAGTTAGTACTTAAACCTTATACATTGACTTTAGAAACACATTTCTTTTATTAAGAATACAGCAAACAGTCTTATGTCTTAATATAACATGTTTAGCTTAAAATATCTCTAAACTATAGACATTTTTATTCTTTATCCTAGATTACGTGCAAGTAGAAGAAGAAATAAAAAAGTGGTATCAGTCCTAAGTATTGGGGTGTGTTTATGAGTACAACTACGAGTACTTGAGGCTGGTATCAGGACCAATACTACTTGCCAAATGCAAACATATTTTAGCAGATGCAACACCTAGAGTGCTTTGTTCACCAGTTTATTGGTTGAATGTTGGCACTTCCAAATTTAATTATCAAATCTAAGCAAAGTACTGGGAGAAAAAAATGTTAGATTTGAAACAAAAATATCCAACACATTTTAACAAGCGGGGCAGCACAGTGGCACAACTGGTAGAGCTTCTGCCTCTCAGCGAGTAGGTCACCCTGGTTCAAACCCAAGTCCGGGGGCTTTTCTGGGTGGAGTTTGCATGTTCTCTCCGTGCATGCGTGGGTTTTCTCCGGATACTCCGGTTTCCTCCCACAGACCAAAAACATGCATGTTAGGCTGATTGGTAACTCTAAATTGTCCCTAGGTGTGCATGACAGAGTGAATGGTTGTTTGTCTCGTTTGTCTCTATGTGGCCCTGTGATGGACTTGCGACCCGTCCAGGGTGTACCCCGCCCCTCGCACAGTGATTGCTGGACATGGGCACCAGTGACCCCCGTGACCCAAAAATGGAAGAAGCGGGTAAAAGATAATGGATGGATGGATGGAAGTCACACCCACACATATTGATCAAAAATGTTACATAAATGACAAAGTCCATGCTCAATAATCCAGGTATACAATCCAACATTTTTCAGTCAGGTCACAGTTTCTAAGCTGTGACTTGTACTTTTCTTACCATAGTTTCAAATTATTATAATATTAGTTTTATTTTAGGACTGTTAGTTCACAGGCCAAGACCAGATATTGGTACCACTCGAGGTGGCAAGTTCTAATGATGTATTTTTTGTCATGTAACTGGATAATATGTGAACTTGATAGCACATCCAGAGTGGTAGTTTTGTCAGCTACTGATAATATTGATCATAAAGTGACAAAATTAAAGGGTGATTTTTTTCACATGTACTGTTCGGTCTTGTTATACACAGCCAAGATCCTGTTATTTCACAAAGATCAGACCCAGACACGTTAGACCATATGTGTCAAACTCAAGGCCCAGGGGCCAAATGTGGCCCTCTTTGCCATCTTATCTGGTGCCCAAGATGATATATGAAATGTAAAATATGTCTATCTCTTGAATTTTGTCAGTAATCTTGGATTGTGATATCAAAAGCACAACAGAGAACATTAAATGAGACCAACCAAACTCTTGTTGAGGAAACTGTGACCAAGAAAAGATGTTGGGTATCTGATTTGAGTTAATATAGATTTTGAAACTGGCCCTTAGTTTGAAAAAGGTTTTAATTTTGGCCCCCTTTTTAAGTGAGTTTGACACCCCTGCATTAGACAAATGTTCACTTACATGGTGGCTCTACAATCAGTCATCTGTTATTGTGTACTGAGCAGGACTAGAGACGTTTATTCAACTTATATTTAAACAGGTTAGTCCCATTGAGCCATGAGGACTCATTTACAAGAGAGACCTGGACATTAGTCCAGTTCTACATCTGTACCAGAATCATCCAACTCAACATCTGCTTCTTCATCATATTTAAAGTATATAGTATAGATTATTCACAACCCCTTGGTGAATAGCTTTATGTGACAATGTTATAAGTCAAATTAAAAGAATAACTGTATTTCATTGTGTTTTGTTTTGCTTGGTCCCTCTCATCACTGCATCCACAATAACTGCCCCATCGCACAGTGTGACCAGCAGTGTTTCGCTCAGGCTGCTGTATAAGCATATGGGTGAGCAATAAGCACAGCAGCTAATGATGCATCGATCCTATGTTCTGTGCTGAAAGGCTGTTAAAGGGAGAACATGTGTTTTGTGTTTCTTTAAACTGCTTCTTCATCAAACCACTGTCACTGACGCCTGCACAGTTCCTGATAATGCTGAAAGCACACCACACTCATTTGGTCTTAAACATAGAAAATTTGGAATACGCTCAGTCATTTAGTGACCTGATACTCACATAATAGCATTAGTTGTTTTTTTGTTTGTTTTTTAATGGGCGTTCATTTAATTCCCAAGTATTTAGGTGTTTTTTTCAGCTTAATAACACTTAATTGGTGTTTCTGTCGAATATAATAATTTTTGAGTGGCTTATTAATTATTTCAAAGTCACTCAATGTGTTTCAATTTTCAATTTGTTACTTCGACATTCATAATAATTATCTAAACCTTGCTGTTCTTTTACAATAACTGCTAATCACTTATTTTTAAGTTATTAGTCTGTTTAGTTAGATTTTTTGGTTAGATCATAGAATCAAGTTGGTAAATTCATTCACAAGAAAAATACTAAAATATTACATTTACATCAATTTTCAAAGCTCCTGTTTCTCTTGATCACAATAATCTGTTTATACACACTGATCAGAGTCTTCTTGGTAAATTAAAATGATTGGGCATGTATTGGAAAGTCGCAGAGCTCTCTGTAGAAGACCTTCTCTCTAGAAGACAGTTACCAAAAACAAGCTATGGGGTCAAATAAATTGCTGCAGAGCTCAGAGTCTTGCAAGAGTCTTGCAAGGCACATATCTGGTGAAAACTATATAAAATCTGGTGCACTTAAGGTTTCCAAGCAGGGCCCATGATCATCAAATGGAAGACATTTGGCCAAACCAGGAGGACTCTGGTCAACTGGTCACACTGAGAAATCGAGGGGAGAGGCCTCAGTGAGAAATGAATGTTCACTCTGAGCTTCGGAGGTCTGTGTGAAGATGGGAATACCGTAATTTCCACCGTATATGTCGCATCAGTCTAAACATGTCTAAAAAGTGGAAAAATCCATAAATGTGTTGCTTTGCCGTTTACGTCGCATCTATTATGCGGCACTGCTGACAACCCGGAAATGTGGGTCGAACCCAGGAATGTGGGCCGATTTTGTGCCAAAAATCAATTAGCTGCCAAATGGCGGCCGCGGAAGCATGCACGGGAGGACTTTAACAAGAATGTAACAAGATTAACACTTTAAAAAAGTTATTTGTTTGCTCGAAATTATAGTAAAGGTGTCTCTCAGTCTAACTTTTGCCTAATAAATGCACTTTGGAGGTCAAATCAGCTGTATTTCAAAAGTATTCGCTGCCTCGGTGCTCCGGCAGAGCACAGAGGGAGGAAATCAGAAAGGAAGAACGCTGCTCCTTTCTTAGAAAATTAACAAGAAAAGCACCTAAAACAATTATTTGTTTGCTCAAGATTATAACAAAGGTGTGTCTCAGTTGAACATTTACTTAAAAAAAAGCACTTTAATGGTCAAATTAGTTGCATTTCTGTGAAGCAGTGCAGGCTGGTTTGACGGTCACTCCAAGCAGCGCAGAAAGAAGGTGTGCTTGTGTATTGGGGGGGGGGGGGTGTATGTGTACTATGGCAAGCCGATTGAGTCATTAATAGCTGGTGAAGATTCTCAGTCATCCAGGACATGGTAAATTCAAAAAAGTTCAAGACAAAGGCAATAAAGTATGATAAATAAAGTCCAGTTGTTTTTGTCTTGAACTTTTTTGAATTTGTCATTATAGCCACGTTTACATATTACATGATACAACGGCATGCCTTGCTGCTAATTCTACTCTGCTGCCATCTATTGGTTGAAAGTGGTACTGTTCTTTTTTTTTCAGTCAGAATGAATGAAAATGGTCATATCTCAGTCAAAAATTGGTTTCTAAATATGGGAAAAAATCCATAAATATATTGCTTCAGCTTATAAATCGCAGGGCATGTACATTATGCAAAATAATCCAACTTATAGGCCAAGAATACAGTAAGTTTTGAAAGAACAACCACAATGGCATATCTTCACCAATATGGGCTTTATGGCAAAGTGGCTGGATAGAAGAAGTGCATTTAAATCATGTTTAATATTTGACGCAACATTTGAAGGCCTGTTTGGAGGTTTAAGTGTGTAAGGAACAAGAATCTCCATTCAGATGAAACCAAGATTAAACTGCTTGACTTCAATTTTAAATGTAATGACTGGAGGAACCCAGGCACTGTTCATCACCTGTCCAACACTATCCTAACAGTGAAGCATGGCGGTGGTAGCATCATGCTGTGTGAAGTGTTTTTCAGCTGTAAGGACAGGATACTGATCAGGGTTGAGGGAAAACTGAATGGTGCAAATAACAAATGCTTCTACAATCTGTTTCACGCTGCTCAAGATCTCAGACTGAGCCAAACGTCCATTTTCTAACAAGACAATGACAAAACACAAAGTGATAAGAACACAGGAGTGACTTGAGGACAACTCTGTGAGTGTCCTACAGTGGATCTGCAAACAACCCTGATCTAAACCATATTGAACATCTCTGGAAAGACTTGAAAATGGCTCCACCTAGAGTCCCCATCCAAACAGATTGAGCTTCAGGTGATGTGCAAACAAGAATGTCAAAAATGCTATCAAGGTGTAGGTGCACAAA
>NC_056515.1:20838946-20840879 GCF_014905685.2 Nematolebias whitei
TGCCATATTTAGCAGTTATCTTCACAGCGGCAGAGCGTGCTGATAAATTAAGAAGATGAACAGAGCTGCAGAGCGTGCCATGAACCAAACACAGTGTAGGATGCTGTGATTCTTTAAGACACTTTTCAAAGTTTTCCCTGATTCAGTGAAACACAAAGACACAGCTTACTTACCTAAGACATAAATGGTTCTTGAGTGCTCCAGGTTAGGGTAAAGACTGTTTAAGCTGGATTGTGCAACACTGAGGGAGACCAAAGCGCAGATCAGCACAGGAATCATCTTCACTCGAGACACTGGGGGGTCTGATCACTGCAGAAACACACAGATACATTACATATATTATTATTTATCTATCTCTATGATGATGCACAGGAAAGTTTTCCTCTAGTTATATCACATACGTAAGTACAAATTAAAAAACTCGTACTAGCGTGGTCTAAATGCAGCTTTTTGATAGCGTGTTTCCATCTGCAGTGCTGGCTCTCCCCCCCCTGTAAGCTCTGTTACCACTTACAGGAGTACAAGACACTCTGTCTGCACATATCAAAGCTGAGTAAAAGTCTCGGCACATCACTGCAGATCATCCTCAAAGCACAAATTGGACACATCACCAGAAGCCTCAGCCTACAGAGTGACACAACACACAGGCTGGAAACAAGAACAGTGTACGTACTGTGCAGGGATCTCCTTCCATCCAGTGATAAGAAGCAGCACCAGCAGCCTGCAAGCAGGGACAGACTGCCACAGCGCAGCGTCAACCCCTTACAGCTGACTTCTCTCAGTCTCACACTCGCACATGCTTGGACTTCTGCCTTTCTGCCTGAGTGTTCTCGTAAAGATAACCTAGAGTCCATCTCTTCACTTTAATTTGAGCCTGAACCCAAATAAATAAATAACTGAATGCTTTAGAAGCCCCTTTGGAAGTCGATTTCTAAGCGAAGTAAGGACAAGAGCTAATAAGCTAAAACTTTATTTTTGTTTGTTGTTGTTGTACTCTAGAAACAAACACCTGTTTAGCTTTTTGTCTTTTTTCTCGTGATACATTCATGACTGTGGACATGCGTGACTCGTTACAACTTCACTTTGATCAGCTTTAGAGTTGCACGTTCAGACAAGTTTGTCTGAAACTAAACAACAGCCCAGAACAGAAACACACCAAACAGCTAGTGCAGCACATCTTTAACACAGAAACATTAAACATCTACTATTTTATTGTTGTTATTATTATTGTATTATAAACAACATAAGCATCATGACTAACCATTGTTCTGACATGCTTACAAATTGCACCTGTCATGTTACATGTATCTATAAGTGACACAACAGACATTCTGTTAAGGATTCAAGGTTCTTTATTTGTCATTCCACCACATGTGGTACATGTGGTGGAATGAAATACAGGGTCCCAGTTACATCCAATAAAAGTATAAAATGTAAAACGAAAACAGTAATAAGATTTAAGATATAAACTAAGAAAAACGTTAACTAAAAATACGCTAAGAACTAGTAGTATGAAAACAATACCCTGAACGACAGCACGGATGGACACGAGGAAAATAAATCACTTGTACCAAAATTTTTATGTAAAGTTTCTTGCACACTAGGTTTAAATTTTCCATCAATACTTTAACATGTACAGAAATAGTATCGTAATTATATCAGCAAGTTTAAACGGTTTTATTTGTTGAATCAGTGAAATGTGCTAAGAGGCGGTGTTTACATTCATTGTATTGTGTTGTATTGTATTTAAGTGTATTTTAAGTTATTAGTCGAGTTTGCTAACACTTGAACCGCACGTTCAAAAAGCAAACCCCGCCCTTTGGCACATTTCACTGATTCAACAACAAAAAAACATCTAAACTTGCTGATATAATTACACAGACTCTCTCACTGATACATTTTCATCTTTAAGTTACTTCTTGGTCTTTTGCCT
>NC_056515.1:20840979-20843107 GCF_014905685.2 Nematolebias whitei
ATTTTAACCCAGGTGTCGTCAACATACCTGAACCAATGACTTGGTGGTGTCCCTGAAAAGGACGTCAAGGCTCTCTTTTCTACCTCTTCCATGTACAGGTTGGCAACAATAGGAGAAACTGGAGACCCCATAGCACACCCATGTTTCTGCCTATAATATTGCTCCCCATAAGTGAAGTGGGTTGACTGCAGGCACAGTTTCAAGAGTTGACACAGTTGTTCTGTGGAAAGCGTGGTCCTGCTGCTCAGAGTGGTGTCTGATTTTAATTTTAAACTGACCACCTCTACTGCATCATCAACAGGAATGCACGTAAAGAGTGATGTGACATCAAAAGAGACCATTGTTTCATCAGTCTCCATGATGACATCCCTCACCTTGTCCACAAAGTCCATGGTGTTCTGTATGTGGTGTTCTGAGCTGCCAACTAAAGGGATGAGTACAGACGCCAGATATTTGGAAACATTGTAAGTGACAGAGTTAATCATGCTAACAATTGGTCTTAAAGGTACACCTTGTTTGTGGATTTTAGGTAAACCATACAGACTAGGTGTGGCCTCCCCTGGGTACAGTCTGTGGTACAGAAAACGGTCAATAGCCTTGTCCTGCTCCAAATTTTTCAGGCAATCTATCAACTTCTTCTTGTAACCACTTCCTGGATCTCTTTTCAGAGGTTCATAAAAGTTTAAGTCACTAAGGAGTGTCAGAACTTTCTCATGATAGTCTTTCTGGTTCAAAATCACTGTGCACCTTCCTTTGTCTGCTGGGAGAATGATGATGTTTTTGTCCTTGCTAAGAGTGGTGAGTGCGTTCCTCTCCTCTCTACTGATGTTGGAAGGTGGTGGTTTGGCATTGCTGAGGCAGGCTGAAACTTTGATTCTGAGCTGTTCTGCTTCAGCCTCTTTAATTTTGTTGTTGTGGATGGCTGACTCAGTAGCTGTGATCATCTCCACCAGAGGAATTCTACTTGGTGCAACCGCAAAGTTCAGTTCAGTGTCATGAGGGCTGTGATCAGTCTTACATCGGGGAAACAAAACAGCCACTGGCCAAAAGGATGGCCCAGCACAGAAGATCAACATCACCAGGCCAGGACTCTGCGGTCTACACTCATCTCCAGGCCAACAGTCACTCTTTCAGGGATGAAGATGTGCACATCCTGGATAGAGAGGAACGATGGTTTGAGAGAGGAGTAAAGGAGGCCATCTTTGTGAAAAGAAATCGTCCATCGTTAAACAGGGGTGGAGGCCTCCGTGTTCAACTGTCCCCCTCTTACAATGCTGTGATTGCTAGTATCACTCAGCCCTCTGTGAATAGTAAACAGCCATCAGTGTGCTAATGATCCATTGTTAGGCTGATGGTCCTTCTTGAGCATGTGATCAGCTGGTTTTGGTTGTCAGCAGCAAACTGGTTGATCCACTCTAAGAAGGTGCTATTTAAGAGACTGAGCTGAAAACAGCTCCTCAGACTGAGGAAGTCTCTTGGATGAGAGACAAAACGTTTCTACATTTTTTTGTTGTTTTGCGTTGTTTTGTTTTTTTTGAATGTCCAGAGGACCAGATTTAACTTTTTTAGATGTTAAAAGCAATGTTGCTCAAAAATAAATTAAGAGACTTATTTTAATATGTTCTTTGCATTCCCTGCTAATTATATCACATTAAGTTTGAACGTTTATTCACTATAGCTGCTATGAAAATGACCCATTGTAGCTGACCAAACATGTACGTTTAAGGAGGAGAATAAAACAAAGAAATTTGGAGATTTACTGCACATGTTTCTGTCTGAATTCATTTAATTTGTTACAGCGATTCACTTTGAGAGATATTTTTTAAACCTTTTAAATCTAAATACACATGGTCACACAGTACAATGTCCTGTACAGTTTTAGTAAGTCATAATACAGGAAGAAGAACTTAAAATCAAATTCAATTCATTTCAAACTTTATTTATACAGGTTAGTCTCATTGAGCCTCGATGACTCATTTACAAGAGAGACCTGTTTAAACAAAGAGTGATGACAACAGTAGACCATGATAAAAATAAAGCATTTAAAATGAAAAGTTAATGAAGGCCATGATATATATTAAAAAAAAAGCAGTGTTATATGTAGAAAATGATTGTCCACCAAGGATTG
>NC_056515.1:20843207-20844347 GCF_014905685.2 Nematolebias whitei
GAGAAAGCTCCTCGGATGAGGAGCTTTCTCAATTCAAAGAGCAGAGAGTGAGAGATTCAGGTTACACACTGTTGCCACTGTGCTTGCTCAGGATGGGAGACTGCAACGAAGCCAAGATTCAACTTGTCTGCTGGATTCCTTAGACAGAGAACTTTACTAATTGGCTTTTATGTGAATGTTCCTGTAAAGTGCCCTGAGACAACTTTGTTGTGATTTGGCGATATATAAATAAACTGAATTGAATTATTATTATTATTATTATTTTAGTGTAGTTTTAGAATATTCAGCTCTGTCTCAGAAACATCCCATTGCTTGTTTTCCCATCAACTTAATTTATGGATTAAAACCACAATAATTTAACCACAGCTCAATGAACTTTACAATAAACTCACACATTTCAAAAATATGTATGTTTTCTTTACTGTTGGTTATAAACTGAAGTAATGTCCTCCTTTTGTGTCCACTTTTTCATTTTTGTCTCTTTCTTTCTTAGAATTTACAAAGTTAATTTCCCCCCATATATTAAAATCTAGGGGCAGCACGGTGATGCAGTTGGTAGAACTGTTGCTACCAGATCAAATCCTGGCCAGGAGCCTGTCTGGGTGGAGTTTACATGTTCTCTCCATGCATGTATGGGTTTTCTCTGGGCATGTTAGGGTAATATGTCATTCCAAATTGTCCCTAGGTGTGAGTGAGAGAGTGAATGGTTGTTTTTCTCATTTGTCTCTATATATGTGTCCATGATGGACTGGAAACCTTCCAGGGTGTGCCCCGCCTCTTGCAAGACGACTGCTGGGTATGGGCACCAGCGACCTCCGTGACTCAAAAAGCAAGAAATGGGTAAAGATAGTGGAAGGATATTACCATCTGTTTATATTCTTAACAAATGCATTGCCTCTGATTTTGGAGTATCCAAATACTAAGCACATATCCAGCTGACTGATTGACAATCATGCTCATGTAATAATTACGACAGAAACATGATGAGTTTACCGCTCTTGTTCTGTGGCATCAAGTTTCCTGTAATGTTGTTTTAGAGTATAACAACAAAGAAAACAAGTTTACTTGCTGACAGGTATTTGGGATCATAAATAAATCTAAAAAAAAAAAGTTAAATCTGGTCCTCTGGACATTCAAAAA
>NC_056515.1:20844447-20844966 GCF_014905685.2 Nematolebias whitei
TCCATAGATTGTTTTAAGACCTTAATCTTGGTGTGTCATGACCTACTTTAGAATCCCAAACACCCATCTTTGGACAACAATATGCACTGAACCATTGAACAACACCAAAATGTGTTGTCACATTGTTTTCTTAAAGCTGTGCGACTCGGTACTCCGCAGACATGCAAATGAGAGAGAAGGTGATAAAACTGGCAACCCCTCAAGCTGGACTTTTCTTCTTCAGTGGAATAATGCATTTTGCTGGCATTTATACAGAGTAGGGATGCACAATATTATTGGCATGTTATCGGTATTGGCCGATATTAGCATAAAGTTAAATATCGGCCATCGGCCGTTCCATCAAAATAACTCACCAATATAAAATATTGGTGAGTTTGGTGTGCAATATAAAATATTCAATATTCTAGAATTGCGCCGCTCAAGGTGGCTGCATGTTGGAGCAGCTCTGTTACTTTCATTCTGAGATTTTGCTTTTGGAAACTTTAATTCCTCTTTTTCTGGATGTAAATCACATTTTTT
>NC_056515.1:20847966-20875742 GCF_014905685.2 Nematolebias whitei
ATGATCTCACATAATAATGTGCAACTGCTACTTAAGTCAATGGTACAAAACTCGATAAAGGCTAAAAGGTTATACAGATCATTTTCATAATTAACACACAGCTTTTATTTTGTTACAGAATGAAGTAAAACTTTAGATGTTTATATAGACGTTGATGCTCCTTGATGTGACGATTGCTATCATCAACTCTGCCTTGGGTAGAAAAGCACAAAGACAAGGTCAGCGGGAATGATATAAAATGAATGGATCCATGGGTGTATCAAAGTGTATAGCACACAACAATTATTAAGAATCCTTGGATACCCTCTAAAGACAATTTGGAAAGGATAATTTAACTTTAATATTGTCTGTCTATCACTTCCATAAACTGTTTTATTCTGCGCTTTATAACCACAACTTGTGTTAAAGTGTACTTGTGAGTATTATTCAGATTGATTCCTTGCTCTCGCCCCACCTTCCTTATCTTCATTCATTTCATCACTAACTGCTGAGGCATCAGACCCCTTTGCCAGGTGGAGGTCCTGCAGTCAGCAGAATAACTGCAGCATGCACACACACCACCTATTACCCCTCCCTGTCTGAAAAAAAGTCATTATTGGGACAGGACAAAAAAGTGTGGAGGACAGATATGTCCTTTTAGAAAGAATACAATCTTTAAGTCACATTGTCCACTGATAAACACATAGAGAGCAGTTGATGTGTGAAAACAGGAAGGTCGGGAACAGGAGTAAATAAAGACAGTGAGATACAAGAAAAGAGCTAAAGCAGGGAGGGAGGTGGGGTGGGCAGCGGGGACTCTGCAGCAGCAGAAATGATGCAGGGGAATGAAGTTTCAAGCTTCACTGGCATCATTAGCAGGTGTTAACAGCATTGAACACCAATGACTTCCAGTTTCGTGATTCAGACAGATGAGCTTCAGAGGCTCATCACAGACTGCCAGTAAGTTTAAAATCATGCTAGAAGGGCAAAAGTGGTGGCAATAAGTGGAGTGATAGCGCTATCAGGCAGAGTATGACGGTCACCAGACACAGAGGACGTCCTGTAGATGTATTAGGCAGCACTAGCAGCACTGAATGGAGTTTAATAGAGTCATGTCTTGGATTTGCATGAGGCAGAGTGACCATATATAGTTGCCTGGCTTGTGTGGTGTACTGATGTCACGGTTACACAAAGAAGAACCAACGGCCACACAAGACCCCCCACATACATGTCAAAGTTCTTGTAATTCACAACAAATGAATCAAGGAACAAATGTAATGTGCAGAAAGATTTACCAACATTTGACATTTGTACCGGCCATCAGGACACAGACAGTGGAGCTGTTACATCTCAACATGTCTTGATGACTAGAATCAGACAGACTACAAGTTCTCCACACCACACTATGCTGACGTGTTAAAAGCCTAGTATACTTCTGAGATTCCAACAGGAGGTTGGCGTGAAACACAGCGATGAAAGCTACCTATGGGACAGATCTGGTTGGCAGGTCACAGATTGACAAAGTCCTCCGGATGGGGGACAAAACGTTTCTCACTTAAAGAAACTGGTCCAGATGACACGATTTAGCCTTTTTTGTTGTTCATGCAGTACTGCTACAGTGCTGTAGTCTCACTACTTCGTGGTTCGACCGCACTCTTTTGCGCTTTTTCAAAGATTGTCAACTTTAATATTACTCACGTGATTGGGACATTACGGGATAAAAAGTTAACAAAGTTCATGCTCAATCATCCAGGTGTCAAATCCAATAATTCTCAGTCAGGTCATCAGGACAGTTTCTCTTTTTTATATAGAGAAGTTTCGCCCTCTATCCGGAGATGACCTGACTGAGAATTATCGGATTTGATACCTGGATGATTGCGCATGAACTTTGTTGCTTTGAACCACTTTGGCTGTGGCTGCCTGCATGGGAGGAGTTGACAGGGGACAGGACGGCCCCCAGTAACCATCATAGCTTCAGCAGACTTTTTGGTCCACTTAAGGAGTTTACTTCTGGGTGGGGAAACAGTTTACTGAAACTCCTCAGACTGATGAAGCCCTCTGGATAGAGGGCGAAACATCTCTATATAAAAAAGAGAAACTGTCCTGATGATCTGACAGAGAATTATTGGATAAGTTAACGAAAAAAATACTTCGGACAGGCACCGCCTTTTTGTAGTTTTCATTCAATAAGCCTATACTGTAAGGCCAGTCAAAAATAACCCAGAAGCCAACAGTGCATACGGCCACTGCTTTCTGCCGACATTAAGGGAAAGTTTTGCAACGCAAATCTACACTATCTATTAAGCTCACAGAACTAGCAGGAATGCCACAAATAAACCTGAAGCTTCCTGAAGCTCAATTATCCACGTGCACATCAACCTGGACGGGGCGGTGGGCTTCCTCACTGCATGGTAGGCCTGCTGAACGGGAACCGAGCTCAACCAGAACCGAGCTGCTGGTCTGCAGAGCTGGTGAGCAAAATTTTGCAGTTCTGTACAGTACATATACACATGTTGTTAAAATTATGTAGGTTTAAGCATTTAGAACATTGCAAGAGTGTGGAAAGGGTTTATAAAGCCTTAATATATATATAAATATAGCGTTCCTATTCCGTGGTTTTTCACCTATCGCGGTGGTGTGTGGAACGTAACCCCCATGATAATCGAGGGACTACATTCATGCTATAGTTTGCGGGAACATCTGTAGCTGACTGTTCTACCTTTCAAAGTGTTGGTTCTATGAAACATCTTTAATTTAGGTTATACAACAATCTTCAGCTATTGACTAGTGATCATACACATCAATCATTTTGTGCTTAGAATTAAAATCAATACAATAATTTTCACTTTAAACGTGCAGCCAAAATATCCAACAATCTATTATTTACACTTTTGTCTAATTGTCTAGCCAAACATCAGTTGTCGTTACTCATACTTAAGCAGTGTATGGTTTAGTTCTTGGTCTTTTATCAAGCAAAACAAAATAAAGATATTGTCATGGAGTAGAATGGGAGCCTGCTGCTTCTGAAAGGATTTTGGTGGCACTTTTGTTTACAGATTATGTCACGTGGTAGGTAAGTTTTTCAGAAAACAGTGCTGTCCATCCCAGATCACTCTTTAATATTTATTCTTTCTCACTCGTGGCGGTGATTTATGCTCCCATACAGCTACAGCTTAAACCTGTTCTGTAAAAGATCCTTTATGACTTGTCAAATGAGTGCAATCAAGTTGCACAATTTCAAATCGTATGCTTTAATTTAAAACACGTCTTAATATTTTAACTCGGGTGTTTAAGTTAAGTTTAGTTGTTCGTGTTCTTTTGGTCTTAACATACTATATTTTTTGTTGTATAAAGTTGTTGTTTTGTACGACGGAGCTTTAGGGCCACGCTAAGAAAAAAATAATTAAAAGCCATAAAATTACGAGAATAAGGTCGTACAAGACGTTTTTTTTTTTTTTAATAGCTGTTGTTAATTTTTTCCCCCATGAGTCAAATCCACGACGCAACCTGTCAATCAATCCAGTAGGCATGTCAGCAAATGACCAATTCGAAGCTAAATGAGTCGTAATATTATCCGAACTCCGACACAATAAAGCAAGGTTTACCGCATTTTAACTGTGGTAAAATGAAGAATGTTGAGCATCTTGTTAAGTTATACTTTGGTATTGGTTTTACAAATAAGACGATACGTAATCTGTTAGCACATCAGCATCAGATTATTATCAGTATCAGGACTTTGAACCTGCTTACAGTAATGTTTTACTCTCTGATGGGTTGCAGCAGCTCTCTTCAGGTACACTACGAATCGTCCTTCCGTAACAGATCGTGGAATGGCAAGCATTTAGCTTGGGTCACTAGTCAATGGTCATTTGCTGACACTCCTACTGGATTAACTGACATGTCGCGCTGTGGATCCGACTCATGGAAAAAATAAATAAATAAACGAGAGCTGTAAAAAAAAAAAAAAATCTTGTGCTACTTTACTCTCATAATATTACAGCTTTATTCTCATAATACTACAACTTTATTCTCATAATACTACAACTTTATTCTCATAATACTACAACTTTATTCTCGTAATTTTATGGCTTAAAAAAAAAATCTTAGTGTGGCAACATTTTTTTCTTCCTTTAGCGTAGCCCTAAAGCTCCGTCATAGTTTTGTTTGTTTTATTGTCCTGGTTGTGTTTTACTACCATTTTACAAACTAATTTCCCCTTTAAGGGACATTCAAACCTCTGAAACTGACCAAGTGTAATCCTTTCTGCTTTTAATGTTTTTTTTTTACTGATGGTTATAAACTTCAGTAGGACTGAGTGACTGATCAATCGAAGCAGCTAATCTTTGCAAATAAATCAGTGAATCCACAGATTGCAGCACTGCTGACTGATGTTGTTAAGGCAGAATGACGGTAGTGAAAGAAATAATTGTAATGTTTGCATTAGACTTATCATAATCAAGGTATTGCATTCTAAAAGTCCACACTGAAGCTGCAGAAACATGAAGCTGTCCCTTCAAAGTAGATCTTTCACACATGCATGTGAGTGCCTTTTGTTTATGCTGGCCTGTTTGCAGATTCAGTCACACATATGGAGTGGTTTTACGGACTTAACAGGGAGGGGTCCCACAGCTATCTCTGGGACAATGGATTATGTAAACCTCAACTGCAACAAAACAAGCTTGATTTAAAATGATTTCTTTTAGAAGTGCCTCACAAATCACTTGTCACATCGCTAAACGTCCACATACCATCATTATACTGTTTGAGGAAAAATAGATGATGAACCCACAGACACACCTGGCCTTGTGTCCTCTCCACACAGATGTTAGGAATGCAGCCAATGAAGTCAAAAGTTGAATTTACGTGTAAATTTACAGTGAATAGAGCCGTCCATCTTAACCGTACAACTATACAATTTATCAAGTTATCAGCTTATATTTCATTAGCTAGGATCTTGTTTTGGGGCAACACGGTGGCGCAACTGGTAGAGCTGCTGCCTCTCAGCGAGCAGGTCCTTGGTTCAAACCCCGGTCCAGGGGTCCTTCTGGGTGGAGTTTGCATGTTCTCTCCGTGCATGCGTGGGTTTTCTCCGGGTACTCCGGTTTCCTCCCACAGACCAAAAACATGCATGTTAGGCTGATTGGTAACTCTGAATTGTCCCTAGGTGTGAGTGAGAGAGTGAATGGTTGTTTGTCTCGTTTGTCTCTATGTGGCCCTGTGATGGACTTGCGACCCGTCCAGGGTGTACCCCGCCCCTCGCACAGTGATTGCTGGACATGGGCACCAGCGACCCCCGTGACCCAAAATGGAATAAGCGGGTAAAGATAATGGATGGATGGATGGATCTTGTTTTGTATTATTTCTTACAACACAAAAGACGACCGTAATCCAACAATTTTAATGGCAACACTGACACTTTTGGACAAAAACCTTTTAGATTTGGACAAAAGATAGAAATAAAAAGAAAACAAAAAAACATCTGAGTCTTTTCAATGATAAAATTATTCAGTCTGCACAGAAAAAAAAACCCCAAAAACATCATCTTGTTAGTCTATAAAAGTTAAGTCTGGTCCTCTGGACATTCAATAAACAAAACAACAACAAAAAAAAAGTAGCTGGTTTTGGTTGTTAGCAGCAAACTGGTTGATCCACTATGAGAAGGTGCTATTTATAAGACTGAGCTGAATACAGCACCTCAGACTGAAGAAGTCTTTTGGATGAAAGACAAAAGGTTTCTACTTTTTTTTGGGACTTTTTTTTGTTTTTTGAATGTCCAGAGGACCAGACTTAACTTTTTTAAATTTTTCTACCTGGACTATTGAGCATGCATCAGGATATTATCTTGTTTTAAAAAAAAAAACTTTTATCAATAAAATATATTTTAGCGACAAGAAAAATTATGTTTAAAACATCTGATCTTATAAAAGATGCCTGGAGTGAACATATTATGACAGTGCTACATTTATCAAATAAGAACTGGAGCTTTATTTTTCTTCTGAAATGGGACACAGAGTATCCATTGCAAAATCATGGTGCTCAGTCTCCAAATTTTCCTAAATAATAAACAAAATCTATAGATTTTTTCTGTCATTTTAAAGTTTAATGTCTCCCTAAATTAATAATGTATAAGCTAAATTTGTGACTATGTCAAAAACACTTTTGTTTACAGAAACAGCCAAAATGATTGCAAACAGGTCAACAATGGTGATGTCCATGGAAGAACCCTATGAGAAGTCAGACATTTTGATTTGTTCGTATGTTTCCACATTAAGATTTGTTGGGTTAAGTTGACTAATAGGTTTCTAAAACAATCTAAACTTATTACAAGCATCTCACAGACAAATAAAAGCAAAATTATGATTTTAGCTAACATTCCAAATGGTAAACAGAAGTTGAAAACGCTGAAACAAAAAATAACTTAAGGGCCTAGCAAAAATTATTACATAATTTTTCCATAACTAAGAAAATCACTTGGCTTGTGCATAATCTCTTACAGTTGAGTAAAATTGTTTGGACTTTAATGACGTTACAATTGTTTGCAGTCATCTTTTACACTTCCAAGGATAAGCATTACTGCTATGACTCTCAGCCAAAGCAAAGATGATTTAAAACTAAACAAGCACGACTCAGATGTCCCTCGTCGTTGAAGGATTTGAATAATATTTCTAGTTTTTGAAATTGGTGTTTTTCTGGAATGGGATTGAGCAGGGAATGCAAGTAAACCTTAATGTTCTGGTTGCAATATATTAAAATGTCTGATAACTAGAAGAATTGAATATTTGTACAGATAAGATAGAAGGTTTTGTTTAAATGTGCAGTTTCAGCTTTTGTCATCATTGGCTGCATTCCTAAACTTCCATCTATGTGGAGGGTACACGAGGCCAGGTGTGTCTGTGTTCAACATCTGTTTTTCCACAAACAGTATAATGATGGTTCTGGGATGAGGATGTTTGTCAGATGTGACAAAAGCTTAACGTAGAACCAAAGGAAGAGAGGCATGTCTACATTTTTGGCACAGTCAGTCTTGTTCCCTTAGACTGCCACTCATTCAACAGGTTAATCTCACCGAGTCATGAGGACTCATTTTCAACAGTGACCTGCCATGGTTGCGCCTGGTCTCTAGATTTATTTGTAGTGCTCATGGAGATGAAATCAAGACATGAGGGAGAAGAGATTATGCAATACATCCTCTATCTACTGGAAATACACAAGCTTACCCAGGAGGACCCTCCTTGACCTCCCTTCCTGACCTGACCACAGATATGTGGAACTAAATGGATGAATGTAACAATGTTAAGTCAGGTCCTCTGGATGGATTCTTATCAATTTCTAAAAAAAAAATAAAAAAATAAAACTCATGGGAAAGTACTAAACTTTTGCAAAAGTCAAGAGTATCTTCAGGTATTTTGGGGGGATTTTCAACAGCTGGCTGCTCTCAGGCTGATGAAAAATGATGCAGGAGTAAATCCAGTCTCCCAGCAGCTGTTAGACAATCTGCTCTGGAAAAGCAGAACTTGCCAAGTCCACAGGCACTGACACTTGTTAGGAACGTCATTGTATTTGCATGTGAGGGAGGCATTGAAGAAAAGGGTGGAGTATTGTACATGTTTCAAGGTATGCAACTCCTTTCACAAGTTCCCTCAATGCACAGGATCTATATTTTCTCTGTGGGTGACGTTAGGTTCTCAAACCAGTACAGTGGAGTATTTAATGCACGTCAGCATCATACCACCATAGAAGCTACAAAGACTTCTCAGTAGACGTGTTTCCATTTGATTTACATCTATACGTCTGGATATTAAATGTACTACACCCTCTAGTGTTCAATTTAAAGAAATCCTAGTCGTTATGACTATGTAAGTTGATATACAGCCAAAACAAAAGTCTCGTTTTAACATTTGTTGCTCAGCCAGTCTGAACAAACAAGCTCTTTAAATGAAAGAGAAGACAATTAAATGAACAATGGTATGGGTGTAGTCACTTTAATAAATATAATGTTAAACAAGAGCATACTAATGTTTTTGTGAAATTTCCCCTCCAAAAGACATATAACAAAGTTGTGTTAAATCTCACTGTAACTAGTCACCAGGGAGCATTTCTGAGTTAAAAAGACAGCTAAACTATAACTGACAGGTTCGGTAAAATAAAAGATAAAATCAGGGTCAATATGGTCTAAAGGTTTAACTTCAGTAGACTTCTAAAATCAAATTTAGATATCAAATAAATGCAAGAAGGAAGGGCAGCACGGTGGCACAGCTGGTAGAGCTGCTGCCTCTCAACAAGCAGGTTACCCCGGTTCAAACCCCAGTCCGGGGACCTTTCTGGGTGGATTTGCGTGTTCTCTTCGTGCATGCGTGGGTTTCCTCCGGGTACTCCAGTTTCCTCCCACAGACCGAAAACATGCATGTTAGGCTGATTGGTAATTCTAAATTGTTCCTAGGTGTGAGTGAGAGAGTGAATGGTTGTTTGTCTTATTTGTCTCTATGTGTCCTTGTGATGGACTGGAGACCTGTCCAGGGTGTCCCCGCTTCTCGCACAGTGATGGCTGGACGTGGGCACCAGTGACTCTTGCTACCCAAAAAAGGAAGAAGCGGGTAAAGATGATGGATGGATGAACTACAGATGAGAGCGTCTTAAAAGCTGATAAATATAAAAACATTAGCATGTGTGTGTGTTCGTGCTCACAAGAGAGTACATGCATGCACTTGAACTAAGTGCAGACATGATAAGTATGTATGTAATTCTTAAAACAAACTTTAAATGTTTTAACAGACATCGACTACATCAAGAATCACTTGGACACTGATGGCGATGATGAAAACCACTCTGATGAAGACAACTTCTTTGGATCCATTAAGTCCAGAAACTATCAAACAGGAGAGTTTGATAGACCTTTCATGTCCATCCACTGGAGGTATGGATATTTTACTTAGTCTTTTCCTCAAATCAAGCAGTCACTCTAAGTCAACACGTCTTTAGTCTCTGCAGCTTGCATGCAACTCTAGTCATGCCAGACTCCTCTTCACAGCTGAAAGATCATAGCTTTGCTGCAACAGTCTTGAGAGCCAACTACTCTTAAAGTTTTACTGTCATGTCACCCAAGTTACATGTTCTTCTCTTGCCACTCACGTTGAGTTTATTATGTTGTCAGTTATTCCACTAAATTAGATTCACAAACGCACAAGCTTTTGCTTGACGCGTAGGAATGTGTTTCAATTCACAGCTAACAGTTAATGCTGTTTAGAAGGTTACAAAATTGTTAGAACATTGTTTCTAAGATTTATTCACCTGCTTCTAATGTTATTATCCATTAAAAGTTATTAGTTGTTATAATCCCCATGGCATAGGCTGTGTTCAGCCTGCCCTTCATGTACCTCCTAATAGGTTTAAAGGTACGTTGTTAGCACTGATAATAGTCACATGGTTAAGTTAAGAGTTAAGGGTCAGGAGGTTAAATTTAGGGTCAGTGCTCTGGTTAGGTTTAGGAAAAGGGTTAAATAAAGCTAACAAATAAAAACCTTCCAGTTTTACATGCATGCAAAGCTGCATATTATCAGCGATAACAACATACCTTTAAAACTACTAGGAGGTAGGAGGGACAGGCTGAACGCTACCTATGGGATGATAACAACTAATAACAGTCATTTAATTGACTGACAACATCCGAAGCCGCTGATTTATTTGTTAGAAACAGTGGTGTAGTCTACATTTTTGTACTGGGTATACTGTGCTTGGAAACTGAAGTACAACCGGTTAGTACAATGTAATATTCAATTTATTTTGATTTTTAAGCATATTGATCATTTCAAAATTTCTCTGATGCTTATATTTGAATAAATAAAGAACAAACTTTGTACAACAGTTGGTTTTGTATGAAAAACATGTCATAGGATTTGTAAAACAGTATCAAAGCAAAACATGTTCAAGTATTAAGTAGTAAGTACATAAGTATTAATTATGCAGGTTGAACCAACTCAATGTGTCTATAAAATGTTCCCAATGTGTTGACAATGACACATGCTCCATGATGTCACATGTCAGTGGGCACTTTTAAGTGGGTATACTGTGATTCCCAAGCTTTTCTAAAGGGTATACTCCAAATACCTGTGTATCACATGGACTATACCACTGGTTAGAAACAAAGTTTTCCAAAATGTTAAGTGGTTTATTGCTGAATTCCATTGGTTAATATTGCCTCTATGAGTGTTTTACTTATAACAATGTACTTTCACTATCAATAAAAGTTATATAGTTTCCTTGTAAATACATTTACACAGTTATTTAATGACACAATAAGATGGTACTCAGCAGTTACTCATTACTTCATTACGTTATAATCACAATATTTAATTACTTTTACTCAAGTAAATTTTTGGGTGCCTGCATTCTACTTTTACTTGAATAATATCCAGTTAAAATAATACTTTTACTTGAGTAAAATTTTTGAATACTCAACCCACCTGTGGAGATTTCTTCAGATTCTTGAACCATGTTAATGATATTATGATCTGTAGATGACGGCATATTCAAAGTATTCCCATCTTTTCATTGAGGGACATTTTCTGAAATAGTTCCACCATATTCAAGCGCCTTTTTAAAAAAATTTCACAAACTGGTGAATCTCTGCCCATCTTTATTTCTGAGATACTATTCAGCTTTACTACAATATTATTTTTATACCCAGCCCTCTTACTGACATGTTGCCAATTAACATAATTATTGCAAAATGCTCCTCCAACTGTTTCTTATTTGTTTATATTTACAGACTTTCGTTGCCCCCGTTTCACCAGTTCTGAGACGTGTTGCTGCCGCAAAATTCTAAATTAGCTGTTGTTTTTTTCTAAAACTGGTACAATTTGTTAATTAAAACATTTGATGTATTTATCATGTTATATTTTAAATAAAATAAGAGTTTTGTGCATTTGTACATCATTGCAGTCTGTTTTTATTTACATATTACACAACTTTTTACGTCTTGGGGTTGTATTTAGCCTGCACATTTGCTGTACAAACTATACTTTTGATTGCATGTTTTAACAGTGAGCATGACCTTCAAACCACTTCAACTTCAAGGGAATGCTTTAGCGCTATTTATATTTCTGCTAAACTAAGACGAACTCAAGAACATGTTCTGGTGAACCTTACTGAAAACACCTTAACACAACAGAAACAGCAGTTAATGAGGTAAATAAAAAGCAAAGAATACAAAAAAAAAGCATAAAAAATGCCAAAAAAAAAAAAAAAAAACCTCATTTAACCTGTTGTGCCCTGATCACCCTTAAATTGTGCAAATTAAAACTGATAGTGCATGTCCTGGTGGAGAATAACACCCCCTTTTGATTAGAGGGGTAAAATGAGCCTCTGCAAACCCCTGTGTACGCATTCATTTGTGTGTATTTGTTGGGTGGGTGCAAGGGTAATGGGTGGGGGTCAAAGTGGAGCCGCCAAGTCTAAGCGAGCACACAGAGAGGGGTTGTTGGGCTGGGAGACGCTCTAAATTACTCCACCTCTTTCTGCAATAACATGGTCGACCACAACTATGACAAGTCTCACAAACATGATCATCTGCAGAGGTGAACTACGAGCTGATGAAACCTCAGTTTATACAGCAATGCACAGTTATTTGTGTTATGACAAACATGCATTCCACTTTTACCAGGTGAAGTCTAATGGTGTAAATAAAACTATAAAGATTTAACTATGCCAAACTGATGCTGCAACAATTTAAATACGAGAATCTTCTTTAAACAGATGTTCCTTGTTTACATTTAATACGTTCAAACTGCAGTTTGAACAGCTGGTTAGCTTAGTATATATATATATTTATTTATTTTTTAGCTCTGGCTCTCTTTAATCCTTAGGGTAGTATCTCACTGGGCTCATGCAGTATGAGGTTAGTTGGCAACTCAATCTTGTGAGAAAATTACAAGTACATTAGGTTTTAGTTGCAATCCCATTCAAATTTGCGTGTATGGGACCAACTGACCACTAAGCCATCAGGGCACGTCATGTGCAGGCAGTTTTTAAAAATTCCAGCTTATTTTGGTGTGCAAGGTGCGTAACACAACATTTGGTTGCACGTTTCAGTTTAATTCATTGAGACTGCCACTGAAAATCTGCCTTTTTTCTTGCATTTTAAAAATAATTTTTAAGTCACCAAGTCAGTCTACAACAGTCAGCACGATGAGATACAACCCATCCATCTATCCATCCATTTTCTTCTGCTTAACCGGGATCGGGTCGTGGGGGTAGCAGCCTAAGTAGGGAGGCCCAGACTTCCCTCTCCCCAGTCACTTGGACCAGCTCCTCAGGGGGAATCAATAGGCATTCCCAGGCCAGCCGAGAAACATAGTCCCTCCAGCTGGGTCTTCCTCTGGATCTCCTCCCAGTAGGACGAGTCTGGAACACCTCACCAGGGAGGCGTCCAGGATCGAGGCATCCTAACCAGATGCCCGAGACATCTCAATTGGCTCCTCTTGACGTGGAGAAGCAGCGGCTCTACTCTGAGTCCCTCCCGGATGACCAAGCTTCTCACCCTATCTCTAAGGGAGAACCCAGACACCATGCAGAGAAAACTCATTTCGGCTGCTTGTATCCATGATCTTGTTCCTTCGGTCACAACCAAAGCTCAAGACCATAGATGAGGATAGGAACATATCAAATGGTAAATTGAGAACTTCACCTTTTGACTCAGCTCTCTCTTCACCACAACAGACCGGTACAGCGCCCGCTTCTCTGCAGACGCCGCACCTATCCGCCTATCGATCTCTCGCTCCATTTTTCCCTCATTTGTGAACAAGACCCCGAGATACTTAAACTCCTCCACTTGGGGCAGGACCTCCTACCCGACCTGTAGAAAGCACTCTACCCTTTTCCAGCTCAAGACCATGGCCTCGGATTTAGAGGAACTGTTCCTCATTCGGCCATGCCACACACAGCTGCAAACAGGTCCAGCAAAAGCTGTAGATCAGATATACAAGAGATACAACCCTTACATCACAATTCAGTCTATGATGGTTCAGAAACTTATTTAACATGAAAACTGTTGACATCAAGATTTCTCCTGAGTACAACTAGAGGGATCCTGAATGCCACCAATGGTAATAGTACCACAGATTGATAACTCTGTAACACAGTGGTCAAGGCAGGGATAAAGAATGGTTACAAACTGACAAGAACCACTTGGGTAGAAAAGAGCAAGGAAACAAAATGACTAGTGCCCATAATTTTCTGCATTGCAAACACCACCGTGATGGTTCCTGAACCTTGAGAAAGCATGATCTCCATTCAAAATCTGAAAAAAAAAAAAAGTTTCTCTTATTTGTTCAGTTTTTGGGGGCAGCACGGTGGCGCAACTGGTAGAGCTGCTGCCTCTCAGCGAGCAGGTCCTTGGTTCAAACCCCGGTCCAGGGGCCTTCTGGGTGGAGTTTGCATGTTCTCTCCGTGCATGCGTGGGTTTTCTCCGTGTACTCCGGTTTCCTCCCACAGACCAAAAACATGCATGTTAGGCTGATTGGTAACTCTAAATTGTCCATAGGTGTGAGTGAGAGAGTGAATGGTTGTTTGTCTCGTTTGTCTCTATGTGGCCCTGTGATGGACTTGCGACCTGTCCAGGGTGTACCCCGCCCCTCGCACAGTGATTGCTGGACATGGGCACCAGTGACCCCCGTGACCCACAATGGAATAAACGGGTAAAGATAATGGATGGATGGATGGTTCAGTTTTTGTTTGTAAAGCATATACTGTACATTTGGTGGTGTTGAGATGGACTGGTGACCCGTCCAGGCTGTACCCCACCTCTTAGTTAAAGCTGCAGACAGACCAGCTCTCTGTGACCCTGAACAGGGAGTAGATAATGGATGCAAGAACAGACATTTGGTTACGTATAACAATGCAAAGAAAGCAAGATAAAAGTGGTAATATATGTAGAACATAAAGATTTCTTCAGCTAAAATGAAATGAAAACGTCAAAGTTCACATTCTCCAAGATGACCTCAGTCAGGGAAAGACGAATGCACAATGAGCCCCCACAGATGTGCTCTCCTGAGTCCGCCCCTGCACACAGTGAACAAGCCGGTGGAAATATCCAGAAGAGTGGTTCCTTGTGAGTGGGGCTCTGCTAAAACAAGAGTCTAATACAAACACAACAGCTCGTTTTGGTGGAGAACGACAAATTTTCCAACAGGAAACTGAACCCTAACATGCAAGGTGTATACGGACTTGCTTGACGTTTTCTTATTTTCAGAACTAACCAGAAAGCCCAACCCAGCTTCAAGCACCTTTGAGGGTTAAGATTTGCTGATAAAGTGTCAGGATTTGGGGGTTTTGAGGTCAGTTTGGCTGTTGTTATTAATGTAGTCTTTTAAACACTCTTGAAATATTGCTTTTTTGTGTGTGTTTTCATCTTCTTTGTGTCATTAGCCTCTGTCCCACAGTGAGTCATCTTACACAGTCAGCCTCTGCATCCTGCACCTGTTCTCTGTTGTCATTTTGCACAGGTGTCTCCCCTCTCATCAGACCCAGTACATTTATATTCTGGTTTGGCCCTCCTCCAACAGTCCACCTTTGTGCAATGTGCCCTGTCATGTTCAGATACAAGTCTGTGTGTCTTTGCATTTTTGATGCCACAGCAACTTTTATTTTTTGTATCATGTTTCAAATATGAAAATAAAAATTGTTGTTTGGGTTAGTCTGCATTCTTGGGTCTGGTCTTTGCAAACTATTACCAAAGGTGGTCTGGATCAGGACAATGTTTATGAAGGTTCATTAGTTTTGCAGAAAAAAACCCCAAAATAGCATAAAAAACTTGTGCATGTTTAAAAATAAATCAAATACAAGTGAACACCAACTTGATAAATAAATTAATATTTAACCACGTGCTTCAATGCCATGGATCCTAGTGTTTTCAGCATCCAACACAGAACACAATACCAACAGATCCATCCATCCATCCATCCATCCATCCATCCATCCATTATCTTTACCCGCTTCTTCCATTTTTGGGTCACGGGGGTCGCCGGTGCCCATGTCCAGCAATCATTGCGCGAGGGGCGGGGTACACCCTGGACAGGTCTAAAGTCCATCACAGGGCCAAATATTACCAGGTTATTTCCACAAACTTAAATTAGCACCATCAACAACCACAACAACTGTGGTGGTATTTTTATTCACCTTAACTGTGTTTATTTTCTGTAAAAATAACTATGATTATATTCCATTAGTTTATGAGATAATCTGATGACCATCCTTTGGTGTTCCCTGACCAGGGTGCTGACCTGAACTTTGGAAACCCCTGGTTTAATGTGCCAGCACTTGTTGCTTCTTTTGTTTGTTTGTTTGTTTGTTTGTTTTTAGATAAATTCATTACAGCGAAGCTGTTTTCGGCTCTTCTTAAAGCTGCACAACATTTCATGCTACAAAGCTGTCATAACAGTTACTGCTATGCCCTAATTTTAGTTGCATTTTTATCATATTAATAACTTTAAAATGCCCTGTTGTCTAAACAAATTGGTTGCCTGGTACAATTTTTTTAATTCTTTTTTCTTATGTCTCCACATAATGTTTATTATATGACAAGAACAACTTTAAAAACAAACACGTCATCAAGCTGAACTCATTTGGTTTAGTTGTAAAAATCAGGACAGTAAGTAAAAACACTTTACCTGTCTTTATGTTGTGGCTGGAGGTCAAAACTCTTCTGCGGCCAAGGAAACAACTGAGGCGCAAAGCGGCTGCGCACGTGAGGGCAGCGCAAACAGGCGTGGAGGCGCAGCGCGCGCTCTTCCACTTGGAATACGAGTCCGTGTGTGAGGCGCGTGCGTGTGCAATGATAATGGGGGGTCGGGGCGTCACAGAGGGCAGCTTGTCCCGCTTTCATCCCCCTCTCGTCTCCTGCTGAACTGGATGACGCCTCAAATCTTCTCCGTCAGTGAAACAAGGGAGGGAGCCGTGAAATGTTGCTCAATAAGTTGATTTATATTTGCTCCTATCCCTCCCTTGTCTCTGCTGTAAAAGAAAAAAGATCCTTAAAGAATATGGGACCAGCTTAAAAAACGTGGCTGTTGCCAGTAAGAGACAGTGTGCCAGAGATTTGAACCATTGCATTTACATGTTTAGGATGTTTTAGCATTTTTATAGTAAAATCTCCAGGAAAAAAGTTCAATTTTTGACTCTGATGCTTTTAGTGGGAACAAGCACTGTGTCAATGATGTCACGTGCAATATTCAATATGGGGTTCATAATTCTCACCAGGCTGAAACTACAGAGATGTTGATTTTTAATTGAGAAAATCAGTGACTAACGCATCATGGGGTTCATTCTCTGTTGTTATCTTTCTGGGTGGAGTTTTTGTGTTCTTCTAATGTGTGTTGCTTTCCTCCAACTGTACTCTGGTTTGCCCAGTCCAACACATATCAGGCTGCCTTCATGCCCAGGTCTCAATTGAAAAGATAATATTTGATCTTAATGGTGCCATGTGGTTAAATAAAAATCAATAGTGATACTACAAAGTATTAATAAAGCTATCAGAAAGTAATGTAGGGCAGCACAGTGGCTCAGTTGGTAGAGCTGTTGCCTTTCAGCGAGAAGGTCACTGGATCAAAGACCAGCCAGGGATCTTTCTGGGAGGAGTTTGCATGTTCTCTTCATGCATGCATGGCTTTTCTCTGGGTACACCAGTTTCTTCCCACAGACTAAAAACATGCATGTTAGACTGATTGGTAACTCTAAATTGTCCCTAAGTGAGAGTTAGAGACCGAATGGTTGTTTGTCTCGTTTGTCTCTATGTGTCCACTGCCTTTTGCGCAATGACTGTTGGATAGGGGCACCAGTGACTTCCGTGACCCAAAAAGGAAGAAGCAGGGATGGATGGATGAAAGTAATGTACTTACATCTGATTCAATTTAGAAGTTAATCAAGATGGCCACAAAGCCTTAGCAGAAACTAAATGGCTACAACTGTACAGATATTAAGCTGAAGTTTGGTGTGGCGTTAGCTGAGAGTCATCCCAAAGACAGATCCTGAGTGCTAACGGATAAGTGACAGTTTTTTTAGGATTAAAAAAATTATATTATTTTATGTACAGGTATTTTATTTTAATTCTTTTTGTGCTGTGCTTAGTTGTTTTTTTTTTTTTTCCCTTCTTGTCTGAAAAACATGTGTGCACATGTGATTTGAGATAACTATTAGTCATACACCCTTATCTTCTTGATGCAACTATCTGAGTTTTGTGGTTATTTTTGTGACAGTTGTGTTTTGAGTTCATTTCTGTTATTGTGGTTTATTGCTTTTGTCCCCTTGGGTTCAGTTTGTGTTCCCCTGTGCTCCTTTGTGCCACCAATCGCTTATATATGCCATTGAATATTTGAGTCAAAAACCTCACTGCCATCTCTCCAAGACATTTCTAAACCTCCACTGGTATGTCATCAGGTCCTATTGCCTTCCCCTTCTTCATTCTTTTCAGAGCTTTCCGGACATCACCCTCACTAATTTTTCCCATTTCTTGGTCCACAGTTTCTATGAAATTTACTCTCTCTTTCATTTTCTTAATTCATTAGCTTCTCAAAGTACTACTTCCATCTTCCAGTCACACTCAACTCACTTGTTAGAACATTACCATTCCTATCTTTAATAAGCCTAACCTGCTGCACATCCTTTTCAGCCTGATCCCTCTGTCTTGCCAATCGGTACAAGTCCTTCTCACCCTCTTTAGTGTCCAGTCTCCCATACAACTCATCATACGCCCTCTACTTTACCTTAGCTACTTCCCTCTTTGCTTTACGTCCCATCTCTTTATATTCCTGTCTCCTCTCTTCAGTCCTCTCACTGTCATATTTCTTCTTGGCTAATCTCTTTCTTTGAACGGTGTCCTGCACTTCACTATTCCACCACCAGGTTTCCTTATCATCCATTCTCTGTCCAGATGACACACAAGTACCTTCCTACCTGTCTCTCTAATTGCTGTAGTAGTCCATTCATTTGGAAGCGCTTTCTTACCACCCAGAGCCTTTAACAGCTCCTCTCTGAATTTCTCACAACATTCTTCCTTCTTCCGCTTCCACCATTTGGTCTTCTTCTCTGATTTTACTCTTTTTCTCTTCTTCACAACAACGGTCATTCTACACACAACCATCTGAAGCTGTCTGGCCACACTCTCCCCTGCCACAACCTTACAGTCTCCAATCTCCCTCAGGTTTCCTCTTCTATAAAGAATGTAGTCCACCTGCGTACTCCTTCCTCCACTCTTATAGGTCACTCTATGTTCCTCCCTCTTTTGGAAATAGGTATTGACTATAGCCATTTCCATTCTCTTGGCAAAATCTACCACCATCTGTCCTTCCTAGTTTCTTTCCTTGACACCAAACCTACCCATCACTTCCTCATCCCCTCTGTTTCCTTCACCAACATGTCCAATCAGGTCTGCTCCAATCACCACTCTCTCCTCCCAGGGAATACTCTCTTATCACTTCATCCAGATCTTTCCAAAATGTATCTTTCTCCTCCTCATCACATGGAGCATAACCACTGACGATGTTTAGCATCAGACCTTCTACTTCTACCTTCAGGCACATCACCCTATCTGACACTCTTTTCACCTCTACTACATTCTTAGCCAACTCCCCCTTCAGGACCACCCCTATTCCATTTCTCTTTCTATCCACACCATGGTAAAACAGTTTGAACCCTGCTCCAATGCTGCAAACCTTGCTGCCCTTCCACTTTGTCTCATGGACACATAGAACATCTACCTTTCTTCTCTGCATCATGTCAGGCAGCTCGCTATCTTTGCCTGTCATTGTCCCCACATTTAGAGTTGCAACTCTCAGTCCTACATTCTTCACTTTCCTCTTCTGCCTCTGTCTCCTGACACATTTCCTTCCTCGTGGTCTTCAACTAACAGTAGCACAATTTCCGCCGGCACCCTGTTTGTCAACAGCACCGGTGGCGGTCGTTGTTAACCTGGGCCTCAACCGATCTGGTATGGTTTCGCTTTGATGAACTCGCATTATGGCTTTGGCAAAAGTGTTTTACATCGGATGCCATTCCTGACACAACCCTCACCATTTACCCGGGCTTGGGACCGGCACAAGAGATACACTGGCTTGTGCTCCCTAGTGGAGAATGGTACCTATGGGGATGAAAACAACTAATAATGGTCATTTAATGGGCTGAAAACATTCAAAGTTGCTGGAGAGAACATACGAGCTCCACCCAGAAAGGCTCCTGGCTGGGATTTGAACCTGTGTGACCTGCGTGCTGAAAGTCAACAGCTCTACCAACTGCACCATGGTGCTGTTCTAGTTATTTTCAATATTTTAAAATATTGTTTTTATAAATAAAAAGGGTTGTCCAATGAAAAAATATATACATAAAAAAAAACAGAGTGGATTAATGAATAAAGCATAATAAAATACACTCTGAATAAAACAAACTTTACCTTTTTAACTGTGGGAGGTTTTTGTTTTTTTCTGGACAGATTCTAGAGGTCAGGGGGGATAATCTCTAATATGTCCCACACAATTATTATTATTTTTTTGACAAATTAGCACTATTTCTTGCACAATCCATCTTGTCACTACTCATCTGGATGGGCTGGGTCCCAAAGTGAGCCCCTGTCTGTACACTCTGTCATGAGGCTGATGAGGAACAGTTGGGTGTTTCCTTCTAAATAAACATGATATAGAGAATATTTCACAACAAACTGAGAATTAACAACACGTCTGTTAGTTTTATTTGTTCATCCTTATCCTTAAAAATGCTTATTTCCTCATCATGTCAGCATCTTATGATTTTAAAATACTTGTGAATATTAAAAAGCATAATTAAAGAGTAAAAAGTCAAAGAGTTTAGGAGCATTACCACACCCTTTCAGGGTAATGAATACCAGTCAAAATATAAAATGACAATTTTTACATGTCACAGCAAGAAAGATAGAGGTGACACCCCATTAAGGACATATTAGTTTTAGGGTGTAGAGAATTATATTCTTTGTGTTTAATATTCTGCAACCTTTTCCCAGCTAAGAAAATCTCTATTAAAAACTTTCTTTAAAAACTGTGAAACTGTTAAAAGCAATGTTGCTCAAAAATAAATTAAGAGACTTATTTTAATATGTTCTTTGCATTCCCTGCTAATTATATCACATTAAGTTTGAACGTTTATTCACTATAGCTTAATTTAGCTGCTATGAAAATGACCCATTGTAGCTGACCAAACATGTACGTTTAAGGAGGAGAATAAAACAAAGAAATTTGGAGATTTACTGCACATGTTTCTGTCTGAATGCATTTAATTTGTTACAGCGACTCACTTTGAGAGATATTTTTTAAACCTTTTAAATGTAAATACACATGGTCACACAGTACAATGTCCTGTACAGTTTTAGTAAGTCATAATACAGGAAGAAGAACGTTAAAATCAAATTCAATTCATTTCAGACTTTATTTATGCAGGTTAGTCTCATTGAGCCTCGATGACTCATTTACAAGAGAGACCTGTTTAAACAAAGAGTGATGACAACAGTAGACCATGATAAAAATAAAGCGTTTAAAATGAAAAGTTAATGAAGGCCATGATATATATTAAAAAAAGCAGTGTTATATGTAGAAAATGATTGTCCACCAAGGATTGTAGATCAAAATATAAAAAAATAATAATTGTGAAACCAGTTTCTCACTATATTTAAAGAACCATGGATTTCCTCAGTTTTAAACAGACATATGCATAATTCTGCAATATGTCCTCTTAATTCAGTTAATCCATGCACACAGATTCGTCAACAGAAATCATTTTGTCTGGCAGTAAATCATTCTTTGGGTTCGGTCCACAATCACTGACTTCTAAACAAGCTGTAAAACTATAAACATCACCTCGTCTCAACTGCTGGCAAACAGACAATACGCTGCGCTCCAATTTTAATCAAAACAAGTGCATAAAGTACCACAACAAGAAAAAAATCACCAAAATTATGCAAAACAGCATGTTTCTTATTTAGCTGTTGGAATGAACTTAAAGGGACAAATAAATGTCAGACTAACAAATGTCTGATGGGCTTTATAGCAAACACACACATTTATTTACTGTTTCCTTCTACACTTTATATTTTTGCTATTGTTGGATGTAACTGGGACCCTGTGTACGTAATTTCATTCCACCTCATGTACCACATGTGATGAAATAACAATAAACCCACTTGAACTTGAAATAATTTTATTGATGTTATAGAAAGTTAGCAATTTCATCTCTGAGCCCTTGGCTAACTTCAAGTGCTGTGTTAGTCTCTGTTTCCCCATCCTCCCTGAAAACCAAACTAAACACAACACCTGCTGCACATACAGATGTGCTTGAAAGTTTGTGAACGCTTTTGAATTTTCTAGATTTCTGTGTAAGTAAATGGGCTGTACTTATATAGCACCTTTCTGTCTGATCAAGCCACTCAAAGCTCTTTACGCTACAATCTGTGTCCTCATTTACCCATTCATACAGCACTCTACTATATCTACACAAAGAATAATCAGTCATTTATCACATTCATGCACCGATGGGACACACATCGGAGGCAATGAGGGGTTCGGTGTCTTGCCCAGGGACACTTGACTGGTTGGAATCGAACCCCCAACTCTTGCATTGGAGCCACTTAGCCACAGACACAGGTAATAAGTATTACATAAAACATCATCAGATTTTCACACAAGTCCTAAAAGTAAATAAAGAGAACCCAGTTAAAGAAATAAGACAAAAAAAATAATACTTGCTCATTTAGTTATTGAGGGACCATTTTACATCCTGCCATCCATCCATCCATTATCTTTACCCACTGCTTCCTTGTTGGGTCACTGGGGTCGCCGGTGCCCATGTCCAGCAGTCAATGTGCGAGAGATGGAGGACACCCTGGACAGGTCGCAGGTCCATCACAGGACTGGAATGCGCCACCGCGCTGCCCCCATTTTACGTTTCACATGTTTCAATATTTCATATGAGCACCAGTGACCTCTGACCCAAAAAGGAAGAAGCGGGTAAAGATAATGGATGGATAAAATCAGCGAGTGTTTAATACATGTTTTATGTTATACATGTTTCTGTAGGAAGTTTATGCTATCTGCAGGAATCTTCATTTTAAAGTGTTCTCAACCAAAGCTCTTTCCTGTTTCTCAGACCTGCTTTAAAACGTGCAGGTCTGAGCTCTGCCATTTAAAAAAAACACTCACACTCGTAGAAAGGACACAGACAAGGGGTCTTTATGTTGGTCCAGGGTGGGGTTCAGGAGAATTTGGTTAAAAGCCATGAATGGACTCAAACGCTGAGACTTGAACATGTTGCAGCCCCACCTCAACTTTAATTTTACATGGTAGCTATTCACAATTCATGATGTGAAGTAACTCGGCACACACGAAGAACTTGACTGTATTTGTTTGTTGTTTCCTTGTTTCTATCTTTGTCTTTATTTATTTAATTGGATTTAGCTCCTTGTCTGTTGACTTTGCTTCACCATGGTGGAATGCATGAAAATATCAGCATAAACATTTGAGTTTTCCCATTTTAAACTTGCCATCTTGTTTTACTTTGATCTTCATGACGTTTTCAATATTCTTATTATTAAAGTTGTTTTGTTTTCTTCTATGGCATGTATGGTTTACTGTATCCCGCAAAACTATAATTTTTTGCAAGTTTTTTTTTAATTTTTTAGAACACAGCCAGCTGACCTTACAAAACACAAAAATGACAATTACTCAGTCAAAGATAAAGACCTTGAGTAAATCTTTAATGTGGTAGTAGCTGACAGTCATTCCCAACTTGTGCTCTGAACACTGCGGGAGATCTTTGCTTAAAACGTTGCTATTAAGTTGGGGAGTTACCCTGCTTGTTAGCAAAATATCTCAAAACACCGGTACAATCGCAGCACTAACACATTTTACAAAATCCTGCTGTAGAGCAAAATATCACACAAAGTTGTTTACAAGGTTTACTAAAACTGTTATAACTTTAACTTTTATTAACTCTTGTGTTAACCATTCTTTTATAGATTAGCTATTATTGAGATTTCATGATTTTGTGTGTGTGTAATCTATCTAGCTTTTTTAATGCTGTTCAGACATGTACGCTCTGTTTTGTACATTTTCTTTACCAACTTGTTCCTGTTCAGGTTTATGGGGAGCAGATGTCAATCTACAGGGAGCTGATATCAAGTTAACTAAATTTCACCTTTGTTGTTAAACATTTTGCCTTTTTTTCTTAACATTTCTAAGCGGTCAGCATTTAATATTGTCTACACTACTTATGTACTCACTTCAGTTTTAAAAATGAGCGGTGACAGATTACAAACATTTGACTTTCCCCAGATATTAAATAAAAGGTTTATTAAAACTACAACAATTAGTGATTATCTCAGTCTACATGGAATGAAGGATGAAATCCGTCATTAAAGTTCTGTTAAGTGGAGGTCACCTTCTGCAGAGACTGAATCAAACTTCTGTTGGAACAGAAACAGATTGTGCTTTTTTAAGTAAAGCCTTTACCTTTCTCCACCCTGCTCCCTCCATCTGCGTTGCCCCAGCCCTGTCAGAACCGCACACACATGTTTCCATACATATGCTCTGTTTACACCACGTGTGCTCTGAGCGGCAGGCTCTCATGTGGCTTCCTCAGAAAACTGCCTCTGTGTAGCCTGCGGATATTGGAAAAGGTAAATACGTGCTCTGATGATTATGCCACGCTGCCCCCACCCCACCTCAAGTTACGCTTGGCCAAGAAAGAAGGCATGAAACACAAGTTCTGTCCGAGAACAGCAGGTCTGAGCCTGGAGTTCAAACACAGGACAGTGTTGAACCTTCTTAATTTAGCTTTTCTTACTTTAATTAGATTTTTTTTAATGAACTGCCAACTTGTGATTCCTCGGTCAGTTAGAATCAGAAAGAGCAACTGACGTTTAAAGTACAAGCTTAGTCAAATTGTACATAAAAGTACTGAATACTAGAAAGTTCCTGGAGAAACTTTGACGGGGACTGCCTATTTATTATTAAATTATTATTAATAAGAAATATTAATATTAATAATTATTAATATATTGTTAATTTAGCAGCTATTATTAAAATATTAATAATTAATAATCAATATAAATAATATTCACACCAATAATTGGTATTAATATTAAATATTACTTATTAATACTTGTTGATATTAAAATAGATAATTATTAACATTAATAATTTATAATTATATGTATTATGATTATTACTAATAAATAAAAATAATAGGTGCCTTCCTTGCATGTTGAACCAAAATGGCTCCATATGTTACTCAGTTTCTGTGAAGAGTTTTCTCCTATTCATTTCCTATGGGAAATTTGGCCTTTTTGTTAGCAAAATATGTCGCCATGGTAACTGTGAATGCCAATAAAAGTAATTGCACACTTCCCGGAGCCGGGCCGGTCGTTTTGATATAACTTTTGTGGGGGTCCACGTTGTGGTTCGGGACACATTAAAGTTGAAAAAGATACGCTTTTCAGGTGTAGAATAATAAGTGAGCAGTCACCAACTAGTTCTTGGATTTGGTGAAATATTGCGTCTTTGTTTGCAAATTACATTGCCATGGTAGCTCGAAATGCCAACAAAAGTAAGAGCACACATCACGGGGCCGAGCCGGTCGTTTTGATATAACTTTTGTGGGGGTAGACGCTGTGGTTCGGGCCGCATTAACAGAGATAGAAATGTAGACACACTTCCGAAGTGTAGAATAATAGGTGCCTGCCATGTATTTGCATGGCAGGCACCAAAAAGTCTTATTTATTAGTAGAAGACAGTGTCTCTGGTTGTGTTAAAGGTTTAAACTTGTCATTTAGGTTTAGAAGTCTGTCTTCTGGAAGATGAGGTCAGTCCTTCTGAGCAAATGTTTGCCATGTCTTTTGTGAAGATGCTGCTGAATGATAGATTGTGGGCAGTGCATATCAGGCATCTTTAGATCTTAGACAGGGGTCGTTTGTTTCCCGGTTCCTATCTCAGCAGACGCATGTGAAACAGGAAACACTGAGATAAGCAGAGACCCAGCGGCACCTACTTCACACAGGCCTGTCACGGTTGGTGAGAACTCCGTGGGAAACACATGATAGTGGTCTGAAGGATGTGGTGAGTCAACAAACAGCGGTAAGTTTTTGAAGTGACGGAGATATGAACAGGACAAATGAGTAGGCAGACGTGGAAATTTATCAGGAGTCAGTGCCTACATTAACATAACTGATAGATAATTTATGCAGAAAAAAAGTCTTAGTAATAGTTTGCCTTGATGTAGTGAGTGACTTCGGAACATAATGGTCACTTTCAAATGAAGTGACACACTGGTTTTCTCATAGCAATGACACGCCAGCACTGCTGGGAATGCTGGGTCTGGGTACTTCATGTATAGAAGGCAGGATGAACGTAGACTAATCTGAACATACCCACATAAAACATGATCACTCTGATCAGGGAGTCTTTCAGACACAAATGACTGCAGAAAATAACCCTTTGTCACAATCTTTGTGAGACTTTTGTCGACCTAATTGTGTTTTTGAACACTAGTCAAGTGAGATTAATTCCAAAACTTCAGTCATTTGGAAAAGCAAGTTCACCCTCCTTTAAATAGAGATTTATGGAACAAATGATCTGGGCTTGACCAAATTTCTAACTAAAAATCGAATCTCAAATGTTCAAAAAACACACAGCTGATTATCATAATGTAACAAATGACGTTAAAATAGAATTGTGTATAAGAAAAATCTATGCACACGCCATAATTCAACAGCAATAACTCGCAGTAGCGGTGGGCTTTGTCGCTCTCTTACATGGTTGTGGAGGAATTTTGACTCGCTCTTTTTTTACAGCATCGCTTCAGTTCATTTAAAGTTTGCAGACATTTTCTTTGCAAAGCATTTCAGTCAGGTCTAGATCTGGATTTTGGCTTGACCGTTGTTTTCTTTTTCAGCCATTTTGTTGTAGATTTGCTCCTGTGGAGCCCAGTGTGATTGTCAGTTGAGGTCACAGTCTGTCATGAACTTTAACATTTAACCTTTGAGTTGAAGCCTGCAGAGTCTGAGATGAAATTTCTATGCTTTGTCATACCTTTTTCTTTCTTGTGCACTGTCTGACCTTGGGGTGAATTCACTGTGAGGGCATGTGAATAATTCTCACTGCAGAATAACGGACCCCAGGTTGTTTACCTGGCTGCTACTCCCCCCTCCTAAATCCTGTGCAAGTAATGAAAAAATAATAACATGGTGGGATTTGCTGTGCATTTTGGTACACTTGAGGTTAGATTTCAGTCGTTTTAGAAACTGGTAAAAAATCAAACCATGTTTATTATGTTCAAATGTGTTAAACCCCAGATTTAAAGGAGGGGGTCCTTTGTATTTTCCCTTGACTGTAATTGAGTTGTTTTTTATTCTCAGATAAAAAACACTCTTTAGGTTCATGAAGCCAAGCAAGACTAGTGTAGCATGAAGGTGTGCTCCTCTGACTATGACCTCTGACCCTTGGGTTGTCTACCAGACTCACCATGAACTATGGGGTTTTTTTTAAGTTGCTTTACACTTGACTAATGTCTGATGTGTTACACATTCACCATCCTTGGACTCAGAGTCAGCTACAGTCTGACCGATTACTCTTTTCTTCTACGCTTTTAAGAAATAAAAAAACAAAATCATTAATGAAGTTTGTTTTATTTGATTATAACAGATGTGAACATGAGTAATGTTGATTATTGTTTGCAATCGTTATGATGAAATCCTGTAGCACGGTAAACATCCTCATATGCCAGTCATTTCTGCAGGCACTGAAAACACGGGGCAGTTGGTAGAGCTGCTGCCTCTCAGCAAGAAGGTTGCCAGTTCAAATCCTGGCCGGGGGCCTTTCTGGGTGGAGTTTGCATGTTCTCTCTGTGCATGCGTGGGTTGTCTCTGGGTACTCTGGTTTCATCCCACAGACCAAAAACATGCATGTTAGGCTGATTGGTAACTCTAAATTGTCCCTAGGTGTGAGTGAGAGAGTGAATGGTTGTTTGTCTTGTTTAATGTGTCCCTGTGATGGACTTGAGGGTGTACCCAGGGTGTACCCCGCCTCTCGCACAGTGATTGCTGGACATGGGCACCAGTGACCTCCGTGACCCAAAATGGAAGAAGTGGGTAAAGATAATGGATGGATGAATGGATATTTCATACACAAGAAGCAGAAAAGCGGCTGTCTATCAATATGCGTCTCAGATTAGGACATGTGTCCATCAATCCTCTGAAAGATCATAATGACTCGATCAGGACATATCTCTGCCTCCAACATGGACCCACTCAAAGAGTTTGAGCAGATTATAGATGTGGTGGAGTGAGTGGATTTGGTTTTAATTCTCAAGAAGATCATCATGGCACTGATGGGTGACACCCTCCAAACCCTTCAACCCTTCATCCTCATTTTCTTTCCCTCCCTCCTGAGCCTGACTTCAGCCCCCTCCCTCAGACAGTAGGTGCTCGTATTGGAGCATACACAAAGGGGTATGATGTTCCTAGTGTAGCATATGAGTGAATGGAGGAAGAAAGTGACAGCTGCTCTTCACTTTAATACACATATTTATTTGTTTGCACTCGTTAAATTTTGGAGCACCAAGTCAAGTCATTGACCAGTAACAAATTAACACACTTTATGGATATTCAACCATTAAATTAAATCTCAAATTATCAGACTCAACAGCTGAAGCTGAATTTGTAGTTACTGGAACTCTACTTTGCTTCTAGCAAAAACTGTAATTGAGCGATCCTGTTTCGTTGATCGGGAATAAATGAA